>NW_026020416.1:2452750-2677750 GCF_900185275.1 Solanum verrucosum
ATTTTAGTCTTTAAATGACTTGTAATTTATTTTTCTTATTTGCTTTGTAATATATAATTTATGTAGTTTTTATTATTAATTTATGATATTAGACTTATGAGATCCTTGTTATTAAAGTCTTCAATATATTAGTATACACATTAAGAAATTAGTTTCAAATTTTGGTTAAATATTTAGTTCGTAGATGATGATTGGATGTTTACATGTCTTTTCAATTTTACATTAAATATGAAATCTTATGAGAATTGATTTGCATGAATGTGTATGTAGCATGTATAATTGATTAAAAATTCTTGTCTGATTATATCTCAAAACAGACATGGCATCAAAAATTATCATTGTTGACTTAAACAAAGGTGAAAAGATTAACGGTGACAATTATAACATCTGGAGTCGTAAAATATGGTATGTACTGAAAGAGCAGAATGCTCTCAAAGGTATAAATAATGCTTTGAATCAACTAGAAGAGGGCAACACTGCACAACACAGAAGGGATCTTGAAGCTTATAAAGTTTGGAAAAGGCTAATTCCATTACATGTGGAATAATAGTCAATTCTGTGGTAGATGACCTCATACATGAATGTGAGGAATTTCCTATAGCTCATGCTATGCGGGCACATGTGCGAGGAACGTATGGGGCTACGTCTGTTACCCCCTCCGGCAGTTGACTATCAAATTTAATACTTACAAGAAGTGTCATGATCAAAATGCCTAACAACACCTTAGGGTGATGTCAAACATGATAGTTCAACTCAAGAGTGTTGACCATGTTCTTTCAAATGAGCAACAAGTTCAGCCAGTGATACAGTCTCTTCTCAATAATTGGAAACATTTTAAGGATAACTAGATTCATAATGATAACATCGAAACCTTTTCTGATGTTTCTCGCTATGTTGAACTTAAAGATGAGCGGATTGGTGTTGCTAAAACTACTTTTAATGCCTTTGTGGAAAAATCAAGTGGTACAAAATCTTCGGGCTTCAAAAGCAAGAAGAATCGAAAATCAATGGGAAGACAAAGAGACCAGAAAAGGATCCTCTACAAAAAGAAGAAGTCAAATCCAAGAAAGGAAAACGATTTTTCAAGAAGAGAGCAAAAGAAAATGAAGTGTTAAATTGCCAAGTGCTGAGGCATTTTACTCGTGACTACACCGAGCCACAAAAGATAGCATTATAAACACATCTCATAGTGATGCATATGTTCTAACATTGTTTTACACTGAATCGTATCTATGTGGATTGGTATACTTGGGATCCACCGACCACGGTTCGAGATAGATAAGCATTTATGGAGTTTGTCAAGTTCCATCTAAATCAAGGTGGATCTACATAGGAAATAAGGCTAAATTGGAAGTCAAAGGGATATGCTTGCAAGTGGACTTGTGTGGTGGTCATTCTTTAATACTGCTTGACGTCTTATATGCTCCAAGATTCGATAAAACTTAGTTTTTGAGTCTGTTATTTTAAACATTGGTTTTGATATTTTTTTTTTGTCGTGATGGGTTTAGAATAAATCTAGATAATATTTTATATGGTTTTTACTTCGTATGATCGTTTTATCATTTTAGATTGTAATCCTTCAAACTATGACTATTATGTTGACCGTTTTGTATTACATGTTATTCAAGTAACAATGATATTATGTAATTACATGCAAACAATATTAGCTCACATAGGGCAATATTGAATGAATAGGTTGGCTAAGGAAGGGCATTTAGGTTTATCACCAAAATTGATATGCCAACTTGTGAAAATTGTCTTGCTGGAAAGATTACGCGTTAACCATTTGGGAAGGCTAAAGAGCTGAGTTTTCACTTCTATTAATTCATTCTGATATTTATGGTCCAATAAATATGAGGGCAACATCTAGTTCTACATACGTCATTACATTATTGATGATTTCACGCGCTTGGTTATGTCTATTTGATTTTTCATAGATCAGAAGCACTTGAGTGCTTTAAAAGATTGTGAATGAAGTTAGAATAAATTAGATAAAAGCATAAAAGGTTTAAGAAACCGATCAAGGACGTGAATATTTGTCAAAACAATTTGAAGAATTATGTAATGAAAAGGATATTATCATACAGTTAACTACTCCTTATACATGCCAACAAAATGGTGTAGTTTGAAAGAAGGAATAGAAACATTGTTAGACATGACAAGATCAATGATGACACATGTAAATTTGTCCATCTCTTTTTGGAGGAGATGCATTATTGACTGTGGCCAACATATTGAACAAAATGCCCTCTAAATCAATGTCTTACACTCTTTATGAACTTTGGACTGGTCATAAAACAAACCTAAATAATCTATGACTGTGGGGTTGTGCAACATGTATTAAAGATCATTTTAGTGAGTTTGATAAACTAAGTCCAAAAAGAAAAGAAATGTATCTTTATAAGGTACTGAACGCTCCAAACGGTAGTGTTCATTGATGAACTAGAGGATGGAAGTAATACTGAAATTGTATCACAAGAGGTCAGCTTCTGAAAAATAATTTTTCCAAAAAAGGTGAAATAGATTAATTGAGCCTCTCTAAAAATGTTGAATTTAGAAGATTAGATAAATCGTAGACAAATTTGATAATTCAATGGGTAAAAAATCATTCCTGATCCAAGTGGGAGTTATAAATCTCAAAATCTCATAGAGGAATCTGAACTTCAATTACGTAAGAGTTCAAGAAAAGGTGTACATAAATGATCTTATAGTTTGAGGATTATGTTTTCTTGGTATCTCCTATAGAATTAGCTGGACCTAATTCCGTAACTAAGGCTTTATCGAGTCCTAAAAAGGATGAATTATTAAAAAATGATAAAGAAAATTAGAGTCCATGAAAATCAATAATGTGTGGGATCTAGTTGACCTTCCTAAGGAACGTAAAACTATTGGAAATAAATGGGTTCTCAAAGCTAAACACAAATCTAATGGGTCTAAGAAAGACACAAAGCACGATTAGTGGCAAAAGGTTTTACTCAGAAGTTGAAATAGACTATGAGGACATTTTTTCACCAGTTGTGAAGTTTACCTCAATACGATTACTTTTAGCTATTGATGTTTGTTTAGATTTAGAGTTACACTACATGGATGTGAAGACCACTTTTTCTCAATGGAGAATTAAACGAGGAAATCTACATGGAACAACCAGTAGGTTTCATTGTCAAAGGCCAAAAAAAAAAGTTTGTAAATTGAAAAGATCAATTTATGGCCTAAAGAAATCTTCAAGTAGTGGTACCTGAGATTCATAAGGAGGTAATGTCATTTGATTTCATCATGATCGAGGAAGACCAGTGCATCTATGAGAAAAATCCAATGAAAAATTTGTAATTCTTTCTCTTTACGTAGATGATATTAATTAGCTGGAAATAATTTGAAGTATGTAAAAATTGCCAAGTCATGGCTTTCAAAATCATTTGATAAGAAAGATATGGATGAAGTAGACTATATATTGGGCGTTAAGATCTAAAGAGACCGTTCCAAGAGATTTTTGGGTTATTCAAGAAACATATCATCATATTCATATCATATTATATTACAAGTGGAAAGCTCCAAAGTATAAAGTTGAATTATCATTTTAACCCTATGTTATAAAATATCTATTTAATTAAATATCATTATTATTATTCATATCATATTATGATTATTAAATGTATATTACTTAATGTCAGCATACTATTTAATGGAAAGTTTTTCACTGTATGCTAACCATTTTTAAGTTGTTACTTGGAAATTGAAAAGAATGTTTTTTACAGTTTAAGGCTTTCACCTCCAAAATAATAAATTTTTAATTTTCTTCAGTTACCTAACTTCATTTACAATGAATTATCTTATATAATCCATCAAATTATGTTGAATGATCAACTTATATAAATGAATTTATAAATTAAGAATATGTACAACTCTCCCCATTAGAAGAAGAAATAGAGGAAAGTTACAAATTTATTGAGTAATTCATTTCCAACTTTGATAATTTTTGTGAAGATATTCATAAAAATGTATATTCATATTTATATATATTTTTATGAACGTAGGTTTTATACATTATCAACGTTTCATATTCATGTTTGTGAGTTCAAATTAAACTGATATTTTTACACAGAATTGTTCAAGATTGACTTTGGTCCTCTTATATGTTATGCCTATTCATTATCTTGAGCCGTTGCGTAGCTTGAAGTTGTCTGAAACTTTAACTTATTATGCCTTAAATTTGCTAAAGTTGTTAAAAGATAGGTGGATAAATGAAAAAAAAAAAAAAAAAAAAGGTATTCATATTTAATATGTTGGTAATTAGTTAAAAAATTTCTAATCACAAAATTATAAGTAAATAAATATCGTGGATAAATGAAAATACTCTAACAATTTAAATATGTAATCAAAACAACAAAGTGAAACACACAACAAGAACATCGTTTAAAGAAGAATATCATATATATGTCACTCCCTGAGCTTCCCCTGAGACGTGGACACGGGACCTACGATCACAAGTGATCCCAAGCTAACCGTGCTGGCATGACATGAGCATACTAAGGATAATAATAACTTATGCGGAAGCTAAATCATAAATAAAACTGATATGATGGGGAAAAACCCATATACTATAACTGAGATGAATGAAAACTAGTGAGTTTAATACAAAGAAATATTAACCTCAATACTAAGATGAATCTAACTATGTCTGAAAATAGCCTCTAACTGGCTAGAAATGTTGGGACAGGCCCTAGCTAAGTCTAGCAAAACTGAAACTAAAGGACTGAAAATACTAAAAAGAAACTCATGACTATTGTCCTCGGAGAATGAGGACTCACCACTGATTCTGCTAAACTGGAGATCGGGAACTGATCTAAGCATGATCTGGATGCTGAGAACCTGAACCTACATCACGAGAAGATATAGCGCAGAGTATGCGTCAGTACTTGAAAGGTACTGAGCATGCAGGATAGAATAAAGTTGAAATAACATATAGCTGAACAAAGCACATAAGCAATGATGTAATATGAACAAGATATAGATACTGAATACTGAGCTAATTGAATGCAATGACCAATTTATAACATGCTGAAACCGAATATTGAATATACTGATAGATGGTCAATGCCATAGAATCTGACTGAACTGTGGGAGCTACTAATAACCGATAATAAAATCACATGAGCTAAATGTGGAATCCGATGTATACGCCCCATCGAGAGGACCCAATACACCCGGCCAAAATGTAGAGGCATGCTGGCGTGATCACTAAAATGATGCCCACATAGGGGACTTACAACCTACGTGGCTAGTAGTTCTGGTACTGTTTGGGTACGTTGAATCCTAGTCCAACTCGGTATTATGCTACTCCCAGTGGATTGAGAAATTTACACATTATGACTGAATTTCTGTAAGTTACGGGATAGCTCAAGTTGAACATGCAAACTGGGATGCAACAATTAAACTGATATTGATGCATTAATAACTGAGGCATGTATAACTGAATAGCTGAAATATCTGACCTAGCATGTGTAATACAAGAACTAAAGAAATACATAGCAAGGGTTCTGAAATTCATGCAATAAACTGAATATTAACATACTAATCTAATTTGGATCATTCTAACAGCTAAGAACCCAACAATTCTAACATTCAAGAAACCCTAGGTCTAGTCATAATATCAAAGAACTGACTGAAAACTAAGGACCTAATGGGTGAAAGGAACCCACTAGTGAAATCCCACATACGTGGTGACGAATTTCACAGAGAAATCCTTTGATTTTTGGGCTGGAATTGAAGAAAACTTGATGCGTTCTTGGACTTAGGGTTGGTCGCCTCTTTCTCTCCCTTCGCTTCTAATTTTCTAAGTTTTGATTAAAGATTTGACTTGGGTAAGTTCTAGTTGTATTTATAGGTTAAACTGACTAAAACCATAAAATTTAGGATTAAAACGACGTACTTTAGGTGTCCAATGAATAAGGAAAAGACTGAAATAACCCTGACTTAAACTGCAGACGGACTGACCACGGCCACCTTCATGGACCATGAAAGGGACCACGAACCGTGAAGTGGGTCATGGTCTGAACTTGGTGACTACTAGTTGAGGGCTTGAGTCCACGAGCCCTACCACTGCCTATGTGAAGGACCACGGACCGGGAAAGTGTCTCTGGTCTCCACTTGGGTTGTGGTCTGGAGGGACTGGCTAGGGGGCTTACTGGTAAGGCTCCACGAACGCCCCCACGGGTCGAGTGAAGGACCACGGACCGTGAATGTTCTCTTGGTCACACTTAGGCGTGGCAGTCTAAGGGGCTGCTAGGGAGGTTCACTACCTCGAATCTACGGGCGCCACCACGGCCCATCATCAAAACCACGAACGGTGAAGGTATTCGTGGTCTGATGTCTGGGCCTGGTGACTTCCAAGTCAAGACCAGGGCAGGTCTACGGACGGTGGACCTTTTCACAGTCTGTGAACCCTGCCATGGTTCACTGCTTCATGTATATTTTTGAAATTTCTTTCTGGGTCTGGGTTTCGAGGTTTTACAATATCTCCCACTTGGGATCATTCGTCCTCGAATGAAGACTAAACTAGCTAAAATGGAGGGAACGAGCTGCAATCCTACCACTAAACACTGAAGGATGATTTTGACTGAATTGAGTTCCAAAAACATGCAAATACGCTGAAAATGCAAGTATAGGAAGAAGGAACAAAATACTAAGACTAAATTAGTGCATGAATGACTGAAAAACTGAAGAGGAACTATTACCTCAAGATGGAATGGTATCGAAAGGAAAGAGGTGAGGATACTTGGACTTCATGGCTGCTTCTGCATCCCAAGTAGCTCCATCTACGGTCTGACTCCTCCACAAAACCTTAACTGAAGCGACTTCTTTGTTTCTCAACCTTCAACCTGACGATCAAGGATTTCAACTGGTACCTCTTCATAAGTGAGACTATCCTTCACAGCCACACTCTCTAATGGCACTACAGATGCTGGATCACCCACACACTTCTTCAATAGTGAAATGTGGAAGACTGGATGCACTGCTGCCAAATCTGCTGGCAACTCTAACTCATCAGCCACTTTACCAATCCTTTTCAAGATCAGGTAAGGGCCTACATATCTGGGACTGAGCTTCTCTTTCTTCCCAACCTCATCACCCCCTTCATAGGTAACACCTTTAGGAAAACCCAATCATCAACTTGGAACTCTAGTTCTTTTCTCCTTACATCTGCGTAAGACTTCTAGTTACTCTAGGCTGTCTTAAGTCTATCTCTGATGAGTTGCACTTTCTCCATAACATAATGGACTGAATCTGGCCCTATCAAGGTTGCTTCACCTACTTCAAACTAGCCCACAGGAGATCTACATCTACGCCCATACAATGCCTCATAAGGGGCCATCTAAATGTTGGAATGGTAACTATTGTTATAGGCAAACTCAATAAGAGGAAGGTGATCATCCAACTACCCTTGAAGTCGATCACCAAGCTCTCAACATGTCCTCTAAGGTCTGAATGTTACGCTCTGCCTAACCACCCGTTTGTAGATGAAATGTTGTGCTAAGGTTAACTTGAGTGCCCAGACCCTTCTGAAATGACTTCCAGAAATGAGAGGTAAACTGAGCACCTCTATCTGAGATGATAGACAAAGGAACCCCATGCAACCTCACAATCTCATTAATGTAAAGCTTGGCGTAATCCTCCGCCGAATTGTAGTCTTGACCGCCAAAAATCGAGAAGACTTAGTAACTCTATCAATAATCACCCAAATTGAGTCATGATGTCTGCGAGTACGAGGTAAAGCTGTGATGAAATCCATGTTGATCACTTCCCACATCCAAGTAGGAATGTCAATATCTTGAGTCATAGCTCCTAGTTTCTGATGTTCTACCTTGACTTGCTGGCAATTGGGGCACTTAGCCACAAAATCTGTTATATCTCTTTTCATACCATTCCACCAATAGACTTCCCGCATATCGCGGTATAAATTAGTGGCACCTGGATGAATAGAATATCTGGAGTTATGGGCCTCTGCAAGAATATGTTGTCTCAACTCACCCACATTAGGAACACATAATCGATCCTGGTAGCGAAGCACACCATCTCCCCCTTGGGAGAAAACCTAAACTCTCTGTTGGTGGACTGCACCCTTGAGTTCAAGTAATATCGGATCACTGTCTTGCTTTTCCTTAACTTCCACTACCAAAGAAGATTTTACCCCATTCTGAACCGTTACACAACCATCTGATATGCTCATAAGACGAACTCCTACGCGAGCAAGTCTGTGAACATCATTTGCTAGCTCCTTTCTTTCTTCATCAACATGTGCTACACTACCCATAGATAGTCTGCTAAGGGCATTTGCTACTACATTTGCCTTACTAGGATGGTAATGCATACTCATGTCATAATCCTTGAGGAACTCCAGCCATCTTCTCTGGCGAAGATTCAACTCTTTCTGGGTGAACACATACTGAAGGCTCTTATGATTTGTGAACACATCAACATGAACACCATACAAGTAGTGCCTCCAAATCTTGAGTGCAAACACCACCGCTGCAAGGTCAAGGTCAAGAGTCAGATAATTTTTCTCATGCACCTTAAGTTGTCTATAAGCATAAGTTATAGCCTTACCTCGTTGCATCAACACACAACCTAGGCCAACTCTGGATGCATCACAATAAATGACATAACCGTCTGAACCCTCTGGTAGAGTCAAAACATGAGTTGTAGTCAACCTAGTTTACAATTCTGCGAAGCTTTTATACAATCATCTGACCACTGAAACTTGACCATCTTCTGAGTCAACCTAGTCAATGGTGAGGCTATGAATGAAAATCCTTCCACGAACCTTCTGTAATAACCCGCTAGACCTAAGAAACTTTTGATAACTGTAGCAGAGGTAGGTCTGGGCCATTGTTTCACTGCTTCTATCTTCTGGGAATCTACTCAAATTCTTTCACTAGACACAATATTCCAAGGAAAGTAATTGATTGTAAACAAAACTCACACTTGTTAAATTTTGCAAATAACTAGCGATCTTTGAGAGTTTACAGTGAACTCTCAATGACTCGCATGTTCTTCCTCATTCCTAGAGTAAATGAGGAGATCATCAATAAAGACGATAACGAACAAGTCCAAGTACTGCTTGAATACTTTGTTCATCAAATCCGTGAAAGGTGCAGGAACATTGGTAAGTCCAAATGACATGAATACAAATTCATAATGACCTTATCGAGTTTTGAAGGTTATCTTTGGAATGTCACTATCTCTGACTTTAAGCTGATGATAACCCGATCTGAGGTCAATCTTTGAGAAATACCTAGCACCCTAAAGTTGGTCAAACAAGTCCTCAATCATGGGGATGGGATACTTATTCTTGATTGTGACCTTGTTCAACTGCCTATAGTCAATGCACATTCTGAGAGAACCATCTTTCTTTTTTACGAACAATACTGGTGCACCCCATGGCGAAATACTAGGTCTGATGAAGCCCTTATCTAGAAGGTCTTTCAATTGCTCTTTCAATTCCTTAAGTTCAGCTGGAGCCATTTGTAAGGAGGAATAGAGATAGACTGGGTATCTTGAATGAGATCAATTCCAAAGTTGATTTCCATATCGGGAGGGACTCTGGGAAGATCTTCTGGAAACACTTCTGGAAACTCATTAACCACTGAACTGACTCAAGAGTTGGGGTTTCAGAGCTTGAATCCTTAACCCGAACTAGATGATAGAGATAACCCTTAGAGATTATCTTTCTGGCCTTAAGGTAAGAAATAAATCGACCCATATACGCTAAGCTACTACCCTTCCATTCTAAGATTGGTTCATCTAGAAACTGAAAATGAACAATCCTAGTTCTACAATCGACTGAGGCATAACAGGAATGTAACGAATCCATGCATAGAATGACATCGAAGTCTACCATTTTAACTCTACAATATCTGCTGAGGTGACTTTCTGAGAGACTGTGACAGGGCAATTTCTATATACCTGTCTAGCTAAAACTGGGTCACCGACTGGAGTAGAGACTAAGAAAGGTTCTGGGAGAGTTTCTAGACTAACACTGAATTGGACTGCTATATAAGGCGTTACAAAAGAAAGAGTAGCCCCTGGATCTAATAAAGCATAAACATTGAGATCAAAGACTCGTAACATACCAGTGACTACATCAGGAGAATCTTCCTGATCCTGGCGAGCCTGAAGAGCATAAAGCTTGTTTTGGCGTTGTCCGTCACCTGTACCAAATGGGTTACCCTGCTGAGTTGGGAGACTTGTTGGTGCTGCTGAAGTTGTAGACTGAGCTTTACCATTATTACCTCATTGACCCTGTTTGGAAGGCAAATCCCTCAATTTGTGACCAGACTGACCACACCCAACGCATCCTTCTTTTCCTGCAAGACACTCGCCCAGATGGTTCTTACCACACTTAGGGCAAGTTGGGTAGGTTTTGGTGCCTGAAATACTACCTTGAGACTTAGAGCCTGATGCTCCACCCTTCTGATTATTCCAGAACTTGGAAGATGGGACACTGGCTGATGAAGGTACTAGAGTTGAAAATTTCTACGGACTCTGCGAGCGATTTCCACCACCCGATTTATACTGAGAATAGTCATAGTTCCAATCCTAGCCTTCTTGTTCTCCTTAGCATGTTCCCTAAGCTTGTCACCCTTAACCTGCTGAGCAGAAGTCATGAGCGTAGAGATGTTCATGTCTCCCAACAACATAACATTCCTACACTTTGTCTTCACTAAGTCAGACACTCCATACAGAAAATTATTCATATGAGCCCTAGAATCAACAACTATGTGAGGAGAATACCTGAAGAGTTAGTTAAACTAGAGCCCATACTCTTGGACCGTCTTGTTACCTTGCCTTAAGTTCATAAATTTATGGGCCCTTGCTTCTCTCAACTCTATGGGGAAAAACCTATCCAGAAAGGTTTCGCTAAAATAATCTCAAGTAATAGGAGTTGCATCTGTACCTCTATTCCCCTTCCGCTAAGTATACCAGATATCAGCTACATCTTTCAGTTGATACGATCCTAACTCAATCCGGTCATTCCCAGTTACCTGCATCACCTCAAAGATCTTATTGACGTCATCAATGAAGTTTTGGGGATCTTCTCCAACTTGCGATCCTAAGAACTCTGGCGTATTCATCCTAACAAAGTCTCACACTCTAGCTGCAGCTGACCCAACATTGGCATTTGCCTGAACTGGAACCGCTGATTGTTCTGGTTGGGCACACTATGAGCCAACATCTGAATAGTGTTCCTGAATTCTGCATTCGAGACTTATTGACCAGGGACTGGAGGAGCTGCGTTTGCGTTCCTGGCATTCGCATTTCTGGCGTTAGCTATACAGGGAGGCATGATCACTAAAACGTAGAACGTCGAGTTAGAATAGAATTAGATCATACCTTACGCACGATAAGAGTAACAAAAAAATGAAGATTCTTCCTAAAACACTTCGTAGCCTCCTTCTCATTAGAGGTGGTGCACTTCACACCCATGAAAAGGACTTTACTTAATGCGGCTTTTCAGACATCCTAGGACTCTTAAACCTAGTGCTCTAATACCAAGTTTGTCACACCCCGAGTTACCCCTAAGACGCGAACACGGGACCTAGGATCACAAGTAATCCCAAGCTAACTCTGCTGGCATAACATGAGCATACTAAGGCTAATAATAACTGATGCGGAAGCTAAATCATAAATAAAACTGATATGATGGGGGAAAACCTATATACTATAACTGAAATAAATGAAAAATGATGAGTTTAATACAAAGAAGATATTAACTCAATACTAAGATGAATCTAACTATGTCTGAAAATAGCCTCTAACTGACTAGAAATGTTGGGACAGGCCTCAGCTAAGTCTAGCAAAACTGAAACTAAATGACTGAAAATACTAAAAAGAAACTCATGACTATTGTCCTCAGAGAATGAGGACTCACCACTGATTCTACTGAACTGGAGATCAGGAATTGATCTAAGCGTGATCTGGATGCTGAGAACCTGAACCTACATCACGAGAAGATGTAGCGCAGAGTATGCGTCAGTACTTGAAAGGTATTGAGCATGCAGAATAAAATAATCTGAAATAACATATAACTGAACAAAGCACATAAGCAATGATATAATCTGAACAAGATATAGATACTGAATACTGAGCTAACTAAATGCAATGACCAATTTATAACATGCTGAAACTAAATACTGAATATACTGATAGATAGTCAATGCCATAGAATCTGACTGAACTGTGGGAGATATTAATAACCGATAATAAAACCACATGAGCTAAATGTGGAGTCCGATGCATACGCCCCATCGAGAGAACCCAATACACCCGGCCAAAGGTGTAGAGCCATGCTGGCGTGATCACTAAAATGATGCCCACATAGGGGCCTTACAACCTACGTGGCTAGTAGTTCTGGTACTGTTTGGGTACGCTGATCCGTAGTCCAACTCGGTATTATGCTACTCCTAATGGATTGAGTAATTTACATATTATTACTAAATTTTTGTAAGTTACTGGATAGCTAAAACTGAGCATGCAAACTGAGGATGCAATAATTAAACTGATATTGATGCATTAATAACTGAGGCATGTATAACTGAATAGCTAAAATATCTGACCTAGCATGTGTAATTCAAGAACTAAAGAGATACATAGCTAGGGTTCTGGAATTCATGCAATAAACTGAATATTAACGTACTAATCTGATTTGGATCATTCTAACAGATAAGAACCCAACAATTCTAACATTCAAGAAACCCTAGGTCTAGTCATAATAAGGGAATCAAAGAACTGACTGAAAACTAGGGACCTAATGGGTGAAAGAAACCCACTAGTAAAATCCCACCTACCTGGTGACGAATTTTACAAAGAAATCCCTTGATTTCTGGGATGGAACTGAAGAAAACTTGTTGCATTCTTGGACTTAGGGTTGATTGCCTCTTTCTCGCCCTTCGCTTCTAATTTTCTAAGTTTTGATTAAAGATCTGACTTGGGTAAGTTCTAGTTATGTTTCTAGGCTTAAACTGACTAAAACCATGAAATTTAGGATTAAAAAGGCGTAGTTTAGGTGTCCAACGAATAAGGAAAAGACTGAAATAACCCTGACTTAAACTGCAGACAGACTGACCACGACCACCTTCACGGACCGTGAAAGGGACCACGGACCTTAAAGTCGGTCGTGGTCTGGACTTGGTGACTACTAGTTGAGGGCCTGAGTCCACGAGCCCTACCACAGCCCGTGTGAAGGACCACGGACCGTGAAAGTGTCTATGGTCTCCACTTGGGCTATGGTCTGGAGGGACTGGCTAAGGGGCTTACTGGCAAGGCTCAACGGACACCCCACGGGTCGTGTGAAGGTCTTTGTGGTCCTCACTTAGGCGTGGCGGTCTAAGGGGCTGCCTAGGGAGGTTCACTGCTTCGACTCTACGGGCGCCACCAGGCCCATCATCAAGACCACGGACCGTGAAGGTACTCGTGATCTGATGTCTGGGTCTGGTGACTTCCAAGTTAAGACCACGGGTAGTTCTATGGACCGTGGACCTTATCACGGTCCGTGAACCCTGCTGTGGTCCATTGCTTCATGTATATTTCTGAAATTTCTTTCTGGGTCTGGGTTTCGAGGTGTTACATATACTTAACATGTTTTCTCAAAATATAATTCAATATAAATTTTACCTACTTATCTATATTTAGTTTTCAATTTTGCAGGTTCAGATAATATTTATTTATCAATTGTTCAACAAAAGAAGTAATTTGAATAAGTGGACTATTCATCTATTTCAGCTCGTATTTTTTTAACTTTATTCTATTATTCATTACACTGTATTTTTAATATGATTTATACTATATGTACTACTTGCATGGTATACACGTGCAATGCTCATGATCAGAGACTAGCATAAAGAAAATATTGAAACACTTTCGAATGAATAGTTGCAAATTCATGGATACTCCTGTAGCAAGAGATGAAACTTTAAGCCTTGAAATGTGTCCAAAGACTAAAAAAGAAAAGAAAGACATGTCCCAAGTTTCATATTCTAGTGGTGTTGGGAGTTTGATGTATGCTATGATATGTACTCAACCAGACATTTTTTATGTCATAAGTCTGATTAGTAGGTATCAATCCAATATTGGATTACAAGATCATTGGAATGCGGTAAAGAGAATATTCTGAAGGAAACTGTAGATCATTCACTATGATATAGTGCATCTGATTTATTCATAAGAGTTATACATATGTTGATTAGGCTGGTGACCGGTATGATAGAAAATCAACCTCCAGTTATGCCTTCATACTTAATGGTGGTGCTATTTCATGAAAAAATAAGAAACAAACTTGCACAACTCTTTCAACCACGAAATCTAAATTAGTGGCTTGTGCGTCTACACTATGAGAAGTTTTTTGGTTAAAGAGATTCTTTGAGCATTTGAACATTGCAAAGAATTCTAAGGGACCCATGATTCTATATTGTGACAGTCAAGTGGCTATCGCATACACGAAGGATCCTAAGTATCACATCAAAACCAAACACATTAGCATCAAGTATAACTTTGTGAGTGACATAGTAGAAATAACTTTGTAATACATTCCTACTGGTGAAATGATAGTTGATCCTTTTACAAAAGCGATATCTAGAGACTTTTTTGAGAAACATATTAGGGTTCTAGATTTGCGTAGGATATGATAATATTTATGTATTATGAAATAACTTGGTTGTTATAATATTCTTATTAATATATGACTATTTTGAATTTATATTCATATCTCATATGCATGTGATAATGATATTAGAAATAAAATGTGTCGGACAAGTCGCGAGATTGACTCTCTCACACGAGCAATCGTCTCTTAGATCGACGGATGTGAAAAGATGATTTTCACTACCATGTTATGACTTATTTTATAAATCAGACAAGAGTCTCTCTAAGAAGATGTTGAGGATCACTAAAGAGAGAAACCCGAGTTTTAGACATCTAGAGGTGTCTAGACTAAAGTTTAGAGGTGTTTAGACTAAAGTTTGTACGATGTTGAATACTTAAAAGAATGAGACACATGTACCAATATAAGGTGAAAATATTATATCACGTGTTTCATACCGCGTGTGTTAAGATATCAATGGGCTAATGAAAGAATGGATCCCTGCTTCTTCATTGTGTGATACCCTGATGAGTCCACAAATTGGACTCATTTAGGGCTTTATTTTGATAGAAATAGTGTCCTCGAATGCTTATTTTGTCTCAATATCTGATGAAAACTCTTAAGTTTCAGGTATTTGAAGTTTTAGTGGAAGCATGGACACTTAGGCGCAAAAAGGAAACAAAAAAAGCTGAAAGGAACGAAGAAGTTGAAGCATGAGCATCACCAAGAACCTTTGGCAATTCGCCGAAAGGACAGACTCCGCCCTTTGTTCCAGTATGCGAAGCCCTTAAGGAAGAGGATCAAAAAGGCGATGAAAGAAGACGTCGGCGCTTCGCCGAATAGTTCCGCAAAGCAGTACTATACCGTCCAATGGTCCAGAACGTGAAGATGTTGTAGGCAAGCACTCAACGGCGATGAGACAGAAGAAGGTCGAGTCGCCGAGTCATTTGGCGGACTCGACTAACCTCGCCGAACTATTCGCCTGCACTAATTTCTGATAGCTATAAATACTAAACTCTTTATTAAAGTTCCGAACCATTATTATTATTTTCATAATATAATAGTACGTTTTTAGATATTTTCTCTCAAGTTTGGAGAGGGTTTTGTGGGAGACTTGAATAGAGAAGGATTTCATATTCCCCAAGTTGGAAGTGGGTTTTCTCCATTCTTTTGCTTAAATCAAGGTTTAATTTCTTATACTCGTTTGATTTTAGTATCATTTTAGGTGTATTTTGTTATTTCTTGATGTGTGGCTAAAAACCCCCCATTCTTGGGGTGTGATTTAGCAAATATGTGTTAATATTGTTGTTGGGTCTTGCTTGCTGATAGGGTAGATGTATTTTAATGGTGATTTCACCTAGTGGTTGTGGTTTAATTTAATGGGTTTGTAGTGGCAAATACAAAACCACCCATGTGTTTTCGGCTTTCTCGAGAGGGAGGTTGCGAAACCAAGACCACTAGACTGATGGACTAAGGAGTGGGTCGACATGAGGTTCAGCCCGAAAGGGTGAGCCCTAGTCCCATATCCTAACACTCAGCTCGAGAGAGTGAGTGGAGTAAGGCGTAGGCTGGTCTTCATGCGGCAAATGGGTGTCCGAGAGGAACCTATTTGAAACGGGGTAAGTTGCCCAAGAGGGAACTTATTTCCATCTAAAGCTTAGCCTAGTTACTATTATCTTGCAAATTTCCTATTGAAAGCATGTACCCAACGATTTATCTCAACTTGTATTGCGGTCACACCCCAAGAACATTTCCCCATACTTGATTTTCTTGTTATTTTTTTCCTATTTTTACTACTTGTGACAAAACCCCCCAATTGATATTTGACACTTTCATGTCACCCCCTTTAATTTACCATGTTTTTGTTCGTTAATGTCTTTAGCTACGACTAGTTAGAGCTTAATTTTTTTTCTATCAATTCTCAAAACCACTCCCTTGGGACACGACCCCAACCTTTAGTTGGGTTACTATACTATCGACGATCGTAGACACTCATACCGTAGGTTAGTGTCGTTGGTCACGATAAGCATCAGACCTCGAAAAGTGAAGTTAACTTTTCATTCAAATACCCTTTGACTTTTTCTGTTTCTTGAAGTTTTGATCGGTGTTGCTACTTTAGCATGTTACTAATAGCCATGAGTGATTCGACAATGCAGTGCATGTCTAGGAAATCAATTGATATGAAACATATAGATTCGAGTAGAAAGGGAAGATGATTAAAATGAACAATTTAGCTTGTATATACAAGTCGGCTATTACACTTGAGTGTAATTGTGTATATAAAGTTAAATATGAACTCGAGTTCACCTCTTTAAGAAGATGAAGAATCGAATAAGTAACTATTGAAGTAGTGAATGATGTCTGGGGTATTGTGAGTAATGGTATCCTCATATTAGTAGTGAATTCTTTCCACATGTGGTTAAATTCCTATGTGGAGCTAGTAAAACCCTATTGGTAAGCTCTTGATGCTCACGAGTCGCACAAACTATTTGTCGTATGATTTATGTGTCTAGTTGATGTTGTATTGAATTGGGTCTTGTCCACCATGTGCGAAGTGGGAGATGCAAGTTTTGGGTCATGAATCGCCATGTGAATCCGACCCGACCCGATTCGACCCAACCCGGTAAAGTTTCTGAAATAAAGATAAATACAATTTTGAAAAAAATTGGAAACAGTTACGGGGTAACTGTTGAACCACTTACACTCCCTATTTTTGTGTGTGTTTCACTCTTATCAGGAGGGTGAAAATAAAAGAGAACGTAGAAACAAAAAACGAAAGGGTACAAAGAGGAATACAAATTTCTTTCTTCATATAAACATCTATTAACAAATTGACACTTAGTTTGTGAATCAATTATCTTGTTTCCTAGAGATTCAAAGTTTGGCTTGGAGCAATTCTTCAAAAGGATTTCATTGATCTTCCGTTGTTGTTAATAGATACACAAATCTTGTTCCTGTTACAATAATCTTATTTTATATATATATATATATATATATATATATATATATATAAGAAATTGGTTGACTCTTGAAATTTTTCAGTACCACATAAATTGGGATAAAAGGTACTATAAATCATAATATTCAACAAACTTGAAATATTTTGAAAGGCATATAAAAATTTGATTGACTCTTGAAATTCCACTTGTGCCACATAAATTGAAAAAGAGGGAGCAATATGTATTATTGAAATTACATAATAAAAAAGGGTATAAATTACAATAATTAACAACTTATATTTATTTTTTAAATCATATAAGAAATTGGACGACACTCTAATTTTTATTTATGTCACATAAATTAAGACAAAGGGCGTAACGTATATAGGGTTCGTGCTAGTACGGGCTCCTATTTCCGTTGTATAATATAGATGTTGACTTGAGACAATTCTAAGTGGCAAATAATTTATATAACTGATCACAACTTGTTTGGACTGTGGCACAATTATTTTTGTTGGATCACCTTAAATATAAGTGGAACTATCAATGAATACATCAAAAGGAAACACTGGGAAATTTAAATTCAAGGTAGATATCTATTTAGAAGAGAAAAAAAGAAATCCTTTAATAACAAAAATACAAAATTTCCTGTACAAGCTAGCTAGATGCTACATCATTTCTCAACCCTCTCATTACATGATATTCAAATGTATGATAGAATTGAATTTGTTTAAGTTGATGATCCGGGATTGAGCTCAGCATGGTGTTGCACCACTAAAATTGAAGCTGTGGAAGAAAAGTCTGATGTGAGCAACAAGTCCCCAATGGATCCGAGCTCCGGGCAGTCGCTCCACTCATCTAATCCACCTTTGAGCGGCGAAAAGAAGCCCAATCCTCTTCCTACCACATAGAGATCAAAATCTTGGCCTAGTGATCTTATTGTTTTCACAGTTTCTGCCCCATTACTAGACATCTCCTCTGTATAAACAAGTGAGTCATCATTTTGTACCTTTTGCCTAAACTCATTTACAAAAATGTCATCAGCTTTCTTTTCAGCTTCACCTTCATCTTCACCTTCCATTGTGAGAGATAAATCTGCATCAACATTTTGTGCTGAAGTTTCATCCAGAATAAACCTCAAAACTATTAGAGATACCTTTGGATGTCTCACCATACGCAAAGCATAGGACAACGCCTCTCTGTCATCACGTCCCCCTATAAAGATCATGGCTATTCTGCAACTCCTAGTTTTATCATCATCTATTTTACTAGTTAACAATGTGCCAAAGCCACGATCCACAAGAATACCAACAGCACAAGGTGCATTTTCTAAAGTATTATTATTTACATCTTTGTAAGCAGGATTCATTTCTTCCATGTTATTATGTATAGTTTGTCTCTTGTGGAATGGGAGAATGATTAGTGTCACCTGTTTTTCCTCAGCAAGACTGCATATATCTTCATGCATTGTGCTATAAGGAGATATAGCAGTCAACAACTGAACAGATATCATCAGATTTTGATGCTCTAAGTTATTGAATGTCGTAATTAATTGATCAATTTGTCCATCTGCTCTACTGTAACTTTCTGAGCTAGTCCCACTAGCACCATGAACAATGAGCAAAGCGGTAGTATGTTTTTTCAGTTGCATGAGCTGAAGAGCAAATACGCAAATTGGAGATCTTCTAGAGGCATGCGAGATTTCCAGAAGTGCAGTAATTCCAGCAGCAGTTTGTACTTCATGAATACAAGTTAGGATTCGGAGCTCAGAATCTGGTTTTAGGTTCTGTAACACCCTATGTTGGCTTGGTAAGAACTTCTTAGTACGTCTATAGAGGAAGTTAACAATTGGTGATGTTACTATGGTCATGAAGAAAATAGTAAACAACATGATGGCAAATCCATCTTCATTGATGACCTAAATAGGTAGTGAGATGAGGTTAGGTTAAGATTACAATAAACAGACTAAGACTAAGTTTTCAAAGTACAATAAGAAGGAGAGGACTTACAGTATGGTCACGGCCCAAGCTCATTGCCATGACAGCCAGCAGTCCTTTGGTGTTCATTAGTATTCCAAGAGTAAATCCTTCATGCAACGATATTCTATAGAAGTAAGACATAGCTAGAGTGCAAACAATCTTGGGTATAAAAGACAGTAAGCTAATTAGAACCATCATAAGCAAGTCCTCTCTGCTAATTCCCCCTAGATGAGTCCTCATTCCCAAACTAGCATAATAAAGAGGCAGTAGCAAGTCAGATACAAAACCTTGAACTATTAACACAAACTTATGACCTAATAGATCTGATGGTATGACAAGACCAAATACAAATGCACCGAGAACGGAGCTCACTCCACATATATCAGTGATCAACCCACAAGCCAAGACCATTGTGAGTATAGCACAAATTGTTGCTTCACTATAGTCTTCTCCTTCTCTAGTACTCTTCCTAAGCATCCATAAAAGTGCTGGACGAATTACAAAAATACTGAAAATGATGAAGAATAGAACACTAAACAATGACAAGTACGTACTTGAGCTGCTACTAGTTATTGCTAATGAAAATACAAGGAGAATCCATGAGGAAAAATCATTAACAAGTGCGGAAGACATGGCTATTCTTCCAATTTCTGAATGGAGAAGCTTTAATTTTGCAAATATTTCTGCTATAACAGGAAGGCCAGTGACTGAGAGTGCTACACCCCAGTAAAGACAACCCCACCTGAAATTCTCTGGATACTCTGCGATAAAAGTGTACAAGGAAGCTCCAAAAAAGAAGGGGAAAAGAGCTCCAGAAATACCAATGCCAAGGGCTTTAGGTCCAACACTTGTTAATGCTCTTAAGTCAATTTCTAACCCAATAAGAAATACATGATAAATTAGTCCAAGGTTTCCCACCGTCTCCATCATCATAATTCGAGAAGCTGCAAATACAGAACCCAATGTTGGAATATGTTTTCGCGCAAATTCACTTGCAATTGCAATTGATCCCACCAGTATACCTGCCTGCCAAAAGCGTTTTCTCATCACCTCCAAGAGTCTAAATGAAATGCACAACTCACATTCTGAATCAAAATTGACATTATCATTATAATTTATGGAATTTGCTTCATCCCTAAAATTGATTTGCACAAATTACTCTAATGTGCAGAGCTCCATTTCTAATATAACTTCAACCTCCAAAACCTGTATTTATTTCTAAGAAAGTATCCAATAGGGTTCAAAGAACTTTAGATATCAAATTTTGCCAATGTTGTTTAACTAAAGCTTACCTAATTTAAATATATACAAGGCATGCATATTTACTACTCCATTATTCATAAAAATAATTTGGCAAAGAAATATTACCAACAATTCAGCAACGAAATGAGGTTGGCGGAGAGGTTTGAGGAGAAGGAGAGAAAGACGGGTGACAAAAAGAACAATAGCAAGTTGAAATATAAAAGTTGGGAGTTTGGATTCCAAAGGGTTGATTTCTTCCCATATGCCATTGTCTGAAATGGTATCGGTTAAATAACATAATTTATCAACACCTAAAGCTGGTTGATTCCCTCGAACATTATACGATGCAAGTTCAGGGGCTTTCAAAATATTTGGATTAACCATATCTACCAACTCCTTCTTCCTTCCGAGATCTATCGCCTTCGGCCCCTATGGCGACAGTTAAACCTGCCACCACCTTTGGGCCACTTTTTTTTTGGTTATTTTCTGGGCATAAAACAGAAAGGTAAAATTTGGAATAACTAAGAGAATGAGTTGAGAAATGAGAAAAAAAAATTCTTTGTTCATTGTATTCAGAGAATGTACAAATGGATGGTATACCGTTCTGATTGGGTTTTACTCTCTAAAATGTTTTTGGGATGTTAGAGGGAGAAAGAAAAAAGAACTCTCAAAAATTTCTCTCTCTTAATGGGAAAATGACATAGTATTATCATTTAAATAGTTTAATTTTGGCTTATATACCCCCTAAATAAATATATTTTAGCTTCAAAATATGACAATTTAAAGTCAAATTCTAGTATTTTACATTTTCTCTCGCTTTTAGCCCCATTTCGCTTGGGGATGGAATTACAAAGGACTTTTGAGAGTGAAAAAATAAAAAATAGGACACAACTTAAAGTATGTGGTAAAAGGAACTCTTTTAATTAGGATTAAAAATTGCACATTCTAGTGTATTTACACTTAAAGTCTACACATGTATTCTATGTAAGAATAACATACTAATCATAATATTGTCACTTTTTTAAATATATATATCCGTATAATACCTACAGATATTATGAAAATTAATGAAAAGATTAGATACTATAAGAAATTGATTTACATATATAGTGAATGAATAGAAACATAAAAGTGTTAAGTCGTTTTGTACAATATCGATACAGATGAGGAGGGGTGTTACATATGATGAGTTTCTTAATATCATCATTGTTAGGTGTTAGTTATGTTGCATGCTGATCAATATTGTTGCATCTCATAAGCACTTTTTTCTAAAACAAAAGATGATAATGATTTGCATTATTATTTATCTTATATTGACAAAGTTGATCTTTGGCTCATTCTAAAAATAAATTTCTTGAAATCAGACTTTTAAAAGTTTCAAAATTTGAAGAAGCAACTGGAGTGTTTTCTAAAGTTGCTAGCAATACAATTGGGCAAAATAAAGTGTAAAGTTTTTTGAATTTGACTACGATACATTGGGGATAGAAGATACTTGAGAGCTTCTCCAATTTGATTACAATATCGTAGAAGTAAAAGAGTCTGTAGAAAATACTTTTTTTGTCCACTTTTAATTGTCATGGTTTCCTTTTATAGAGTCAAACGATAAGAACTTTGACTAACATTTTAAGATGTATTTTTTCATTAATATGCAAAAAAAAATTGTAATTTATAGTGTTTTTCGTATAGTTTTTGAATATCTAATTTTTTGAGTTTAAAATATCAAATTAAAGTAATCTAATTTAACTTTAAAAATTAGTCAAATTGACTTTCAAAAAGTGCAACATGATAATTAAAGTGGACGGAGGTAGTACAATAAATACTTCAGAGTTATTAGAATTTGATTACAATACCACAGAAGTTGAAGCGGCAA
The DNA here is from genome assembly GCF_900185275.1 of Solanum verrucosum. Taxonomy (NCBI): domain Eukaryota; kingdom Viridiplantae; phylum Streptophyta; class Magnoliopsida; order Solanales; family Solanaceae; genus Solanum; species Solanum verrucosum. Next base: position 2,475,413 of record NW_026020416.1, read on the forward strand.
AAAAAGTGCATAGTCTCCTACTCCCTTTGTCCCTAATTACTTGTCCACTTTTGAATTGATACACTTATTAAGAAAATAATTATTGACATAGTTAGTTTATCATTTTACCTCTATTAATTATGAAGTAGATGAATTAAAAATTTAAGATTTTCAAAAAATTCTAATTAAGGGTATAGTAAGTAAAAAAAATATTCTTTTTTTATTTGTCAAAATGGACAAGTAATTAAAAAAAACTAAAAAGGAAAAATAAACAAGTAATTAGGACAGAAGGAGTATTAATTTGAGTCATTCATAGAGGGTTGAAGGCTCAACACAAGGCTGCTGCAATTATAAAGATGGCACAAATTATTATTTTTTATTGACTTACATTAAAAAAACATGAATTGACAGTGCCATTGGAACTTACTGTCATGAAGAATAACTTTAATTTGTGTAAAAAACACGAAGAAAATCTACATTATCAAATGTGTTGATAAGAATGCAAATGGCAAATACGAGCTATGAAGTTTAAGGGTGTCAATAGATTTCATCTAAGAAGTTTTAATAATATACGCATGTTTGAAGTTGCAAGGACCCTCTAGGTCATTTATCCATTTATCAACATTTTTAGCACTTAGAGTTTTACTGTTTATGACTTGTTGAGACTGATAGTTTAGTCATCGAACCTTTCGTGTAATTTTTATGCAAGTTTTCCAATTTTTTTGGAGCTTCTAAATTATGAACGGTTGACTCATGTCAGAACTTCAGGTAGACAGCCTAGAATGCAATTCTAATGGTTTTATGAATTATGGAATATAATAATGTTGAGTTTGGTCTAGAAGGACCTCTAGTCTAGGGTTCCTGAATCATTTCGAGCAACCTTTTGGCTTATGGCTAACATGAAGCCTTGGGTGTGGGACTCATTTTTTATTGAGACGCTCCACGTTCACGAAGTGTTGGGTGCCTTGACCTCCGCCCGCATTATTCCCGGATAAGCTCACGCATTCACAGAGTGTTAACTAGCATGCTATTGTTATTAGACCTCGTTTTTCAGCCCTCATTTCAAACTTCAAAGTTTGATATCTTGATCAATTGAGCTCATTATATTTCTTGTTGGGGAGCGCGCATTGTAAACTTGATTGCCTTTCCCAGGCCAAGGTTAATCAGATGAACACAATTGAATAAGAGAAGTAATTCTATAATCTTTTGACTTGATCATTTGCTTCTGTAGAAAAGATATATAGTTGACAGCAAATTTCGAGGAATATGGAAATGCATGCAGTTCTAGGAGAGACAATTGGACTTCCTAGGTCATAACGCGAAACTGGAGCTTGGATCGATGGATATATAGTCCCTCATGCAACCGATACGAGGTCTAGCTCCCGTTGTCCATCAGACAATTCATGAGCCAAATGATCATTTGACTTCATGTGAATGTATTCTCTTTATTATTATTATCCTTTCTTCAGGAACAGGCCGGTGGTTCTTCGTTTTCATGATCGAATTATAAATTCTTCTTAGAAACTGAAAACTCTCTACTCGTCTTGTGTTTCGTATCCGTCTGCTGGAGCTGCACCTGTTGGGCCGTACGTCTCCTTAAACAATCCTTTGTCATAATTAGGAGTACAAATTTCTTTCAACTTTTCTTTTAATAAAAAGTTCTGTAGTCAATTCCCAACAACATAATATCATCAGTGTAATTTCAATCTTATAATCTCTACCTTTGTTCATAAGATAGAGAGGTTGTTTTTTATAGACCCTCTGACTCAAAATAAATGTAACTAGTGTAGGAAAGTAAGAAAGAAAAGGGACAACAAAATGTAGCAACATATATTAATACACACTGGGGAAAAGTGGAGTACGTGATACCTAAATCATATGCAAAATTTGTTCAGCAAATGCTTATACCAACGTGATGTTGCTTAAGAAACAACATAAATTAATGCTATGAAATTCTCCTCTCTCTTGTGGGAAATTTGAATGCTGAAATTAATGTGCCATTTTGCTTCATCCCAACGTACAAGATCATTTTGGACATGACGCTTAGCACAAAGATCCACGGAGAAACTTCCACGGATTGTCTCATCTTCTTAGAGATTGGAAAAATTGACAGAGCAACAAATGGCTGATATTGAGTGTTCACTGCTTAGGTCAACGTGTAATTGAAATTGCCTAGTTGTGTATACACAATGTGACACGCGTGTGTTCAAGGTGACAATGTCATATTACATTGTCGTATTCTTATTTTAATCAAAATAAAAATAACTAATTACTTTTAGAAAAAAAACATACCAGAATATTTAAAAGAAAAAAAATCAAACTGTTAGCCTAAATTTAATGTTACTTAATAAGGAAAGAACACTAATTACTGATTAAACTCTAAGTTGAAACAAGCCTAAAATTTTGAAATCAATCTCTTGAAATAAAAAACAAAATTTATTTTAAAATTTTTAGTTTTGAATTTTATAAAAATATATTAAAATGAAATTAAGAATAAATATTAAAAAGATCTAGAAATATTTAAACACTAAAATTAACCGATGGGAATAAAAAATAAGACGTTTACACCTTTTATAACAAAAATAGTAAATGACTAAATTAGTTAAAATTTGAATCCATAAACATTAAGCGTGACTTCTGCGACTAGAGCAAATTGCGAAAAAAAATATACTCTATTATAAAAAAATATAAAAAAATATAAAAATATATCTATCTATATTACCTTAAAAGCATGAACTCTTAACTTGAATGTTAAATTACTATAATATCCCTAACTTAGGTTGTGACTTTTCGATGAGTTGTGACTTTTCTGATAAGTTGTGATTTTTTTTTCAAAGGGTTGTGACTTTTCCAAATAGTTGTGACTTTTCCAAAGAGTTGTGACTTTTTGGAAAGGTCATGACTTTTCAGATAAGACACAAAAAAACACTTGCTCATACTACCTTTTGTTGATTATAAAATAGAGGAGTTTCCTTTCATTTTTCAACCACAATTTTTTTTAATCTTCTACTCTTCTTCTTCTTCTTCTTCTTCTTCTTCTTCTTCTTCTTCTTGCATTTTAAAATTTTTCATGTGATTTATTGTCGTTGAGTGAGTTCGAAGTTTAGCGTATATGACGTACCACTATTCTGATGAAGTAAATTGTTCCATCGTAAGAGGGTATAATCCTTAACCTCGGGTACTTGAGGAAAATAATTTTGATGATATAATATTATTATTTTTCTTAGTTTACACAACAACAATATGTAATTTCTCTTGTGATGTAGATATATGCTTCTGAATATCTTTTTTTAAAATTATTAAACTTCTCAAGATTTATAGAATTGCCACGATTTGTTTTTTGATGCTCTAGACAAAAGAATGACTTTATTTATCAATGTTACTTATGTGATTTAGATTGTCAGGTTGTTTGCTTCAAATTAATTATTACTATATAAATATTGCCCTTTTTTTATTGATTTACTATTTCTTAATATTCAAATATTTTTGACAAAGAAAAGTTTATATGAGTTGTAATAACGTCACTTGAAGTTTGTATTAATTTAATTTTTATTGTAGTCTAAATTCATTTGCTTTTGTTAACAATTTCTCTTGTGATGTAGATATATACTTCTGAATATCTTTTTCCAAAATTACTCAACTTCTCAAGAGTTAGAGAATTGTCACGATTTGTTTTTCTGATGCCCAAGACAAGAGAACGACTTTATTTATCAATGCTACTTATGTGATTTAAATTGTCAGGAAGTTTGCTTCAAAATAGTTATTACTATATATACATTGCTTTTTAATTTTACTGATTTACTATTTCTTAATATTTCAGTATTTTCAACGAATAAAAGTTCATATGACTTATAATAACGTCAGTTGAAGTTTTTATTAGTTTAATTTCTATTGTAGTATAAATTCATATATCCCTAACTTAGGTTGTGACTTTTTTGATGAGTTGTGACTTTTCTGATAAGTTGTGACTTTTTTCAAATGGTTGTGATTTTTCGATGAGTTGTGACTTTTCCAAATAGTTGTGACTTTTTTTATAAGTTGTGACTTTTTCAAAGGGTTGTGACTTCTTGGAAAGGTCGTGACTTTTCAGTTAAGACACAAAAAACGTTTGCTCATACTATCCTTTGTAGACTATAAATAGAGGGGTTTTCTCTCATTTTTCAACCATAATTTTTTATAATCTTCTACTCTTCTTCTTCGTCTTGCATTTTAAATATTTCGTGTGATTTATTGTCTTTAAGTGAATTCGAAGTTTAGCGGAATATGAGGTACCACTATTCTGATGAAGTAAATTGTTCTATCGTAAGAGGTATATTCCTTAACCTCGAGTACTTGAGAAAATAATTCTAATGATATAATAAAAAAAAAATTGCTTAGTATATACATTAGTATGTAATGTTCTAATATATGAAGTTAACATGATATAGTTTAAATTTATTTGTTTTTGTGAACAATTTCTCTTGTGATGTAGATATATGCTTCTGAATATCTTTTTTTTAATTATTAAACTTCTCAAGAGTTAGAGAATTGTCACGATTTATTTTTTGATGTTCAAGACAAAAGAATGACTTTAATTATCAATGATACTTATGTGATTTTGGATTGTCAGGTTGTTTGCTTCAAAATAATTATTACTATATAAACATTGCTCTTTTGTTTTATTGATTTACTATTTCTTAATATTTAAGTATTTTCGATGAAGAAAAGTCTATATGACTTTAATAACGCCAGTTGAAGTTTGTATTAGTTTAATTTTTATTGTAGTCTAAATTTATTTGATTTTATTAACAATTTCTCTTGTGATGTAGATATATGCTTTTGAATATCTATTTCCAAAATTATTCAACTTTTCAAGAGTTGGAGAATTGTCACGATTTGTTTTTATGATGCCTAAGACAAGAGAATGACTTTATTTATCAATGCTACTTATGTGATTTAGATTGTCAGGAAGTTTGCTCCAAAATAGTTATTACTATATAAACATTGCTCTTTTGTTTTACTGAATTACTATTTCTTAACATTTCACTATTTTCAATTAATAAAAGTTCATATAACTTGTAATAACGTCAGTTGAAGTTTGTTTTAGTTTAATTTTTACTGTAGTATAAATTTATTTACTTTTATTAACAATTTCTCTTGTGATGTAGATATATGTGAAGACAATAAAATTCGCGTCGAGAAAACAATAATCAAGAACAGAAAATTATAAGCAACAATCGTATTTATTATTTCAAAGTGCGAGTGTTACAATCTCTATGATTCCTCTGAATTCACCTTTTCAAATGTAAATTCAAGTGCTTTAAAGCTTGATCTTGAATCTTCAATGAATTTGAACTTTGAACTTTATCTTGATCTTGACTTTTGCTTGAATTCAAGGGCTTCGAGCTTGTTCTTGAATCTGATGGTCTTGATCTTGATCGTTCTTGAACTTTAATGCTTGAATTCTTAAACTTGTAGCTTTATAGAGAATTTTATGGCGTTTGTACCACGGATTTTCTCTAGCTTCTTGTTTAGAATTTTCTGTCCTCTTTCTGAATTATGAAGACCAGGGGCGGATTTACGTAGGACGAAGGGGGTTCATCCGAACCCCCTTCGTCGAAAAATTACACTATATATATTAGATTAAATTTTTAATATATGTGTATATATATAGTACTGAACCCCCTGAACATACACCAAAGGCGTAGCTCAGTGGCGTTGGGGGTTCAGGAATCCACTCTACTGCACGCGAGGTCGCGTGTTCGAATTCGGGCAGAGACATTTCTTTTATCAGCTTAAATTTTAGGCGTTTTAATTTATTTAAAAATATAATAATGCAATCAGAAAATGATGTTTAGTTCCAAAAAATTAAAACGCTGATTGGGAATTTAGGATTTATTAGTTTAATCCCTAATTATAAAGTCAAATATTAAAAAACTTCTTCTTGATTCGACAGTTTAATCCGACCCGTTTATATCCGATTCGACCCGTTTAATTTATTTGTGGATATTATTTATGTGATTAATTTTTTTTTTTGAACCCCCTTGATGAAAATCCTCCCTCCGCCACTGATGAAAACCCCTATTTATAGTTTAAGAATAGAGGAGTTGCGATTGGAACATGATTCCCTTCGACCAATCAGATTTAAGTGACATGACATATGGGCTTTATGGAGCGGGCTTGTCATCTTTGACACATGTCATGATCATATTCGCTTCCTGTTTGACTTGGCATGCCATGTCATTTGCCATGTGGCACCAAAAGAATGGGCCTCTTAGGATAAGATGACATTGGACTTAGTAAATTGGGCTCATCTATAGCCCAAATCAATTAATTTTGACTTTAATCAAATTCATATTTATTGGACTTGAATAATTAGCCCAATTATATTAATCTATAATTTATTTGGGCTAATATATTTATGAGTTTAATATATCCGAATCATTTTATAAATTTATATTTAATAAATTTTAAATGATTACAATATGTTTCTGAACATCTTTTTCCAAGATTGTTTAACTTCTCAAGAGTTAGAGAATTGTCACGATTTGTTTTTTTGATGCTCAAGACAAAAGAATGACTTTATTTATCAATGTTACTTATGTGATTTAGATTGTCAGGAAGTTTTTTTTCAAAATGGTTCTTACTATTTAAACATTGCCCTTTTGTTTTACTAATTTACTATTTCTTAATATTTCAATTTTTTCGACGAAGAAAAGTTTATATGACTTCTAATAACGCCAGTTGAAGTCTGTATTAGTTTAATTTTTATTATTTATTTAATAGATAATTTTTATGAGATATATATTTTCATTAATGCAAACATATATATATGTATTATCAAGTTAACAAGGTCTTCTAACTTCAAAATATATTATTTTAAAATTTTCCGAGTTCTTTTTTTAAAAAAAAAAATAAGTCACAACAAATGTGAATATATATGAATCATTTAAAATTTATCATTAACAAAATAAATTTTATATTCAGTAATATGGAATAAACATTTTCATTTTGTCCTTACACTAAATTAAAATCTAATAACTATAAAAAAAAATAGTAACATCAATTAAAAGTCTTATTTATTTATGTAAGTATAAAAGTTATTAAAAATTCATCTATTGAACATTAATTCTTTAGTTGTAACATTATAAAATTCTTTTAGTTATTACTAATTATTGCAAATGTTATTCACAGTCTTTTACACTCTTTAGTTATAATATTATGAATTCTCATAGTTATTACATTAATTATTTCTATCTTTCATCTTTCCCTATATTAACTTTTGACCAATAATTTTTCATATTATTATATTGCCCCTATATATATGATAACACTGGTGTTGTTATTTTTCCTTGGACGAATCATGCCTGGTTGAATAAATTGAAAATTGTTTACAAGTATATGAACTATATATTTGTTGGGTTAAGATAAACATCTGATTATATATATTATTTCACAGATAGAATATATTGTTTAATTTTAATTTTTAGTTTTTTCGTTAAAAAGAAGGAAACATTTCTCAACTAACTATGGACAGTCAGATAACTATCTTTTATTTATGTATACAGTCAATCGAAAAGTCAAATATGAGAGCCAACAAAAAGAACGTCATCTATTATGTTATAACTTATAAAAAAATTAAAATACAAAAATAGTTATAAAAAAATAAAATGTAGTTGTTCTCCATATATTCATTGACAAGTAAACAAATTAAGTGGAATACACGTGCAAAGCACATCTGGTTAGATGAAAAGAAAAATACACAACAAATATCGTCTATAAGGTAATATTAGTGAGATACGACTAATTACATGATTGAACCTCATCAAATTGAAATAAATATATACATTATTGCTAATAAAAAATTTCATTGACTGTCTTCATAGGTTCGTGCAAATAAGAGATATATATGATGATCCACATTAAACATTCACAAAAGAATCTACAATATTATTTTGTGCAAAACTTATTATTCAAATTTTCGCTTAAATTTTCTAAATTAATAATCACGTGCAACGAACGTGTCAAATTATTAGTATATATATATATATATATATATATATATATATATATATATATATATATATATATATATATATATATATATATATATATATATATATATATATATGTGTGTGTGTGTGTGTGTGTGTGTGTCTAGAACATGAAATTGGAAAAAGATGTATTCTATCATTAAATATTTTGTCAAAAGACTATGAAATTTCACTCCGTAAAAAAATTTCATTATTCTGAAATTTAGGTAGTTTATTATTAGACTTCTCCTATTCTTTATTAAATAACGACGAAAAAGTCTAATTTCCCTTTCAACTGTTCTTCACTTTTTTCATATGATGCCTTTTTATTTGACTAAAGTTGATTTCTTTTATATATCTATTTATCTTACTAAAATCTATCATTTTTATTATTCAAATATTTCACTAATAGTAAATTTAATAGGCTCTTTCGTGAGCTCAATCAAGTTCGAAGTAGTTTCATAATTTAACCCTTTTCTACACACCGTTTCTAAATCAACGTCGAGGATCATAACTTTTCAAGCGTTGTAAATATATAAGGGAAAAGGGCCTGATATACCCCTCAACTTTGCCATTTGGAGCTGATATGCCCCTCGTTATGAAAGTGACTCATATATACCCTTACTGTAATACAAACGGCTCACATATACCCTACCGTTACAAAATGAGCTCACATATACCCTTCATTTAACGGAAGTGAAAAAATTAGTTTTAAATTTATATTTTTGACTTTTTTAAAAAAAAAATTATTTAGGGGTATATATGATTCTTCTAGCAAAGTTCAAGGTATATTTTAATCTATTTCGTACATAAATTATTTTTTGACTTTTTTGATTATCATTATTTGAGTTTCTTATTCTTATTTTATTTTTTTCTTTCATTCCTTATTGTAAAGAAAAAAATTAAAACTATTTTTTTGTGGATATATTCTAATTTAAAACTAATTTTTTTCTATATTGTAATTTAATTTTTGTATTTGAAAAAAAAAATTGGTCATCTATAACAAGTTTTACAAGAAGATTAGTGAACATAAATAAATTTGACCATCAAAATAATAAATCTAAATTAGTCATTGAAACAAAAAAATGTCAAAAAAATATATGTTTGAGGAGGATTAAATATACCCATTATGGGGTTATATATTTATTTTTAAAAAAAAAATTAAACTAAAAATAATTTTTTTCATTTCCGTTAGAGGAAAAGGGTATATGTGAGTCATTTGTATATAATCAGGGGTATATATGAGTCACTTTCATAAAGAGGGGTATATCAGCTCTAAATGACAAAGTTGAGGAGTATATCAGACCCTTTTCCCAATATATAATAACATCAAGGAAAAACTTTACACAGCCTTTTTTATATTTTACCCTTATTTAGAAGTGACACTTCTAAAGGACTAACATAGCTTAAAATAATTGTACTTTGTGCTTATTTAGAAGTGCCACTTCTAAAGGACTAACATAACTTAAAATAATTGTACCTTCTGCTGAAAATGTGATGAGACAAATAAGGACATTTTTGGTATTGTCAAGATTACTTTTGGTAAATTCATTGTAATAGAGACATATGTACTCTATTTGGTGACACGTGTGTTGTCTTTTTAACCCTAAACTCAAGATTTCTAGAACCATCCGTCTTCCATCTTCTCAAATCATCAGTCTTTCATCTTTCACACGCCAAACGGAAGACGAACGAATGATTTACATCCCTCTTGTTCCAATAACAGTGAATCGATTCGCAAGTCTTCATAATCCAGGTATGTTCTACAAATTCTATAACAATTTTTTTCCAATTTACTTAACATTCTCTCTACTAATTTTATGGCTAAAATCCATGGTTGATGTGAAGGTTTATGTTGTCCTTACATATTGCGATTATTTATCCTTAAGAAAATAACAAATTACTAATTACTGACTAATCTAACAAAAAGTTCATATTTTATGGAATTGAACTCTGTTTGTTTATCAATAATTATACAAACCGGTACCAATTGCTAGAGGTTATGGACAAGTTATCAAACATCGTATCTGGGTTCAGTTACTCTCTAGAAGTATCGGTTCTTTTATCTCATTTCCCAAGTCTTTCCTCTTGGGCCTTCTTTTCCTTTTTCTGATTAAAAAAAATACAGGGAAGACGAAGAACTCATTATTTGATCACCAATTTTTTCATGATTTAGATCTTCTTCAAAAAATAATAGGGTTTCTTTATTTAATTTCAATGATATTTTAGGACTTCTTGAATCCATCTGCTTCTGGAATGAAAAAGTATTATTTTCGTCCGTTGTTTATAGACGAGTGTTTCCTCAAGTTTTACATCATACATGTTATTTTATATTATATGTATAATTGAACTTTTCTTTGTCAGCTATAGTTTGGAATGACATAACAATAGTTCATAGCTGAAGTAGTCGCCTTCATTTGAGCCACATTCCGGTTGAAGTCAGGACTTGAGACTATGCCACTGCTTAATTTTTTTATTGTTAACAGTTTTAATGATTCTTTCTTTTAGGTATGAAATTCATGCATAACCTCTCCTTAATGTTAAGATTGTGGAATTTTTTTTCGCACTTTGTAATTCCTTTTACACCTTATTGCAGAATGATCAAATCAAACAGTCTCAAGCTAAAGTGGTTAAAATAATTGAGAAGAGGTCCCTTTTACTAAGAATTGGTTCTCTCTCAGTTCAATGTGCTTCATCATTTGTCAGGGAAGTGTTGAAGCAAATGGTTCTGTCTTGATCCTAAGCTATCATCAGAACTGAGATTGTTACGCGAGCGGTATGTCAATATCTTGGGATTTCCTTTCCAAAATGTTGATATTTCGAGTGGCCTTAAGGATGCAAAGGTAAATTCTTTTATGTTCGTACTATGTGTGAGGAACTGAGGATGCTTTCAAAGCTATTATTTTTGTTTGTTAAAGTATTTTTCGTTCTCTATTTCTTGCTTCAGTTTTGACAAATACAAGCATACTTATGGTGCCCTTATTATCATGAATTTTGTATTCGTTACTTCTTGTATCTTCTCATCATTGTAATGGTTGGGATAGTCTTTAAGGAGAATTGAAATTTCTAACCGTGCAAGTTTTACATAGAAAGTGGGCCTTTCACTGCAGAAATAAATGAGGGTTTTTTTCGTCAAACAAGTTAATTTTTTTTAAAAAAAAATTTTGTTCCTCTTCCTTTGTGCGTGATGAAGTACACCTGCTGGTTGAATATCATAACCATATTTTAGTGCAACAAAGAGTTTCTTAGTCTACCTCATTCACACCAGGAGAATATTATCTTCGCAATACCTAATTGATTCCTTGAAGAGCAAAATCAAAATGTGATGCAGCTTGATATTATCACCCTTAGTGGTTATCTATGCAAGTATCAACAAAGAAAACAAGTGATAACAAATGAATCAATGACAACATTCTTCTTTTACTGGAACCATGCAGGAAAATATTTTGCTTCTAAAGAAACTTAAAAATTGAAGGATGCAACTGATGCTACACAATCTCTTCTATTAAGATACAAAAGGTAAAAACAAAATGTGAGATTAAGATTGACAATAATAAACTTATTTTTCTTAAATCAAATTGTCAAACAAGAATTAAAGCTACTTCAAGATAGTTGTCAATCAATTTTTCTGTAGATAACTTCATTACTGTTTTATGATTAGCTTATTTGATGGCATTCATATGGCATAGTTGCTTGTCACTAGGAAAATATTATTTGAATGACAGGATTGTCGTGTTTCTTATCTGTTTATTTTAATTTTATTGTAAATCTTCCAGGTGCATATATTGCTTTTAAGATGATGTATACCTGAAACCTGATTATTTACCACACTTTGAGGTCAGTTTAGTAGCATGTGATTGTATTTTGAGTTTTTTTTCAGTGTTGTCGGTTTGATTAGTGGACACTTAAAAATAGCTTTTGTACTCAAATAAATAGGAATTTTACTGGATAGGCATTGTCAATATTCCAATTTCAGTTCTTAAATATAATGTTCAACTGGAGGCACATACAAAATTTCTTATTATTGAACTGAGTCCTAGCACAGAGATTACACTTCATGATTTATTCATCTCAGAGATGTAACAAACAACAGCTTTTCTGCACTGTCCTGTTTGCACCTCGGTTTGACCTTTCTTTCAATTTTTGTTCTTATCTTGACCCTTAGTTCCTTGTATAGTGTTTTTTCACCAAGACTAGCCAAAATATCTTGCCCAATGTAAACAGGATGATGCAGGTGACCCAGAGAGCAGACATAAAGGAATGCTTGAGACAGAGAACTTGTAAGTATGACAAATTCTCTTCTTCTTTTTTTAAATAATGGTAACTTACTATAACCTAAGTGTAGTTCCCCTTCAAAAATATTACAACTTTCAACTTGTAGTTCAATTCTGTGCCTCATGAAATGTTAATCGAACCTCTTTGGGGCCTTTTTATATTTATGGGCCACTTAACTATAATCCAATTGCAGAGTTCAATTAACTTAACAATTGTTCACTTAGTGAAATGAACGACTAACTGCTATGTTGCTCCATACTATTTTAGTTCAATTTTTGCAAGCATAATGAAATTGTTGAAGAGTATTAAGTTACATATAGTTAAAGGTGGGGATCCACTGTTGTAGCTACTAAAAAATAGTGCTTATCAACTGGTGTGGAAATATGATTTAATTATTAAATTGTCTACTGAGGATAAGTTTGATATTAATTTTTAAGTGCCCAATCTCTGTGAATTTCTTGCTCATCTATTATGTGGCTTCATTGCAGTTACAACTACAGTAAAAAGTGGAGAAGTCTTTGCCAATTTTTTTAGGTTTGTATCTTGGGCTACGGTATTACTTAAACTAGAATTGTATCAAATATGCATGCCGAGATGATTAATTTGCATGGCCCTTAAATATGGACAAACAATTGTGAACTAAATAATGTACATTGATGATGAGAATATTGAAAATATGTTAATCACCAAGTCTTGCTCATTTTTAAGTTGTCCATAATTATATTATCCCCCTTCCTTTAAATGACCTTCCAGATAAAACTGCTACTTTAGGATGATTAGCCATATTTGAAGAAGTTGACGAATCTGAGATAAATTGACTGCATACAAAACAGATTTATATCATACTTTTTAATGTCATGACTGCAATAGAAAAATTGATGGTCCACTCACTCGATAAAGGGTTAATGAGTTAAAGAAGTATGCAGTGACTATAAGTTGGGAAGGAATGTGTCATGTCAGGGATGCTAATCAGGAAGGTATGTGAAGTAACTTATGGTGCTAAAAGTGTCAATTTTTTCAACAAATTTTAATCTTGTTTGGGATTTTTTGGTGGAGCAGCAGGGGAAACGACAGTATTTGTGTTTGATCTTTGTAAGTACATTAAAAGGGAACACATGGAAGTGAACTTTTAGCTCAATTACACATAACTCTAGGGAGGTGTTCTTTCCTATTATACTAAAGACAATCACTGAGAGCTTGTATGGTCATTTTTTTGGTAGCAAAATATGCGATCTGATTTACTGTTGTCGTTGTGTATAACAAATTGTTCGATATAATTATCTTTATTTTATTGATTGAAGCAAATAGTATAATACCCTTCGTGAGTAACATGAACTTTAATCTTCAAATTTGGTTTTATTTTCAAGCAAATTATAGACATGATAACTGCAGGAATATACTCTAGGATTACTTGTGAATTGAAAGAGGCGCGTTATTCATGATTAGTAAGATAGTGCCTCGATGGAAACAATAATTGGTGCAGGTCAGACTCTTACACAAAATGATCATTCGTGTGAACAGGTGGTGTAGTTGCCTTCACAGGAGCAACTATCTCCACTTATGCGGATCTGCTTGCATGAATATTTTAGGCTGAATAGAATATCTTCAGTTGGAGAGTTGCTTGCCACTATGATATTTCCATGTCACTATTCTAGATAATTTAATTTTTATATATGTGGATAGTGTTGTTTTTTATCTGATTTTATGGCCTTTTTGGTGCTTTTTACTTTGGGTAGATTTTGACGTTTAAGGCTTGATTTAAGAGCTATTGTTTCGATTGTGCCATGTATTTATTTCTAATGTAGAACATCTTATCTCTCATCATTAAGGGACAGTTGGAGAGGACTAACATAGCATAACAAAATTGTACCAAAAGCATGTTAAATTGTACTACTTTCTCTTTTTATATAAGCATTCTATAGTGTACATTGAAAGCCTTTAAATTTTTTGCTCTGTCTGGCCCATTTTTATTGGCAATAGTTTCTTTATATCCACGTGTAAGGACATATATCTTGGATTGAAACTGAACACTCATTTAGTTGAATTGAGATATTGAATTGTCACATTTGTGTACTTGGTGTTAGAATGAGCCTTATTTGAACTATCATACCATGATTCAATGGTATTGACAAATTGAGGCTAAGTATGACGTTTTTATTAAATTTCTGTTAAAATCAGTTTGAGGTGTAATTTATCCTATCTGCAACTGCTTACTCTACCAATATGTTGGTATCTCATATTGAGAAGTATGAAATAAACTCTAATACTTATCTTAATGTGTTCTCTTTGTACATTGTTTCTATTCCTGGCCCAATTCACTATATTTTTATGAAATTCTTTGATTTCTACAGGTTTATTTGTTTTTGGCTATCAATAACTCCTGATATATTGGTGCTACTCCTGGCCCGATTCCCTATATCTCTAATTTTCTGTGGAATGGTGTGAATTGTAGGCTTCAACTGATTTACTTATACATTACATGCATACATGTTGATATTTCTTTGGGGAAGAAATCACAGTGGTCATTCTTTTGTTTGACCAACAACTATGATTATCAGTTTCATCCGTATTGTGAGCTCTCAATTATTTAATCTATTCAATATGTAACTTCCTGATTTAGTCTGTTGAGTTCAAGTTTTATGAATTTGACTCCTTTGTGATGCAAAGACATTTGGAATGCTTACCATTTACTACTTTTGGATCCTTGATCGCTTTAGCAATTGAACTGTTGAGTGAGGTAAGTGACCGAAAAAACAATCAAGTTCTACAACAGAATAGATCAAATCATGGAAAAGGATTGATTTTAGATTCTCTGATTATCATTCCTTCAGTACAATTTTACATGCCTAAAGATGAAATTTGGCCTTGATAGACTTCAACAGAAACTTGTGTTGACTACTTCTGGTGTGTTCACTTTTCAATAATTTGCAGGAACAACATGTACTAATGTTTGGGCGTGGAAAAGTAGATATGTGCAAAGAATTTAAAAGTTGAAGATTTAATGTTCTTCATGAAATGATATGCTGTAAATGCAAAATGTTTCTAATTACTTTGACCATGTCTGCTCTTACTTGATCATCTCTTTCACTGATACATCGACATCACTTGAATAAATTGTTTCTTTGCAATTTATAGTTTATACAGCTAAAATTATTATTTATGGAGAAGGAACTTACAATGTTTATTTTTATTTTATTTTTATTTAGAAGTGGAGTTTTGTTGGGACTAACACAACATCATATAGTGGTACAAATAGGAGTCTAAAGTGTACCATGAACCCCTTTAAATTTTAGCTTAGTCTGGCCTAATTTCATTGGATATAGCCACTTTATATCCACGTGGAAAGAAATGCAAGTAGCTCGGGTATAGCTCTCCCTTTTCATCAAAACATATTCTCCATTCCTCTCTTTCAAACTTGAAACTGGTGAGTGTATTTGCCCCTTTTCTACTTCTATTTTCTCCTTCAAAATTTATGTTTATTGTATAATCCTAACCTAAAATACCAACTTTTATCCTTCAATTCCTAATGGGTATTTGTTTCCAGTTGCTGGGTCTTATTTAGATTTTCTGATTTTTGAATGTGCTATTGTTGGATTTACTTCTTGCATGTTCTTAAATTGGTTTGAACTACTCATGGATGCTTGGAAATTGGTGTTGCCCTTCTTTTTCTTCTCACTTCTCTCTTTTTTCTTTGGCAAGTTTACATTTTTGATAGTCACAAATTTATTGGGTATTTTTCTGTTAAATATTATATGAGGGTTTTGAAGGGCTTATCAATAGGATTAGTATACTGGTGGTGGTTAGTGTGTGAAAAAAGTGATTAGGTTTTGAAGTTTGTCTCAAATCATGAATTTTGATTTCAAATTTTGAGTGTTTCACCTTCATGATTGTTGACTTTTTGACTACTTTGAGTATTTTGGTTTCGAATTATGAAATTAGAAAGATATTTCACATGGTATAACTTAGATTCTTCATAATTGGAAATAAATATTACATGAATAGCACAATTTTTTATGTGTCCTCTATGTTTATATTTAGTTTAAAGGCACGTTTTTTATTGAAAAAGTTTATATTAGTTGCTTGCATATCATTTTTATGGCTTCTTACTCTTTGATGTTTCTTGAATTTTGTATATGTCAAGAGATTTGGGAATGTGAATGGCCATTCAAAATTCATTTATTTATTGGTAAGCACTCTAATTTGAGCTTTTTCTATTTGGTTTCTATTTTTCATAATTTTAGAGGGTAGAGAATATTGATTTTCTATCTGCCTACAGCTTTTGAAATTCACTTACCATTTTGATTTTTTCATAATTTTTTTGGTTTTTGTTTGTTTATTGTTGTGCAGTAGTTTTCCTTCTATATTTGTTGATTTTGATATATCTTTAAATCTTTGATCGTGTTAGTTATTTGGATAACAAACTTCGCTACTGTATAGAACATGTTTTTTATAAATATAGGAGCAGTCTTGAAAGTATTCGGACTAATTAAGGTAGGATTTGAAGGAAAATAGATTCTTGAGGGAAAATTTTGATTTTCGAAATAGAAAATCTAATGAAAAATCTTCTCATACCTATGGTGAAGGATCTTTTATTTCATCTTCTAAGCTAATAGATTGCTCGCTCAAATCAATTGCATGTTTTCGAGTAGTTTTGTACTTATGTCCTTCATATGTTCAGAGATAATTAATCTAGCAGCCTCGACATAGGTAGAGAAATATTCAGGCTTAAAAGTGTCCTTGTTCCTTGTGAATTTTAAGCTGTCTCAAATGGAAGAAATTTTATTTTGAGAGTTCTATATTTGTTTTGGGATTTATAGTCTATCAAAATTGATAAATGATAATTTTACTTGGTGAACCAAGGAATGGTTTCTAAGTCATATTGAGCAAGTTAATGAAATCTAAGGGAAGGGGGCAGTAATATATCATTTACGGGGAAATAAATTGCTCCAACAGAAGAGGTTAAGAAGGCAAAATGATTTGAAACTGTTAATTAGAGTTGAAAGACCATCAAAACATCTAAAATTTCTTTCCTCCAAAATACACCAAAAAATTACATTATGAAATCATGTGTCAGGTCTTCTTGATGGGGTTATCAACTCCTCCAATACTACAATTTCTCACTACTTCTTTGACACTCGGGGATAGAATCTAATTGGTGCAAGTAATTCAAATGAACATATTCCAAAGAGTTGTTGGCACTGGACAGTGCAGAAATAAACGATTCACTAATTTCAGGTTATTGAGACAAATGAAACATTTGTTTATTGGCTGAAGTTTCCTCCTGTTTAGATTATCGAGGGTTAGGATAGCATTTATCACATATTTATATTATTAGTTGGTTCAATTATGTCTTACCCAAAATGTTGTTTAAGTAAATGCTTTGGCAATGCATTAGTCGATGCCAATGATGACAAATTAGATTATTCTTAACTAAAAGACCTCCAGAATGTAACTACAGATAATAATGAGAGGCTTTTATTTTATTTTCAACTCCTTGTGAGTGACAAATAAAGTTGTTGATATACTGACAAATATCTGAAATATATATCCGAGTTTAAAGCTTTATTTAGTTATTCTCCTCTTTGTTTTCTATCCATATTTGCATTGTCACATATTTTGCTGGTTAAAAAAAATGAAGATAAACCCACGTTTGATTGTATAAAGAATAAGAAATAAGTTAACCTCAATTTCTCCAAGAATATTGTGGTTTAGACCTAGAGCTATCATTTTCTGTTCATATAGTGATGATGAATTTAGATGTGAAATTCCTGCAGTAAGCATTATCTTGAACCATGAAAATAGTGAAGCAAATTCTACTGCCATATCATTATTGGCTAAGAGATGTATTCTACCTGTATGATACATGAGTTACCAACAATTACTGATTTCTCTAAGGCGCAAAGACTTGTAGTGCGCTGTCAGTGTATATCACGTACATGGTGTATTCCTCAAACATGAAAGATATCTATTGGGGAAGGGGTGTACGAACACTACAAAGAGAAAATGTGCAAGATATTATGTGAATTATACTATTAACGGGGGAGTGTTTCATTTGTGATTAAATTCCTTTTGTCGTTCTCCTATTAGGCTATAATCATGTGTATTGCTTCTAAAAACACATGTCCTTTTTAATGTTGCTGAACTTCTATATCTACGACGATCTCTGTTGGGTACACTAAGATTGTGAATTTTTATGATTTGGCTAATCTCTTCTTTGTTCAAGAGTCGACTACTTTGTTACTCTGTACCGAATGGCATAAAAGTTACTTGCCTGTGATATTTTTGGGATTAGCTGTTTGTACTTTTTTCATTCGAGTTTACAGGTTTCAACATATCTCAATACTAGAATAAGTTTTGCCTCTCAAGTGTGGCTACACTTCTATGTATATGTGAGCATCCTCTCATTTTTAATCTAAATTAGATGTTACTGATCCATACATGAGTAGTTCTAGAATATGTAATGCATTTGTTCCATCTAATTATTTTTTTCCTTTTTATTTATACTTTTTGAAAAGCAAACAATCCTTTTTACCCAAAAAAATGAGCAGGGCCTCTCTTCAATTTGGGAGTCTTACTTGCACAAACAATTGTTAGTATTTCTTCTTTATGATTAATTTGGTTGTTGTCTATGATGATAATCTTTACATGTTTGACTACATTCATTTACTCCTATTCCTAGAAATAGTCACATATGAAGTATAAGCTTGACAGGTTCTATTGTAGAGGAATTATAAAGCATGTAGAAAGCTTTATATTTGTTTTAGCTTCGTGTACAAACATTTTCTTTGTTGTTATATGTGGATGTTGAACTGAATGTGTTGGAAAGTTTTCTGCATAACTTTCTTTTGTTGTGGCTTTGAATCTACTGAAATATTTTTTGCTTTATGAGATCAAATTTGAAATAAATGATTCTCAGGTAAGCTTGCTTATTTTTTCTTTATTTCTAGATCACAAGTTCAATATAATTGGAATGAGATAACTTTCTAATATAATTTCTCATAAAGACAAGTTGTTTTTTCCAATAAACGTTGGTTACATTTCTTTATGTTATTTGTACCAATAACCGGATCAGCCTCGTGAAAACCTTATATTCCCTGAGGAGGTTCTACCACGTGGAAAGGCTCTTTAATAGAACTTTAGCCTTAGCTGGTCATGACCAAGAAAGCACTGGATTCATGTGGCACAGTGTGCTTATATTTTGGTAATATTGTGTTTCGCTTGTACATTTTGATGTCGTCTGTAAATTGATTTACCTCCATTATTGGTAGATCTCACTTGAATCAGTCTTTGCACAAGAAATACTTGGTTTATGCTCACAGCTTGAAGCCAGATGAAGTGTGACGATGGCATATGAATTTGAGTCATTGATATAAATGTTGCATCATTGGGATTTGTTGCAATAGGCTTTGATATTTTTTAACTTAGCTCTCTTAAGTCTTTTACACCCTTTCTACTGAAAGTTGTTCTCTATTTTTTCCGGCCAGAATTGTCATTACAAGAAGCTACTCCTAATAATGTCTACTTTGCTACATTATATAATTCATTGAGACATGTAAATGTTTACCAATTTTTGTTATTGTCACTATTATTATTATTTTTTAAGCTAAAGATTATGTGTGACTGCACGGGCCTCCCCACCCTAGTCCTATATAGAAGAGGGAGTTGATGGGACAAACACAGCACAAACGGATGGTACCAAAAGCAGTTTATATGGTACTATTGATGGGACTAACACAGCACAAATGGATGGTACCAAAAGCAGTTTATATGGTACTATATGACGGAAGGAGTTATGTGCGAAGAGGCAACAATAAATGCTCCTTTGAAATGGGTCCACTAATGGATAAAATATCCCATGATCAGCTTTTGCTTAAGAACCCACCAAGGGCATATTTGGAAATCTAACTTTAATTATAAGAATAATATTACAATTTAGAAAAAAATTATATATATATATATATATATATATTACTTTACTCCTTATTAGAAGTGAGACTTTAGAGGACGAACATGGCACTACAAAGTTGTACACAAGCATTTCAAATTGTACTATAAAATTCATTGTCGCTCATTAATTGTACACGTGTCTTTCTATATATACAACAACCCACATGAATAATTACTTTTCTTACCTTTTTCCCTCAGTTTTTCTCTCTATATATTCATTTTTTTCCTTTTTTTCTACTTTCCATTCTCCCATTTTACTCTCTTTAGTTTATCTTTGATCTTAAATTTTTCATAGATCTTTAAAATATTTTGAATTATTAATTATTATGAATTATAATATTTTGATTTTTACGTAGTTTACAAATATATAAATTTCATTTTTTAAAAATTGAAGATACCATACGCAAATTTACGATCAAACTTAAACTATTTGATTCTCGAGAAATAAAAAGTGTCACATAAAATGGGACAGACGAAGGATAACTCTCAATTAAATTTATTTCACTTTTTATTTTCCATTTTTAACATAATTTTTCAAGTTGGATTTCTAGGAATTCTATTGTAGACCCATTTAAATTTTACCTTTTTGTTTTAAACTAGAGAATTTGGTCGCACTTCGCGCGATCATTAAAAATTAAATTTTTTTGATTAATTTTATATTTACTCTGTTGTTTAATCGTAATATTATTGTTTGTTTTAGTACTATGAAGATTGTGAAAAAAATAAAGCTTTTCAAATTTTACATCTATTAAATGAGGAAGAATATATTTTTTATCAAATAAGTTAAAATATATTTGCTAATAACAAATTCTTCCATTGCATGAAGTTGATCCTTTAATATATAATATATATTTCGGTGTACCATTCTCCTTGAATGTCTAAGAAATATCTCGTAATGTGAAATAACACTGTAATACTCCCTCTGTCCCTAATTACTTGTTCACTTTTAAATTGACACATTTATTAAGAAATCAATTAATCACACAGTGAGTTTATCGTTTTTACCCCTATTAATTATGAAGTAGATGAAAAGTTCTGCAATTTTCAAAGTAATTAGTGATTTAATTGAGGGTATAATAGGTAAAAAAAATGTTCTTTCTTGATTTGTCAAAATGGACAAGTAATTAGGGACAACTATAAAAGGAAAAGTGAACAAGTAATTAGGGACAGAGGGAGTACTAAACAAATGCATCAGCAAATGAAATTTATATTAAAAATATATTGAATAATGACGTAATAATACCTTAATAGAATTTCCTATCTATTTTTTTGAAAAAAAAACTTTACCCTTTCAATTTTGTTATATCTTCTTATTTAGTAGAAGAATCATCATTTATTATATTCTACTCCACCTTAATTTGTACCATCAGAGTTTTAAAAATAAACATTAAATTTTAAATCGAAATAAAAAATCATTGAAAAATGACAGAAAAAATAATAATAGTATATGAAAATTAAAATAAGGTGCAAGAAAAGCCTTTTCACGATAATTTTTTGAAATATATTGATAACAATTAAAATGGAGTTGTTATTTTATCTTTAAAATTAAGTTTGAGTGAATTGAATTAGTAGAATGAGAAAAAATATTAAACTCATAACTTTTTTATGTTATTAAATGCATTTTCTTTTTAATTGAGTAGTAGATTAAAAGTTCCGAATTAGGATATTAAAATAATATCTTACTCTCTCCTTAATTATTATGGTATTACAAACATTTATTTTCCTTAAATGGTGATTCATTTTCCATTTACAGTTATATCCAATTAATTTCTAATGTATTGAATGCGGTTATGGAATATTGAAATAATATCTTTATCTTTCCTGAATCATAATAAAATTATAATTTAACATTTATTTTTCTGAAATGATAATTTTGTTTTAATTCCTAGAACATATTGTTTACTATATTGAATGTAATTATAATAAAACATATTGTATTTAGTATGATAAAAGAACTCAAAAATTTGAGAAATTAGATAAATAGTAATCTTAGCTTCTAAGAAATGTCACATCATCATTTACATATCCAACTTTTATATATATAAGAGTTAAAAAAGAAAAAATAAGTGATTTAACAAAATTATATAAATAACATTACTGATGAGATGAAGATTTAGAAAAAACGTCAAATAAAGTAGTAGTATTGATGATGATAAAAGTTAAATAAATCATTTTTCTATTATTTAAATTTTTAACATAAAATTTCCAATCTTTTAAAATTAAAAATAAATGTTAAAAATAAAAATAAAAATCGAGGCAATAATTATTTTAAAGAAAAATATAATCAAAATTGTCAGAAAAAATTGATAAGAATAAATAAGTATCTATTACTAAGAATGGTGTCACTACATTTTCTATTTTAACTTTATTGTTACATATGGATAGAAACTTTTAGAAGAAGAAATGATCCAAAAATTTAAAAATAATGATTCCTTAAATGGTGATTCCTTTTCCATTTACAACTTTTCAATTAATTTTTAATGTATTAAATATGGTTATGGATATTGGAATAATATTTTTATCTTTCCTTAATCATAATAAATTATATTTTAACCTTTGTTTTGTGAAATGATAATTTTCTTTTTATTCATACAACATATTGATTAATATATTGAATGTAATTATAATAAAACATGTTGTATTTAGTATGACAAAAGAATTCAATTTTTAAAAAAATTAAATAAATAGTAATCCTAACTTCTAAGAAATGTCACAAACAAAAAAAATAAAATATTAAAAAAAAATAAAAAAAATAATATATATATATATATATATATATATATATATATATATATATATATATAAGAAAATGATATAAATTACATTAATGATGAAATGAAGATAAAGGAAAGAAGTAAAATAAATTAATAATAATTTTGATGATGATAGGAGTTAAATAAATCATTTTTTATATTTTATAAATTTTCAATATGAATTTTTCAGTCTTTTAAAATTAGAAAATGCTAAAAAAAATAAAACTAAAACTAAAAATCGAGGCAACAATTATTTGAAGGAAAAAATAACAAAAAATGTCAGAAACATTGATAAGAATAAATAAATATTTATTGCTAAGAAGGTGTCACCCCACATTTTCTATTTTAGCTTTATTGTTACATATAGATAGAAACTTTAAGATGAAGAATGGTCCAAAAAATTTAAAAATAACAAATCAATTATGTAAAAATACATGTGTAATTCTTATAAAGTTATAATAACTAATTTCTTCAAATAAATAATTAAATAAAGAAAAAAAAAAATTAAGAAAATAATATAAATAACACTAATTATGAGATTAATAGCATTTATGAGGAAAGGAACTAAATATGATCATCTTTTTAAATTCTTTTTTAAGAAAATATATATAAACTTTAGTTAAAGATAAATAACAAAAAAAATTTAATTAAAGATACAAAAAATCAACGCAAAATAAAAGAAGAAAGAAATTAGAAGAATAATGAGGTTGAAAGAAATAATATCTAATTTTCTCTCTTTTCAAATCACAAAATAAATTTTTGCTTGTTGTCCTCCTAATTTGATAAGAATTCCATAAATAGAATGATTTTTTCTCCAAATAATTTTTCTTACCCTTTGAAACACTAATCTGCCTTCTTATAAATTTCTCAACCACAATGAATTTTCTCTCCTTGTAGGAGAAATAAATATTTTTTCAAAAAGTCTTTTATTTTGAGGAAAAACTTTTTGTTACATGATTTCTTTCTTTACATTAATGTCTTCACAAGAATCATAAGATATTCTCTCTTTCTCTTTTGTTAAAAAAGTCACATGACCTAGAAATTTGATGGACATCTTAGCGACATAAGTTGATACCATATATTCATCATCGTCGTCAGAAGAAGAAGAGCCAAAGTGAAGAAATTTGTTCTTATTTGTTACAAATGTTCAACTATTTTTCTTTTATTTTATAGGCTAAATAATTATAAATAGTTATGAAAAATTAATAGTTTTTATCTTTTCATCTTCCATTTCCATTTACTTAAATCTATATTAATGTAATGGATGTTATAAAGGGCATAATTAATTAGGTATGACATAAATACTTTCAGTTTTTTTTTTTTACAATACAAATAAAAAATACAAAACAAAGATAAAATGTCAAAAAAAGGAGAAAAAAAAATGAATAGAAATGTTGGCCATAGAGAGGTGCCACATCATATTGTCTATATTCAGCTTTATATGTATATATATATATATATATAGGTTCATGCCCTTAGATGTTATTTTATTACTTTAGCTGGCATCGACATTTTTGTAAATCTGATATCTACTTTGGAACATTTTATAATGTGGCATAGGCTGACAACTGAGATCATAAATTTAAAAATAATAAAATTTAATTTATTATAATACTAATATCAATATCATAAAGATATATATATATCATTTAAAATATATATATAAAGTATTATAAATTGTAATAATTAATCGCTTTATTTTTTTAAAATCATATAACTAATTTGATTTACACTCCAAAATTCATAGGTGTCACATAATTTAGACATTAATTCTTTATTACTTAATATATGTAATTATATCAATGACACATAAATTGAAATTAAAAAATTACATATTTTATTTGAAAATGACGTAATAGTACTATAAGGTATAATAATTAACAACTTAACATATTTTAAAATTTTAGTTGACTCTCCAAATTTCATATGTGTCATGTAATTGAGACAGAGAGAAACATATATTGGTTTAAAATAAATAAAATATTATAAATTATAATAATTAACAACTTAAAATTTATAAAAAAAATCCTTTAAAAAAATTTAGTTGGCTCTCCAAATTCAATCGGTATTACAATAATTAAAACATAGAAATTAACATAGATTGGACTCATGCTGACATTTATGTTTTCATTTTTAAATTTTTTATTTTATACTTTATATAAATAAATTTTTTATGTAAAAAGTATTATAAATCATAATATAATATAGCTTAAAATATTTGAAAACATATAAAAAGTTTTTGTTAACTTTTAAAATTTCATCTATACCACATAAATTGGGAGAAATATAGATATATAGATATTTTAAGTTGCTAATTATTGTGAGTTATAGTACGTTTTATATAATTTTCATATATATTACTCGCTTTGTCCTGATTTATGTGATACAAATGAAATTTCAAAAGTCAATGAATTTTTTATAAGTTTCTTTTTATATTAACTTATTAATTATTGTTATTTATAATATATTTACGTAAAACATACTCTAAATAAAAATAATTAGCAACTTAAAATATATAAAAACATACTAAAAAATTGATTAACTTCAAAGTTCATATGTACCACATAAATTGAAACATAAACAGTAACATATATTGGGCCCCGTGCTAGCACGGGGTCCCATATCTAGTATATATATAGAGTAGAGAATAAAAATAAACAAATATTGAGTTTATGCATCTAAAAGCATTAAATTTGAAGGCATTGTAACATCAAAATATGTTCTTTTTATTGGGTAATAACCATTTTGAATTCTAATAAAACCATTGCCTCTGAAAAGCACCAATATCACACATAAGGAACACTGGAAAAAGATTCAACATGATAGATGGACGTCCATCCAGCAAACACGAAAACAAATAAGAACCATTACTCGTTGCCATTGACGCAATGCTAGCAAAATTTTAACATAAAAACAATTCCAGAAACATAAAGTGCACCAAAATCAACATATCCAAACTTAAAGAGTCTAAGCAAACAAAACCAAAGACTATTAACTAGGGAATAAAGCCCAGTCAATAATCAAGTACTCAAGGAAATTTCGATATGGCAATCAAAATTATGGGCTCAGCGCAATCTCCTGGCCTCCCTCTCAGACTCCAACAATGTGAGAACATCACCCTCTCTGACTGGTCCCTTGACATTTCTCATGATAACCCTGTTCTGGTCGTCAAGAAACTTGACTCTAACCTGAGTCACCTGCCCCCTAGATCCAGTACGACCTATGATTTTAATCACAATTGCATGCTTGGTTACAGATTCCATTCTGCAAATGCAGACTATATATTTGTAAGTAGCCATAATGGATAACACAATTGAAGGAATCAAATGAAAAAGCAGCAGGAAGAAGCCAAACAAACCACACAAAAACCAAATAATACTCTAAACAACAGTCAATATTCAAACAAAACAACACTGCAACACTTTTACATATTAATGCTTGATCAGCAGCAGATGCATGATCTAATTTAGTGCATTCATAACATCTATGCACCAATTACACCCCCAAGACAACAGGTGTGGGACTTGGTTACTTCACAAAATTCGACTATCCATCACACTGTTTAATCACTAATGCTACAGCAATAAGACATAGAGCATATGCCAGTAACAGAAAATATGCATTGGAGTTAACTAGACAAACACTACGCAGTACCTTAGCAGCTTCCATTATTGTAGGTTCACATATCTTTTCTAACCAAAGGAACTTAGATAACCGGAATAAGCCCGAGGAGAGCATTAATTCCACAAGTTAATGTCTCTTTGTACTGTAGGCTCCTTTTTCTAATGATCAATTCCTCATATGATCAGTTTGATGTGAACAATTTGTGTATGCAAAAATGCATTTTTTTTCATAAGGTGATTACTTGTAATAATGTAGTGTGCAAACCATAAATGTAATTAATGGCAGTATGAGCTTCAAATACTACACGGATCTTAGAAATTGACCGAGTTTCAACTAATCAGTGATAATAACTCAATATTATATTGTTCGACTCTTATTTGTTAGTTCACAGGTTAACTAGGAAACACATCTGCACTACCTCATAATTCCTGTAAACATAAGACCGTTGATGACTCTCTCTTTACCTCATCTAACATTGTTCAGCTGACCCGAGCTCAACTTTACTTACATACAAGAAAAGGCCTACATCCATTCATCTATACTTAACCGGGAACCTCATAGTTGCAATCGAAAAGGCAAGACTTCACTTTTTAACAAAAAAAATAAAATAAAAAAAATGCCGTTGATACACATTTATCCCTTCTTCGATTGATCCAAATATTAACTTTGTACAAAAATAAAGTAGTACTTGTTTTACAACACCTATTTTTATCTCCAGGCAACATTGAATTCAAACAACAATAACAAATCAGGAGTTTCCAATGCATCAATAATTAAATCAATCAACACAACTCTAAGTTGAGCTAAAAAATTGAATCCTATTATAGAATTAGAGCAAAAACAATTGATTAAGAAAAAATCCGTTACAGAACATTGAAAAACCTGACGTGTTTTCAAGGAAATTATAGAGAGAGATTCGATGGCGAGAGCGGCTTACCTTCCGGTGAGAAAAATCTGCTGCTGTATGCTGCTGCTGTGTATCAGAGAATGGAGAATGATTAAACCCTAAAAACCTTATAAGTATGGTTACGTGGTTGAGGGGATAGAGCTCGGCCCAGTAAATATTGGGCTTTCAGCTCTTTATATCTTGGATCCAACTGTGTTTTCAGGCCCAAATACATACACACATATTGTGTATCATAAATGTGAATTACACTAGATAAACTAAGGTGAAGACACGTAATTAGACTGGGATTTGTATTGTTTGCTCAAGAAACATCTTTGATAGAAAGTCGAAAGTAGTCAATCAAATTAACTGCGTATTTGTTTGAAAAAGTAAACATAGTTATATATTGATTGTACATCTTACACATTATACATGTACGTCATTTTTTCAATACATACTGAATTATAAATTAATGGATCATTTTTTGACAAATCTACCAAAAAAATTGTCGTGAAACTTATAATAATTAACTTTTGGAAGATCTTTTTTATTTTTATCCAAAAACTCGAAATTTAATATTTGACTTTGAATAATTTAATTGGAGGAATAATCAAGTTTGAATTTGACACAATGAATTGATTGGATGAATCTAGAGATATATGGTTTAAATTGATCAGGAGACTTGAAACTAAATTGTTTCTCTAAAACAAACTCTAAGCAAGTTGCAAGCTTTAGGATTAAGAAAATATGACAATCAATAAAGGTAAATATTGATTTGATTCAATGATATTTAGAAAAGCTCTCTTTACTGAAACCAAACAGCTTGAATATTTGCTTAAGGCAACCGAAAATTAACACATAACAGATTTTGAAAAGAACTAATACAACCAAAACCACATAAAATGAAGACGGGAGAAAAGAATCAACATGATAGTTGGATGACTATTTCAGCACACACCAAAATATTATCATAAATAATTCCAAAAACTTTGAAGTGAACCAAAATTACTCGAATCATGGTTGAAATCTCAAAATTGGCATGTCCAAATTTATGAGTTTATAAGCAAAGAAAATTGAAGACTATTACATTTGAAATAAATCCTAGTCAATATCAAGCATTCATAGTTATATGCTCAACGCAAACCCATGGGCTCCCTCTCTGACTAGTCCCTTGACATTTCTTATGATAAATATATTATGATCATCATGAAACTTAACTCTAACCTGAATCATGCCCTCTGTATTTGGTACGACCTATGATTTTAATCACAACTGCATTCTTGGTTACATATTTCATTATGTAAATGTAGAAAATATTTGTAAGAATCCATAATGGACAACACATTGAGAGGGATCGAATGAGGTGAAATCCAAACAAACCACACCAAAACGGACATTATATTAACCAAGAGACCATTAATGTACTAAAGAACATTAAATATTCAAAAGAAACAACACTCAAGAACTTTTCACCTATTAAAGCATTAATCTAATTTAGTGCATTCACGAACCATTCATAAGACCACCAAGCTCTCTCGAATGAATTCTACTTTTATGTTATTTATCTACATTGGGGGCAAAATCTTTTCCCCACTAAGACGTGTATCTTTATGGGTATATCGTCCTGAAGGCGGATGTGATAGTCTGAAGTGGTACTTGAAAGTGTTGTTGACTTAACATTTAGGTTTCGACATAACAAAGCTTGCACTGTCTTTTCGCACTTAAACACACAACGTGTGTTGACACCCAATTTTGACCCTCCCGATAGTAATTAATTTCTGAGCTTCTTAAATTTTCAAACGATTTAGAATAATTAGTTTTATATAATTCAAAATAGTTTCAAGGTTATTTTAAGTAATTCCAGTCGCTTTTTATAGTATTTTGAATAATAAATACATTTATATAGTTTTATATAACCAGTATACTTTATAAATATTTGAAAATCATCTCAAAAGATTTTACATTTTTAGTTAAATAATTTATTAATTTAGTTTGGCTTAAATTATTGTTAATCTTTAAAATCAGTGATTGTATAGTTCAAATTAATTATTTTATTTCGTTAAGATTGAGAAGCTCATAAATTAATTATGTTACTTCATCTTATTTTGATTTTAGTTGGATTCACAAATTAGTTCGATTTGACTATAATTGACACTTCAATTTTATTTACAATTGTAGCCTTTTCCTCACCTTATTTTCAACCCAATTTATAAGACCAAGAATTTTGGGCCACCTTTCAGCAGCCCAATACTAGTCAATCAGTGACCCAAGTCCTTTTAGTCAATTCCAACCTCTCCAATCCAGCCCACCCAAATAACTCCAGACCTGGCCTATTTCCTCATTCAACACAAGACCCAATTCTTTACAGCATTGACGTTACTAGAAGCAACGTTCACAGAAGAAGAACGACGCCCAGAAACGACAATCCGAACAGCAACTTCAGTCACGTTCTTTGACGGAGAAATTCACGGTGTGACAAGAGGCGTGCCCAGTACAATGGTACGCTTCTTTGCCATTGTCGTCTTCCTCTAATCTCGTACGAAATTTCCAGCAAAAGTAGCCTTTGTTCTCGTCTGCTGTAAGCGATCAGGCCAGGTGGAACAATCTCCACGGTTCACTCGTCCTAGCGCCAAGATCGAATGGCTCCCGTTACTTGCCCGTTGCAATTTGTTGCGGGATTGGTAAAATTTAGTACTATGCCAGCCGTCCCAACCTTATCCTTTCAAAGGGATTCGAATTTCAAATTCAAAAATCCCTTCCAAATTCAATCAGTTTTCCCCCTCTTTTCGTACCTTCATCTCCTCTATTTAAGCATCTTCTTCTTCATTATTTAGATGGGGTTTTTTTTTGGCTAGTAGAGGAACAGAAAGAAATAAGAGGAAAAATTGAAAAAGTTGGCAAGGTTTCACAAATAGGAAGTAGCGGTTTAGCAAGAGATAGAGAGTGAATATACTTGAAATACACTCCAAAATAGAGAAGTTGACTCGTTTAGGAACTTGGTTTTGTTTCTTTTTTTGGTGTCGTCCATCGTCCTCTCAAGGTCATTTGAACTCGAGGTAGCTATTCGGATTCTACCCAGGTTCCCTGTTTGTTATTCGTATTCAAGTTTGTGTGGTGGTGGAAGCTCATCTTCTCCAGTCCGTCTTGTCCCAAAATGCTACACCCCAAAAGGTAATAGTTATTTATGTTCGTGTCTTTGGCTTCATGATGTGCTGGTCGTTTGATTTTATCGTATGAGGCATTCAAATGTTGAAATTTTCAAATTGTTTTGACTTGTTTTTTACTGCAAATCAGTGATCTAATTAGCCTGTTTTGAATGTTGCTGCCTGTTGGAGTGACCATCTTGACTCAACCTCTTATTTACCATTTTCTCTTGTTTGAATCTTGCTTAAGATTAAGTAGTAGTGTTTAGGTTTATTTCCCTTTTAGTAGTAATGTATTTGTTCTAGTTGTTTTCTTTAGTATCGTATTTCCATTCGAATCTGAAAGTGCTTGCTACAGACCTCTGCATCGTTTCCTTGGTTTGCTTTGTTTAAAAATTGTTTCAATCTTAAAAGGACAATGTTATTACATCAAATTAGATCTTAATCCCTCTTTAGCTGACTGTTTTGTTTTTCTTAAATTACATGTTATCGTTAGATCTTTTCTTAACTCCATATGTCCCTTATTAATCTTCTTTATTTTATTTTTATGATCTTAGTATATAGAAGGGTATTTATTTGTTTGATGTCCATTCTGTACAGAAGGCTAACTTGTGATCTTGGATTTGATATCGTGTAGAAATCATATGTTTGAAGTGTTTTCTAGTTCACTGTTTGCATCAGAGTCATATAAAGGCCCCTCTCCTTTTTTTTAATGATATTTAAGGTCTTCACGTAGCTTAAGAATTGAAAGTGGAGTATGTTTCTATGCCATTAGTGATAACAACATGGATAGCATGGATCGCGTAAAAGCATTAGAGGAGCTTGATGGACACAATCAAGAAGTACAATGTGTGGAAGGGGCCATTTGTGCAATGGTCATCTCATAATTTCAAGAATTCACAAAAGAAGTCAACCAAACAAGGCCCTTACCTTATTAAGGGTAAAATTGTCAAATAAGTGTCTTCTTTATTTTATTAGTATAAATAGTAGTCTCTTTTATTTTGGAAGATTTAGACTATATGGATTTTGAATGTGAAATGAACAAACTCTTTCAAGAGTGTAGTTTAAGGGTGGAATCCCTTTAGGATAGTCTAGCTTAGTGTAGCTTAATCTAGATTAGTGATGGGTGGATTCTCATTGTTGATTTAGGACTTCTTTAACCTTGATTTCACTTGAGATTGCTCATTTGTGGTTTTCAATTTGAGTTGTTCCTTTTCGAATTCAAGTTTCTCTTCTTCCTTGGTTGATTGTTTATTCAATTGTCTTTCTTTCTTCTCTTCTCATCTCTTATTTCTCATCTATCTTACTTTTGTGTTGTTTCATTCCCCATTTGATTTCAATTGGTTTCATCCCCAATTGGAACCCTTATCAATTAGTGTGTCACCAGAATCTTCGTTGCTTGAATTTGAAACTTATTTGAGTTTTAATTCTATTTGTTGATTTCTCTTCTTGCAGATTTGTTGATCTAATTATGTTAAGTTGTTGGCCACTCAATTATAATCCATATATTAATGCATTTATAACCAGTTGACAAGTTGTTGTTGCATAATGTAATTACTGCTATAGATCTTGTTCACTGATCAATTGCTAATTTCTTTTTTTTATTCAATTTTTGCATGAACTCACCCGTTCGAGTCCATTTGGTCTCTCCATTCTCGTGCATTTCGAGATAGCCATAAAGACTCAAATTCCACCTTTATTGAGTCAGCCATTCGCAAAAATCGAAGAACATGTCCCTGGGAGTACAGGTGTTTGGAGCTGATATACGAGTTGTATGCACTAGTATACAACTAGTATATACGAAAATGGAAATGGGCCTAAAGGCCCCGAAATTCAGCTTGTATTTTGTTATTTTTGGGCCTAAGCCCTTTTATTGTAGGATAAACTACATAATTAGACATACATAACTACTATATATACATATTTTACCTATAGTTTAAAAATATTACTCATAATACCACTTTTTAATAAATATATCATATTATTTTTAAAAAATAAATTAGATACACAAATTTCTTAAATATGGAATTGAATAATTATCTTAAAATTTAAATCCTTAATTAAAGGTGATTTAACAATTCAACCTCCTTCAGTCTTCTCCCCCAACAATATCTCTCCCCCCCACCCCCACCCCTTTACTGGATTTCACCCTCAAT
Source organism: Solanum verrucosum (assembly GCF_900185275.1). Lineage (NCBI taxonomy): Eukaryota > Viridiplantae > Streptophyta > Magnoliopsida > Solanales > Solanaceae > Solanum > Solanum verrucosum. Next base: position 2,508,188 of record NW_026020416.1, read on the forward strand.
TCGAAAAAGAACTCCGAAAATGGCAAAATTTTGCTTTTTCATATAACCGCATTATGAATGTAATGTAGACTATATGCTTGCTTAGAGTGTGATTATAGCTTTGGTATAACATTTTAGAAGGCAAAGAGGCAACCGCCCTTCTAAACAAGAATTTTCTATACTTCTTCTTTGTTCTCTACTTTTTAGGCATTTCTTCTTCTCTGCAATTCTTCCAATTACTTGTTTCAGTTCAATTTACATTAAATACTTCCTCCTTACTCCGACGAGTCGTCGAACGCCGATGAAGCCATGTGCAGGTTTTTACATTATCTCAACTATTTTAATGGTTGACTGTTCACAAAATCAGATGATTCTTGTTAAAGGTTAATTCAAATTAATAGATCGTGTATCTCACCTTTAAAAATTGATGGATGCATGTATCTCGCCGTTAATGATTAAAGCCAATGAAGAAAATGAAGAGGTTAATCCAAATTAATAAATCGTGTATCTTGGCTTGGATACATGTATCTCGTCATTAATGATTCAAGATGATGAAGAAGAGATGAAGAGGTTAATCCAAATTAATAAATCGTGTATCTCAGCTTGGATATATATATCTCATCATTAATGATTCAAGCTGATGAAGATGCTAATTCAAATTAATAAATCGTGTATCTCAACTTTAAAAACTGTTGGATACATGTATCTCGCCATTAATGATTCAAGCCGATGAAGAAGATGAAGAGTACAATAACAAAATTAATTAGGTTTATGATTTCGTTATTTTAGGAATATTTGTTAGAGATGATACCCAAGATCCTGTAAATTTGTTGAGTTGTTAATTAGTCAGCAATTAATCCTTTAATTAAGGAAATAAGTTACAACCCTTTTAATTCAAGTTAATTAATCGTGTATCTCAGCTTTTAAAATGGTTGGATACATGTATCTCGTCATCAATGATACATGTATCTCGAGACCAAAATATGGTATAAAAAGTAATATTACAAATTATCGGGAATCCTAGTAATTGAAATATAAAGTAGTGAGATTTATGTAAGATGCCCTTTATTGTAATTATTATTATTTGTTAGTTATTAAGACAGGTACAAGGAGACAAAAATCGGGTCAAAGGCCCAAAGAAAAGCAAATTTCAAAGATTAGTTAGGACATGTACTAAATATTGGGCCTTTGGTTCCAAAACAAAAATTAGGCCCAAGTATTGGCCCAGGCGAACAGAAAAACCAAACTTGGGCCCAAGTGTCTCTCTCTTATTTTATTGTGTTTGTGTGCTTGTTAATATTTGCCGCTAATCTTAAGGTCGAAAAATTCAAATCCCCGAAAGACTCCCATTTTGATTTAACAATTTAACTAAATCAGCCATCGTTTAACAAGACTTAAAGAATAAATTTTGCAAATTATCTCACTTAGATAGTATTCCCGTATTTTTTCCCTTTTACCCCTTTAAAACGATTCTAGCTATAAAAATTGCTCGATTTCCAATTAAGTTAATTTTTAGCCAAATGATTAATTGCCGGATAACCACATTAGCGGGTGTTCAAGATGCTTTTAAAACCCTTCCTAGAACACTAATATGAACCCCGAACCCCTTAATTATTTTTCATTAAATTTTCTGTTTTTAGTCTTTTGAAAACAATAGTTTTCTTAATTTCCCTTTAAAAATTAAGTGGCGACTATTTAACTCATTTTTTAAAATAAAACGTGTAACACCCCTAATCTAGAAAGACCAAAATGCAGAACTTCAGAACTTGCAAGTGCCACCGATAAGACCCACCCACGGCCCGTGGTCTGAACCACAGACCGTAGGAGGGGTCCGTGGCTGGCCACCCAGAAAACCCTCGACCAACGATAGGACCTACGGACCGTAGGTGGGACTAAGGTCTGTGGTCCAGGTTGGTGGTTCAGACCCCCAGCCATCAGCTCTCTGAAGCCAAATGACGGACTGACAGGATGGACCGTCGGTCAGGCCTGTCGATGGCCCCGACAACTTTTAAGTCAAGGGTCATTTGGTCTTTTTCCCTATGCGTTGAGCACCTAAACTACGTAGTTTTGGTCAGTTTAAGCCTAGTAACTTAATTAGATGTTAACCTAAGCGATTCATTCTCCAAAATTTGCCAAACTAGAGCAAAAAGAGAAGAAACAGCCGACCAAGCCTCTCCAAGAACGCAACAAGTTTTCTTCAGTTCCAGACCTGAAATCGAAAGATTTCTTCGTGAAATTCGTCACTAGGTATGTGGGATTTCACTAGTGGGTTCCTTTCACCCATTAGGTCCATAAAATTTAGTCAGATTCTTGATTCCCTTCATATTGTTTAGACCAGGGTTTCTTGAACTTTAGAGAATTGATGTGATTTAGTTGTTGTAGTGCTCTTACTCATCATGTTTTTGTAACATTGTTGCTTAGTTCCTTGCATGAAACTCAAAATCCTAGTTGTGTAGATTCGTTTTCTTCATGGATTACACTAGCTAGGACAAATAAACAGATATACATGCCTCAAATTTCAAATATTTCATTATCAGTACTTAAATGTTGCATTTTCAGTTATCATGTCAGAATATTGAGCTATCTGGTATATTTCAGTTATGTTGTATTGTACACAATTTCAGTTGGGAGTAAGCTTAACACCGAGTTGGACTAGGGTCAGTCACCCTCATCGTCTCAGAACTAAGTGCCCTCGTAGGTTTATAAGTCCCCCTGTTGGGCATCAAATTTAGTGATCACGTCAGTCATGCATTTATACCCCTCGCAAGGTATATTGGGTCCTCTCGATGAGGCGTATACATCGTACTCCACACTCAGTTCATGTGGTTTTATGTCGGTTAGTAGTAGCTCCCGTAGTCAGACTCTAATGCATTTGATTCAGTATTATCTCTCAGCATGTTATGTACTTGGTCATTGCATTCAATTTAGTTTATATACAGTCACTACAACATTTTTATGTCAACAACCACCCTGGAAAAGTGTGGCCTAAACTATGAAAAAGTGTTGCCTTTGATAAAAGGCCACACTTTTTTACTTTTAGCCACGCTTTTCCAGGGGTGGCCGAAAGAAGCGTAACCTTAGAGTTTAGGCAAAGTGTTGTCTTATCAGCTACGCTTAAAAGCGTAGCCTAAAAGGCAAAAAGGCCACGCTTTGATGTACCTCAAATAGCAACATTTCTATCTCATACAAACTACACTTTGAAGCATGGCCTTTGCTTCCTTATTGCCCACGATTTTAAAGTGTTGCCTTTTCCATCTAATGTATGACAACACTTTGAAGTGTAGTCCTTGCCCATGTGCATACTACAATTTACAGTCCTATGGCTACACTTTTAAGTGTGGTTATAGTATTTTGGCTATAAAATATTTATATGCCACAATTTCTAATTAAAAAACACCAATATTGTTTTGCAATAAATAATCTCAAGCATTAAATAAGCTAATAAGTAATTCAAATATATAGATTTGCAATAAACTTCAAAAGATAGTATGTCTTGTGTACATACACATACTTATAAAGAAATATTCTAAATATGTGTACACAATAGTTCAAAAAGTACTCTTACAATAGTTCAATATATTCTAGCAATGAATATATTTCACAAAATCAAATATAATGTATTCAAACTTTTACAATAGTTCAAAAACTCTTCATCATCCACTTCAATGAGATCAAATTGACTTGTGGCAACCCTTCAAATTTGATCACCTCCATTTTCCTACACATTTAAAATGAAATTAAAAATCAAAACAAACCATGTACAACAAATCAGATTGCAGCAGTTATAGATGAGGCAAGAAGTTCCAGATTCCAGATTGCAGCAGTTCCAAATTGCAGATTCCAAACTGCAGATTTTTTGAGTTCACGCAGCACTGTGTATTCTAATTTCTAGCAGATTGCAGATTCAGTGTATTCTAGTAGATTGCAGATTTTTTTAGTTCAGATTGCAGCACTGCTTAAAGATTTTTTGAGTACAGATTGCAGATTCAGGTATTCTAGCAGATTGCAGATTCAGTATATGCTTGGAACACAAAAACATGAATATACCTAAGCAAATAAATTAAGCTGATAAGGATAAACAAAATGAGGAGAGGTAAACTAAAACAGTTTGTGCCTGTTCAGATTGCAGATTCAAGTATTCTAGCAGATTTTTTGAGTTCAGATTTCTTTCTTTATAAGAAAACAAAATGAGACTGTTTAGGACTAAAATAATCACTTTTCTACAATTCTATGACCATAAGTGAAGTTTAAGAAGGTAAGAGTATACACAGACCTACCCCGTCTCATGAAAGTTACACCATATAAATATATGAAGGATTAACTAATCAAACTACCACACATTAAGGACCAATTTAATCATTTTCTCATTCTATAAAAATAATAAAGACATGTTTATTCTTTTACCTTAAAAATATTTGCAGTGTGGGCCAACCATGGGGATGATATAAGCATCCCGTATTCTGGTACTCCGGCTTTAAAGGGAGATTTTGTCAGGTAACAACTTTCTTGTTCTGCTTAAAGAAGATGGTATCATATGAAGGCAGCATTAGTACAAAACATATTTTTGGAGAGTGCATTAATATAAATGCATAGATAGTAGGATGCAAACCCTGACAAAGTTCCTAAATCAACAAACATAATACAACCATCATTGACATTAGTACTAGTTTTTCGCCAATTACTTTCATATCAAGAGTAAGAATCTGGGATTGGATCTTTAAATGCCAACTGCACAATTACATCTATAGTTTATCTCGAGATCATGATGGATATAACATAAAACTTTATAAGTTATAGTAAAAAAAATTGATCTTATGACCTCAAGCTTTTTCTTTGGTCGATCAATGTCACGATAAAATCGACATTGTTGTTTGATATGCAGATGTGGTCATAGAACAGCCCTGGGGGTTCTCGCTGACGGATGTAATGCCCTAACACGATACTACTTAAACAACTTTGTTGATGGTACTAAACAGGTAATGATGCTTCTTTCCAGCAATTAGTTGTTACTCAGGTCTGTACGTCATATCAAGTTGGTAGCGTTCATTATGTGCTGTCACTTGCAACTTGGTATCATATCCGCCAGTTGAAATTTTGGAATGCATTCTTTAAATAGTACTAAGCTTCATGTATGCAAGCCATCAACAAAGTATTAACTGAACCTAGTATCATCATTTGCAGTGTGCTGCCATTTTATTGGATTAGTTTCTTGTTGACTTTTAGGAGATACTCTCATTAAGAATGTTTAACCTGTTATGTGTCCTAGTATCTAGGTTGGAATTGGCTGCAACATCTTTGAGCGTCTATATTTCCAATTTGGACACTGAATTCGTTTATGCTATTTTTTATATCATGAAGGATGCAGTTGATTTATTGCAAGGACACTACATTCCAGCTATCTCTCAAGATATGAAACCATCATCCCAAAAAGGAAGCATTGAGACTAAAGTTGTGAGTCTCATTACTTATTCTGCTGTGATCATGCTTAACATGCTCCTATTTATCAAATTCCTGTGATTAGACCATATTGACATACCAAATTATTGACTTCACTAACACTCTTAATTGCATCTGCAAAGTTGTTTTGACTTAAGACCAAAGTGTTCAATCTATTGACTAGTGACCCGTCAGTCTTATTCTTTTCTTTAATTGAAGAGGATTGCAAGTTTATTATTTTACCAACACATAGCCTTGGCCCATAGCATATGCTAGGTTTTATTGAAGCCAAAAATTAAATGTGTTCCTTATCGGCTTAATTCTCATTTGATTTTTTATCCAATTAGCTAAATGATGATTTTTTCTGTTTTTGGGCTGGTTTAATTGTTTTTATATCAGGTATCTACTCTCCAACTATTTAGTGTGACAACCCTTAATCAGGACTTATACAATGTTCTTTTTACTTCTTAAACAGAACAAGAGAGGTAAACTAAAACAAGTTGTGCTCTTAGACACAGAACATGCCTGCAGTTTATGACGAACGTTGTTCAAGCTCTCTTTCCTCTCCTCTGTGATGAAGGAACATAAAAAATTTAGAGGATTTAAGAACTAGAAATCGAAAACTATGATACCTTTCAATGTCTACTAGTATGATGATTAGTCCATACTAACTATAGCCAAATGAGAGGACACTATTTTTGAACTGAAGCCTATTATGTTTTGCATAACAATGTGATGGAATGTGTCACTATAAAAAACTTAAGTTCATATTGTTTTTTACCTCACTACCATAACAATTAACAATATAAGAAAAAGTAGCAGATACGTACGATCAATTGTAACTTTATGACTACTTACCGGCCATCTAGTAGCAGAGCTCAGTTCTATGACACCTTTTTCTGCCTCATCAAAGAATTTCCTTGCCTTCTGAATTTGCTTCTTCATAAAGATCCTCCACTTATCAGTCACTCTTCCAGCAAAAATGTCTTCATCGGAGAGCCCTGACTTTGTTAATTCATCTTTCTATAGAAACAGAATGGAGCAATAGGCATTACACTGTACTTATATCTGAGAAATAGACTACTCTTTCTATATATTTTGGCATGTTACTAGAGAAATGATCAATGTGAATTAAATATAGCTTCATACTTACTCTTCTTCTACATCTCTGAGTATATTGGTTAGTTGATTTGCGATTCCTAAAGCCAAAGCTGCATTATATACACTCTTTGTCGTTGCCTTTGATTCAGGTGCAATGCCCATAATTGGAACACTCATCAATCCTACTGCACCAGCGACATAATAACAATAGATATATAGCTCATCGAAGTTGATGTATCTGGATTTCCACAAGTCCATACGCATTCCTTCAACCATATCTCTGAATGGCTGCACCAGTTAGATGAATTATCAAACACTTCACATGGTTGCAAGCAAGAGATCGAGGTTATTAAACACAAAATAAATGTCAGCCACCAGTGATAGCAAATGTAAACTAGTTTCCTAATTTGCTAATCAAATAACAAATATAAGTAGACAATGATATTAGAAAGAGATAGAAGTATATGGAAGAGAAGTATCGAATTCCACAAGTACTTGCATCGGAAAAGCACTCAGCAAAAAAGAATATAATCTGAATCTGGAGAAGATAATGGTGATAGAATTAGAGAGACTAACCTAAATATCAACAGGAAATCTGGAAACAGTATCGGATAAAGCTGCATCAAGCATATCAAATGGCCGTCCGTTAAAAATATCTTCCAGCCTTGCCTCCCACCTATCCAAAGCTTGAGGAGTTATGTGTGACACATTATGGCCATCAACAAGCTCATCAGTTCTCCTGCATCACACTGTTTAAAAAGAACACAACTTTCCAGACAACAAGGTCATTTAAAAATACTCTAAGACAAAAATCGTTGTCAATTTCCCCAAGAGTCTTAACTTGCTTGAACTACAAATTAATCTAACGAGCAAGCCAGAAACACCACATATTTTTTCAATTTTAAGTGAAAATTTCTCATTGGCAAGATCTAGTCCTTCTTGGAAACGTGAATACATGAAAGCACCAAAAGTACCAGATATACCATAATTGACTATGCACAAACCTAGACCATACTTTTAAGACTGCCAAACGAAACGGTAAAGAGAATCAGATCACCAGTTTTACACCTAGAGACCAGAATGTTGTAAGTGGGAAGTGCCCATAATGTTAAATTATTTGAATGCTACTTTTTTTTAACCTTTTGACTTGTATAACAACATAATATTTTGGTACATAAAGAGCATAACTACCGGCCAGCGAAAAGTTGAAATTATGTCAAAGATTCCCAAGAAAGCTGATAAAACAAACAGTTAGCATGTTACACTCCCATGGATCCAGTCTAATAATTTAGCATTTCTTCCACTAATTTTGACTGTTGTATATGGTATAAGAAATTAGATCTCTTCTCTTTATGCATATAATAATGTTTCACAAGCTAGTAGAAATCAACTTGCACCTATAATATTCCATGTCTAACTAAAATATAATTCTAAACAGATGTTTCAAATGCTAACTTGATCGACAAAGCTTTGGTATAATAGTGGGTGTTAACAAAGATATCTCCGGCATTCAAATTTTTATAAGGCATCGGTCTGTAGAAAACATGAAGTTCGTCTCGTAGTAGAATTTGTTACCACACACTTTGACATACCTATTCAGCGTGCTACTGCACACACTTTGGCAGACACTGTTACAGCCTTACAGGTTCTAGAAACTAAATTGTTTATGTTTTCATTGCTAGTAACTACCAACCAACTTTTGTGACAACCCCAAAATCAAAACAACTGTCAACTAATAGCAAATAATATTGTGTATATAGGTCAAAAATAACTTTTTAGATATATATCCTGAAGTTTTGAACACCCTTAAGCAAAATTGTTAGCTTCGACATTGTATCCTACAGTTGTAAGCACATATTACCATAAAAAGGAAGTCAATTGAGTCTAAAACTACAATAAGAAAGTAAAATATAGAAGATCTAGCAGATCAAGAAACCAAATACCCATCAAATCTACTACAAACTACATCTCAAATTCCCCAAGTAATCCAGCAAAACACCACACAGAGATACTCATATTGTGCAAACCAATCATTCAGATCAGGGCTTTGCAATTCTAGAAACATAAAGCACGTTTCATTCCCAAATCTCAATACATATACTCACGTGTAATTTAACCAATTTGAAACACCTTTTCAGGTATGCTTACTGATGAACGTGAACAAGTTCAAGCTCTATGAGGAACCTTTTCAACACGTAAAGAATTCTAACTGCTGCTCTCAGTTGCTTACAAACAATACTAGCTTCGAGCCTTCCATTTCACTCTTTCCAGCTCAAGTACGACTACTGTAATGGGAGTATCATAATTCCAACATAACTCACAGATTATGGTTGTTAACATAAAAATTTAAAACTTATGGTATGATGATCTTACCAGTAACCACACAAAAGAACTAATTTGAAACTAGTTGTACAAGAAGTTCAACATGCTTATGCTAATTACCACAAGATTGAAATCGTGTTTGTCTGTACATAATTTGAAGCTTCATTAAGTTAAGCTATGAGAATTAGCAATCCTTTTAAAGGAAGTAGCAGAGCATACCTTCACATACACAAAAATACACATATACACATCCCTAATACCCAAACTAGAGCACAATAGCATAATATAAATAAATTGAGACTCCCAAAAATCAACAAAAATCGTATCAACAACCCAAGAATATCAAAACCCTAAGCTAAAATTTAGACTTTCAAAGATACAAGAGAATATCAAAACCCTAAGGCTAAAATTCAGACTTTAAAACATAGAATTTCTTACCTGATAAACCCTATTCCAACAACCCTAAAGCTTTAAGACGTGAGGCGTGTTCATCTCTGAAGCATTTTGTTCAATTTTCAACTAGAAATCTGACGGAACAACTCTTTAACAAGGAATTTGTGAGGAAATCGTGTTCTTCAGCTCTTCAATCTTCAACAAGGAATCTGTGAGGAAAGTTTGACGGAAATCTGTGAGGGAAATCGTATTGTTCTTTCAGCTCTTCACAAAAGCGTATTGTTCTTCCGTGAGGAAAGTTTGACGAAATGTTTTCTGATTTGGGGGGAAAAAGTTTTAATGTTTTATTAATTGTTTTTTTTTGCCCAATGAAATTTGGAGGGAGAACAAGTTTTAATGTTTAAAATGTTGGAAAGAATATAATATTTTAGTGAAAACATTAAGGCCATATTTGTAATGTGTTGTTTTTACAATTATAAAAATAGGACACTTTAAAAGTGTGGCGATATATGTAAATAGTTGTTGTCAATTATATCATACTGTAACAACACTAATAAAGTGTAGCTTATACCATTAAAGAGTACACTTTACAAGTGTTGCCAATATTGTCGAAGCTAAAAATTAAAAACTTGGGCTACACTTTAAAAGCGTCCCCAAAAGTATCTTATGCAACACTTTAAAAGTGTTGTCCAAAATTAGTGTGGTCATAGGCCTAAAATATTGTAGTGAGTATATTTCACCATCTTAATCATGTTCAGATTATATCATTGTTCAGTACATTTTGTTCAGTTATATGTTTGTTCAACTTTATCTTATAATGCATGTTCAGTACCTTTCAAGTACTGACGCATACTCTGCGCTACATCTTTTCGTGATCATGCATAGATCGGTCCCCGATCCATACTCAGCAATGTCAGTGGTGGGTCTTCATACTTCAAGGATAATAAACATGTTTCGTATTTTAGTCTTTCATTTCAGTTTCAGTTTTGCTAGAGTTAGTTGGGGGCATATCCCAGTTATCTCTAGTCAGTTAGAGGCTTATTGCAGACATAGATAGATTCAGCTTTAGTACTTGAGCTGTAGTCCAGTATCATTAACTCTTATTCAGTATTTATATATTCAGATCTATTTTGGGTATTCCCTATCATTCAGTTTATCTCATGTTTTAAGCTTCTGCATAGTGTCTTTTGTTCAGTTGTTTAAGTATGTTTTTGATATGTCAGCTCAGGGTTAGCTTGGAGTCACTCGTGATCCTAAGTCCCGTGTTAACACCTAGGGATAGCCTCGAGGAGTGACACAATGTGACATTGGTAATAATTCTACTACGGTGCCATAAATTCACAAGTTGATTCTAAGTAATCATTGTTGTTCATTGGATTTCGGAGGAATTGCTTTGGAAGAATTGGAGAATTGTTGTGATTCTTCTTGAATAGCCTGAATTATCAAGAGTCACTTTAAAAGTATTACCTAAACACTTTCGAATGAATATGATAAAGCCTATAATATATAGAACTACTATCATTTCTTCATTATAAATTGAGATCAACTTCAAACTTAATGCACAAATAGATAGGATAAAAGCAAATAACATCTTTCTAGCCTGCATATTCGTGGAACTCAATCTCATTTAGAAAGTCTGATCTCAACATCTCTGCTTTCACACCTCCGTGACAACATGGCTGATACTTGGTTTAAACATATACTATACAAAAAAATTCAACTACCCATCACATTATTTAATGTTTATAACAAACAGACATAAGATATGTCGGTGAGACGGTGACGTAGTAAATATGCAGTGGAGGCAACAAGATAGCAACATACAACAACTTAGCAAATATATTATTGCAGGTTCGCATCTCTTCTCCAACCCGTATAAGTTTCGACAATAGTATGTTGATTTTTATACCACAAAAATAAAGTAAGTTTCATTATTTCATTTGCGTCAATAGTATATTGTTTGTTAAGTTAGATTATAATTTGTTAGCTAATTATAGAGTATGATTAGCTAATAGACATGTTAAGAATTCCTTATGTCTTATCTATATTCTGTTAGTATGTAAATTTAAGACTAAGGAATAAAAGATCATATCTTTTCCTCCCTCCCTTTCTTCTCGTTTCTCTTCTCCTAAAAAACTACCAATTTTGAGGTCACCAAAGCTAGACTTTCTTCAAATAAACAGTAAAGAACCTACACATTATCATCTATAGTGTTCCATGAACCTCATTGAGGCACCCAAAAGCCAAGACTTTACCTTTAATCACACAATATATTCTTATTTTTAATCAAACCTTCAACACTCATAATCATAAAATTCAAGTAACTAATGATGAGTGGTTGATTTACACTCATATAAGACTTTTTTAGTTCAACAATTAGTGTCCTTATTACCTAATTATGTCCTATTCTAATGATATTTTGATGAATTGCAGGTATAAATTCTAAAGGACATGATGGGGTTGAATACTTGGAAGAAAGGACAAAACATTGAAAGAAGTGTAAACTCCACATTGGGAGTTTCCTAACCAAAAGGGTGGATCGCGCAAATGGCACGACCTCACATTAAGTGACAGTGCTCAATACTTGAGGTAGGTCGGTGATCTTGAAGAGAAACGGTGACTTGTCGATTGTAATAGGTGAACTAAATGACCATTGCCAAAGGTGACAGGACTTGGATAAAATATGAAGGCTTAAAAGGCGAACAAATGTGGTACTCGGTGATTCACCGAATGTGAAACGAAGAGTCAAACGAGCTCACCAACTAAGGTTCAAACACCTAAAGCTTGAAGCAAGATAAAAGGGATCTAAGGATTAGACGACACTCTGCCGAATTAGCTTGGCGAGCCCGACTAACATCGTTGAAATGGTTACATAGTAAATTTTGGACCAAATTTTTGGAAATTATAAATAGCCCAAAGAAGAGAGAAAGAAGAGTTTTTTTTAAGAAAGTTTTGGAAATTCTTCCTAGATTCTTTTCTTTAAGTGCATTAGATTATTTACCTTGTGAAGAACATCTTTAGCTTTGGGGTTTTCAATTTTACTTTTGAAATTTACAATTGGAAGTTGAAATCAAAGTGGGTGTTGAATATAATTACTTAATTTCATCTCATCCATTGTCGCTATCATAATAAGTATAACTTCTATACATTTTATGATAGGTGGCTAAAATCCCAAGTCTAGGGGTGCAATTATGGGGTTGGGTGTTGATTTAATGTAGTTGTTATTGTATTTTGCTCTGTTTTATTGTTGTTCATCCATGGATTAAGGCTAATTAGCATGGGGTTGGCTTATGGGTTAAGGTTGCAAACTTAATCCTACTTGCGATCTCCGATTAATGATCAAAAGAGATTGATTAGAGTGAGTAATTAGTTTGATACATGAAATTTAAGTTAGACGTCTATAGTTTAATTGAAAAAGAGATAATGGGTAGGATCTATTTGCCCTAATTTTGCTCGAAAGAGAGATAGCGTAAGGTATGGATTGTTTAGTTATACACATAGATGAGACCAAAAGGAGATTCTATAAAGTGATATTATGAGATCAAAAGAAGATCATTAGTATCATTGAAGATGACCCAGCCTATCCATAAATGTTTAACACTATTGAGCAACACAATTACCTATGTGACATCAATTTCCAATCCCCGCACCCCTAGATTATTTGTTAATTACTTGAGTTTTAGTTTAATTATTGTAGTTAATATTATTAATTATTTTGGTAAATTTAGTGGAATCATCCACCCAATTGTTCTAACCTACTACAATGAACAAGTCCACATTCTTAATTTCTTAGTTGAATTTTTATCAATATACAATTCCTTGTGAGATTTGACCCCGACTCTTAGTTGGGTATTTTTATTAACAACAATCGCTTACTCTTTGAATTGGTTTTTGAGAGTAGTTTGAGAGTTATAAAAAATGATGTTGTTGCGGGGAAATGGTGGCTATGAATTCAATTTGTGAAAGCCTGTAAACTAATTGGATTGTAGTAGTTGTTGCTTGGCATTGTTTGTTGTTGATTTGTAGGTCTAATCATGAGTGATAATGGTAGTGACAATAATAGTCACTACGAGCAAAATGACAACATGAGGGATTCAAATGGCATGCACATGAATGTCATTATAACCAATGGAGCTATCCGGTTACCACCCACAACACGGATGGCGATGTTCCATGTAATCATAACAATGCTACAACTGCTCCAAATGAGATGAATGTTTAGAGGATTGGCTCATGAGGAACCTTATAAACATCATCTACATTTTGTGTATATATGTGGACCATTCGTGTTCAAGAACATCTCACAAGAGTCCATAAGGTTGAGATTATTCCCGTTCTCTTTGATGGAAGAAGCTACAAGATGGTTGGCAGAATTGTCAAATAATTTTATCACTTCTTGGGAGGAGTAGATCGAAGAATTCTTAGAGAGATTCTTTCCTCCCTTGAAAATGGTCAAATTTCAGGATAACATCCAAAACTTCAAAAGGATTAGAGGTGAACCTCTACATGAGACATGGTTGTGGTTCCGAAAGTTGCTTTTACAATGTCCAACACATGATGTTTCATACAATTTGTTGTTGCAATACTTTTATTGTAGCCTTTATTCCGTTAACAAGGGTTTGGCTGATCAACTTAAACAAGGTGGGTTGATGCGACAACCATTTGATGTAGCAATTTTGTTGCAAGATGATATGGCCAAAATCAACCAAAAATGACATATTAGAGAGGACCAAGGTTCTTCTTTACAATTGAAAAGAAAAAAATTGAAAAAGACCATGAGCGAGATGAAAACATGGCAAAAATGATGACCCAACTCAATTTATTGTCCAAACATGTCAAGGGATGAGGATTGAAAATGGTACAGTTGGTTCAAGCAGTGGGCAATGTCTAAGAGATGCCAAGTTTGAGGTATTGTATAAGTACAATACTTGGGAAATTAAATAGGGGTTCTCACCCAAACTACAAAAGACAAGGTGGGAACCAAGGTTGGAACAAGGATCGAGACAACGTTTGGAGAGATTGGTGAAGTAACACCCCGTATCCTAGAAGACCAGAATGCAGATTTCCAGAAGTGTAGGTGCCACCTATGGAGGCCACCTACGAATCGTAGGTTGGACCACGGTCCGTGGAACGTGGTCCACAGAAAACCTCAACCGTAGGTGGTACCACGACCCGTGGACTAGGTCCGTGGAACGTGGTCCGTAGAAAAAAAAACCTGACCTACGAACCGTAGGTTGAACCACGGTCCGTGGACCAAGTCCATGAAACGTGGTCCGCATAACTCATCCTCTGAGCCGAACGACGCGAACATGGGACCTAGGATCACAAGTGACCCCAAGCTAACCCTGCTGGCATAATCATGAGCATACTAAAGATAAATTGAGAAATAAAACTATTGCGAAAGCTAATAATAAGTAAATCTGAAATGATGGGGAATACCCATTCTAATACTGAATATATCAAATCTGAGAGTTTAATACAAAAGAAATATCAAACTCAAATACTAAGTTGAATCTAACTATGTCTAAAAAAAGTCTCTAACTGACTAGAAGTGCTGGGACATGCCCCAGCTAAGTCTAGAAAAACTAAAACTAAAGACTAAAAGCGATAAAGATAAACATGTCACTAGTCCTCGAAGAATGAGGACTCACCACTGATGTTGTTGAACTGAAGATTAGGAACCGACCTAAGCGTGATCTAGATGCTGAGAACCTGAATCTACATCACGAGAAGATATAGCACAGAGTATTCGTCAGTACTTGAAAGATACTGAGCATGTAGGATAGAGTGAAGCTGAAATAAACATATAATTGAATAAAGCAATAAAGCAATAATATAATCTGAACATGACAAAGATACTGAATGCTGAGCTAACTGAATGCAATGACCATTTTATAACATGCTAAGACTAAATATTGACTGTACTGAAACGTGGTCCGCAAAACCCATCATTTGAGCCAAACGACGGCTGATCAGGACGGACCGTAGGGTGGACCATGGTCCGTGGACCAGGTCCATCGGTTGGTCCCGATAGCTTTCAAGTCAGGGTCGTTTTGGTTTTTTCCCTATGCGTTGGACCCCTAAACGACATCGTTTTAACCCTAAACTATGTGGTTTTGGTCAGTTTTAGCCTAGAAACATAACTAGAACTTACCTTAGTCAAAATCATTAATCAAAACTTAGAAAATTAGAGCTTGAGATGAGAAAAGAGGTCAAGAACGCAATAAGATTCCATCAGATCCAGCCCCGAAATTGAAAGTTTTCTCTGTGGAATTCGTCACCAGGTATGTGGGATTTCACTAGTGGGTTCCTTTCACCCATTAGGTCCCTAGTTTTCAGTCAGTTTCTTGACTCTCTTATTATGACTAGACCTAGGGTTTCTTGAATGATTAAGATTATTGGGTTCTTAGCTGTTAGAATGATCCAAATCAAATTAGTATGTTAATATTCAGTCTATTGCACGAATTTCAGAACCCTAGCTATGTAGTTCTTGAATTACACATGCTAGGCTAGATATTTCAATTATTTAAGATATACATGCCTTAGTCTTAAATGTGTCATTATCAGTTATTTATGCGCATTCTCAGTTTGCATGTCATTTTGAGCTATCCAGTATATCACAATAATTCAGTCATAATGTGTTAATCACTTAATCCATTGGGAGTAGCATAATACCGAGTTGGACTAGGGTCAGTCACCCATATAGTCCCAGATAGGTTGTAAGTCCCCTCTGTGGGCATCATTTTAGTGATCACGCCAGCATACCTATATACCTTTGGCCGGGTGTATTGGGTCCTCTCGATAGGGCGTATACATCGGACTTCACATTTAGCTTATGTGGTTTTATTATCAGTTATTAGTAGCTCCCACAGCTCAGTCAGATTCCATTGCATTGACCACATTTCAGTACAGTTAATATTCAGTCTTAGCATCTTATAAAATGATCCATTGCATTCACTTAGCTCTGTATTTAGTATATTTATCATGTTTAGATTATATTATTGTTTTATTGCTCTGTTCAGTTATATGTTTATTTCAGCTTCACTCTATCCTGCATGTTTAGTACCTTTCAAGTACTGACGCATACTATGCGCTACATCTTCTCGTGATGTAGGTTCAGGTTCTCAGCATCTAGATCACGCTTAGGTCAGTTCCCGATCTTCAGTTCAGCAGCATCAGTGGTGAGTCCTCATTCTTCGAGGACTAGTGACATGTTTATCTTTATCGTTTTTAGTCTTTAGTTTCAGTTTTGCTAGATCTAGTTGGGGAATGTCCCAACATTTCCAGTTTGTTTAGAGGCTTATTTCAGACATAGTTAGATCCAGCTTAGTATTTGAGTTTGATATTTCTTTTGTATTAAACTCTTAGATTTGATATTCAGTTTTAGTATATGGGTATTCCCCATCATTTCAGATTTACATATTATAGCTTCTGCAACAGTTTTATTTCTCAGTTTATATTTAGTATGCTCATGATTGTGCCAACAGGGTTAGCTTGGGGTCACTTGTGATCCTAGGTCTCGTGTCCATGTGTCGGGGGTAGCTCGAGGCGTGACAGGTGAGATCAATGTGGAAGTTGAAGAGACAGAGAAGATGAAAAAGACAAGTATACCCCACCTTATGATCACCCAAAACCAAAGAAACCAATTGGGTCGAAAGGAAACCGAACCGAGGAAATGCTAACAAGGATCTTCACCAAGGTTGAAGGGTTCGATAAGGTATTGAAGGACTTAAAAATAACTTATCTACCTTAACTCAAACAGCGACCTCTCATTCGGTATCTATCAAGCAGGTGTAGACTCAAATGTGTTAGATCTACACTTATCTCAATCCAAGGCAAAAGGGAACATTGCCTAGTAACACCATCCTAAATCTCAAGAATGATTGTTGAGAAAATGAGAATTATGTCATGCCACAACGTTAAATAAGACACTTTTTGGGAGGCAACCCAAGTTTTATTTTATTTTCTTGCTTTCAATAATGTGTGATATGAGTGTAGGTTGAAATGAAGTCAAAGTGTTGAGAAAGGTAATTTAGCTGAAGCCAAAACCATGCCAGTGATCCGTCGAATGCATTGTGCGGACTTCTTTAAATTCGCCTTCTTGTCTGAAAAAATGTACTTTCAACTTAAGTGGTCTAAGCTTCAATTGGCGATTCGCTGAAGAGCACTAAACTTCCATCGAGTCCGCTGAATCAACCTTCAGGTTTGGTCGTTCAGGCCTCATCAGCAAGCTTAAGCTCCTTCGGTAATTCGCCGCATGCGTTCGGTGATGTTAGTCGCAGTCCGTCGAGTGAGCCTAAGTTAAATAGACCAAGAGTTTTTTCAAGTTCTAAAATAAATCCTTTCTTTAGTATCATACACATACGATTGACTTGGTACTCATAATATCTCAATAGGTGCAGCACCTCTTACCATTATAGCAGGAGAAGTAACAGCCACAAGAGTATAAACTTGGTTGGATCATCATCACCATCATTTACTCCAATCATATTCACAGAGGTACCATTATGGTTCGGGAGTGGGTTGTTGTTCATATTTGGTGACGGTTGCTTGACTGTGATTTGTTTCATCGTAGTGAGATTTTCAACCTTGTGTTTCAATGAATAACAACGATATGTGGAATGTCCTTTAACCCCCCGAATGGAATGCACATGTTTTAGAGGGATCAAGATTTCTTGGCAATGGATCTGGAATTCTACCTTCCACGGGATACAATAAGCATGATGCCTGCAACCTTTCAAACACAACACTCAGTGGCTTCCCCGATGGTGTAAAATTGCGGGAAGGTCTATTTGGACGTGGTGCTGATGGATTATTTTGATGATAGAATTGTGGTGGTAGGGCTTGATAGGCCGGTGGTCGTGGAGCTCGATATGTTAGTTGTATGTGGTAGACATGATATGAAAATTATAATCGATGAGGCTGGTACGATGATGGAGATTGATAGTATGGATGTGAGGGAAATTGTAGGTATTATGAATGGGGAATACGATGTTGATGTTGTGAAGGTTGTTGATGGTGATATGAAGTACCTCCAGAGCCATTATCGTAGTGACTTTTTTCTCTTTTTTTCTTTCCACTTTCAAGAGCACCAGTTTGGAAGGCCTTATTGGTAGACTGTAATGCTGCTAGACTTGTAATTCTTCCACTTTTGATGCCATCTTCAATCATGTCTCCGGCTTTGATCACTTCAACAAAATATTTTCCACCTATTGTGAGCATTCATTCATAATATTCTGATTCTTGTGCCTGAATGAAAAAAAGTGATCATTTTTTCTTTCTCCATGGGTGGGTGTACCCTAGATGCTTTTTCCCTTCACCGTATAGCATATTCTCAAAATGATTAAGTTGATTTCTTCTTCAATTTTGTGATTGAAATTATGTCAGGAGCAATCTCAACATGAAACTTATAGTGATTCACAAAAGAATTCGCCAAATCATCCTAAGTATGCCATTTTGAATTTTGTTTTTTAAGTTTTATTCATTATTTGTTCATACTTAGTCATTTCACCTACAAAGTAAAAAATTGCTTATAAGCTCAAAATGATATAATTGAGTGAACTCAAGGAATATTAAGTTAGAAATTACTCAAAACAATGTTTAAATATAAGGGATGTATGACTAAAGAGAGTGTAAATTCACCCCACATCATTTGTCGCATCAAAGAAATTATAAAAATAAATAAATTATGATACCCATTCTCAGATTGATTTAAATGTATTATCTGGGTATTCTCACACACAATAAACAAAAATCATGAATTTAAATTGTCAAATAAATAAGGGGAAAAATATTCAAAATATATCTGAACTTTGATCGAAATTGCTATAACAATCCCAAACTTTGGATATGACCTTTTACCCCCTTGCACTATTTAATAGTGTATTTTAAAAATATATAAGTGTCCACATGGACATCATAAATATGCATCATTATAAATAGTAACTTGTCCATGTGGGCACATATATATCTTTAAAATACACTATTAAATAGTGCATGGAGGTAATAGGTTCTACCCAAAGTTTGGAATTGTTACAGCAATTTCTGTCAAAATTCGTATATATTTCAGACATTTTTCTCATAAATAAGAGACATTCATGTCATGCGAACTAAAACATACAAAAAATACATGGGTCCTCTTTAATTAAAATGGTCTTAACATAAAAGGACTAAGATCGAATGTCTTCACTCGGCCACAAAGGTTATCAAATACTTTGTTTCTGAACCTGAAAATATATAAGCTTTAGATTGAAAAGGCTAAGAAATAATATTCTTATTCTTGGTCACAAAGATTGTTGGATATTTTATTTTCGGACCTTGAATTGTTTGAAGCCTTAAATACAAAGCTAAGATCAGATATTTTTTCTCTATCATGAAGGTCATCAGATATTTCATTTCAGTACCCCGAATAATTTAAAGCTTTATAATAAAAGGTTGAGATCAAATGGATTTATTCGGTCACAAAAGTTAACGGATATTTCATTCTTGGATCTTTAAATTATTAAAAGCTTTCAAATAAATAGCTAAGATCGAATACCTTTATTCAATCACGAAGGTAACGAAAGACTCATTCCCCGATGTTGGTTGCTCAAAACTTTAATGCTAAAAAGCTTGATCAAGTATTTTCACCCGATTAAAAAAATAATGAATTTTGATTACTTAGCAAAAGGCTAAAGTTGCTTTCATTTTCATTAGAAGAAGATGTTGGTTGACAGATATATGATCGGACCTAAGTTGCTTGAAAACAACAAACTTTAAGGTTCATTTCAAAAAGAGTAAGATACAAATACACTATGGTATTTGATTAATTAAATAAATTAAAACAAAAATGCTCGAAATGAATGAAATCGAGCAAGAGAGAAAAATAAAATTTCATTAACAAATACTCCAGATTTACTTAAAGTCTTTGGCAAGAGCTTCTTAAAAGACAACAAATGGGTAAATCAAGTTGGAGCAGATGTCACTGTCGTTTTCAAAATAAAAATAAAAGAATAAATAAACATTAAGGGGTTTTCCTCTCACACTTGAGCAACCAACAAATGGGGAACTACTTGTATGAGGTAAATCCAATCTTATCTAGATAAATGAATAATATAGAGACACTTGGAATGGGTATCCATTTCTTAAGAAAAATCAAGAAATATTGAACGGATTGATATGATGACTAAATCTAGAAGTAAAGTTAGGGATGACAATGAGGCGGGGCGAATGCGGAACGGGGTAGATTTAAGGCTATGCAGGGCAGTGCAGGTTATGCGGGGCGGGGGATATGGAGCGGGTTGGAGTGGGTTTTTTAGAAACTGATGCAGGGTGGGGCGGGGCGGGTCGGGTTGCGGATCTATGCGATTTTATGCGAGTTCACACTTAATTTTAACTTTTTACATGTTACAACAGTGATATAATATTATTTATTAAGATAGTTTCTTTAAAGTTACTAAAATATCCAAGATAGTAATGAAAATGGTTCAATCAAAACTAATACAATTTCGTACATGCTTCCCAATTGACCTCTAAAAAATAAATTTTAACTCATTCTCTATTAAATTAATATAACTTGATGTAAAAATAAATTTAGTTTTATGAATTGTATTTTTAGTATCAAACTTACCTAGAAAAGGAAAATATTAAACAATTTATGTGGGGTAGTGCGGGTTGAAAATGAAAGAATTGATATGTAGGGTGACTTAAAATATTTGCGGGTTAAGCTCAACCCGTCCAGCCGCCACCCCACACTGCCCCATGGCCATCCCTAAATAAAGTTCAACTCAAAAGGATTATGATATTGTAATCACCGGAACCAATGCTTCACAAATATAATTCATCTAGTTCTAGAAGAGTAGGATCCAAACACAAAAACCAACGATAAACTTGTAAACCTAAAAATCACAGGAGAGACAGAGATTTTCGCAATCAATACAAAGTCGAAGAGTTAGTGCTCAAATGAAAGACTATGAAAGATCTGAAACCTACGTATTCAATTACCTATTTTGTTTTCTATAAATAACTTATCAGCCTCTAATGTTTGGAGCACAAATTTTTGGTTCACATACTTGTTTAGCATACTTTTTCTACTCAATCAAAATCTCATAATTGTTAGAAGAAAATTAACAGAGAAATTAAAAGCTTTGAGGCTGCGAAAGATCACTATCTTTCAAGAGTTATTGCCTGCATATTCTTTTAGGGATGACAAACAATTCTCTATCAGGATACAACAAAGCCAAAAACATATATGCAATTTTAATTCGCTACTTCTGGGAATGCTTCGTATAATCGTATTTATAGAACTTAAGATATGAATTTTCATAATAGTCATGTTCTTTCATGAACATAGATGACTTTTAATAATAGTCATGTTCTTTAGATGAATTTTCATAATAGTCATGTTCTTTCATGAATAGAGATGACTTTTCATAACAATCATGTTCTTTCATGAACAAATGACTTTCATGCGATAGACATTCATTTTCTAAACAATCACAACCTTTAGTTGCTCCCTTTTTGAAATGACAGAATTTTTGTTTCCCCCTATCTAAACATACAAAAGTTTTTGTTTCATTTAAAATTTAAACATTAAATATTGAATTCAAATTTTAAATAAACAATTTTTTCACAATAAATTACGAAAAAATAAATCTTTAAATTTAATTATAGATCCAACCCGGCTCGTGGCCCAAGTCCAAGTCTTTTATATATATATATATATATATATATATATATATATTAGATATGAAATGCCCGTGCTATGCACGGGCCCAACGTGTATCATTCTGAAAGAACGATTACGACTTCTCTTTTGTAGTTTGATTATCATAACAAATATTGTAGTTGTACAATAAAAAGGGGATAAGGTATGATAATATTGTTAAACTATTTTTACAATTACATAAAAGTTTTCAAAGTACAAATGCCACAATAAATACGTCATTAGAATTTATCTTATGCTCAATTGAAGATACTCCCTGGTAGAATTTGAGATCAAGTAGAGGGAGCTAGACGAGAAATTGCAAGAGAGTGAGCTGCAAATCAAAAAGTGATATAAGCTCGATTATAAATTCATACTCAGCTGTCATAAGATGACATTCATTTTCTGAAATGGCTCATAGATTTCAGTGGTAATTCGATTTGTTATTGCTTAGCTCAGCCCATACTACAAAGTGACGTCTTCATAGAGGAGTTTACAAATTCATTGCCAGATGAAAAACAGAATTACTGCTTCAATTTTCATTTGTACTACAATAAAACACATGTACTTTAAGGCATATGCGCAGAAGTGTAATAATATTTAGAAAAATAACAAAAATGTACTAAAAATTTTCAAAATTACTAAAAGTTCAAGAAGCTTTTCAAAATAGAAGTACCTCCATGACCGAAGTGAGAGCTTCTGAATGACTTGTTTTCACTTTAGTTTTTCTAGTTCTTTCTTACAGCTCTTTCCTCTCCGGCCTTATAGTCAAAACTCAAAACTATGAAACTGTGTCATTTTGCTACAAGATGCAAGATATTTCTTTAGCTTAAGCCTTCTCTTATCAATAGTTATTATCCTTAAAGCCCATATATATACTCTAGCACATATTATATATTCAAAGTAAACATAAAAAACTTAACGGAGGTAAAACACTCACCTTGAAGCCTCGTTCGTCTACTTTCTTGTAATTGTAGGCATAATAGGCAAGTTGACATTTTCTTACTGTCTCTACACTACAACGAATCTTTGGTAGACATTTTACTAAAGGAATTCCTGATTCTTTCCTAGGAGTATCATTTTCTTGAAAAAGTATTGATCCTATTGCCCAAACAGGAATACATAACTTCCTTCTAAAATACATCAATCCATTATTTTCAAACTCCTCAACTGTATTATTCAACCCCATCTCAGTTTTTTCAAAGTGAGATTTTTCATCAGAAAAACTAAAAAAGTATTATTCCCATCAGCTATAACAAGACTAAGTGACAATTGTGTAACATGAAATTTTCCAGCTTCTTGAAAATCAGGCAGTATAAACTCAAGATTATTAGTATGTTTATGAGGTAATTTCATCCACATAGAGTAATAACAAGCTAATCCAAAACCACCAACACCACAAAATTAGAATGTGGAATACCAAATTCATGTTCAAAATCTTATCTTCAATTTCAGAGGCATAGTTAATAAAAACTTATTACACAAAACAACAGAAAGAGGATGTGTCTATTACATACCAATTGCTTGCTTGGTACTACCATGTAATGTATTTACTTCAAGGGATAGCCCCGCTAGTCATTATCAGTCTCCTTTATTCGTGGTCTTCACGAAAACATCAGGACCTGTCAGATAACGTCATCAAGACAGAAAATTACTACGTTTGTGAGAATGTATATAGAAAAAATGTCATGTTGAAATAAATAGAAGCTAGCTTATATAGTTTACCTAGTATTTGATTTATTCAAATAGAAGAAAGTTATTTCAACCACCACATTTCTACCCTAGATCATAGTCTAAGTATCAGTACTTGGATATGTACCCTCATATCATGAAATAAGAATCATGATGAATCTGACCTCTAAATTCACATGGGTATCGAACACCCTCACCCAAATCTGAGCAACTTAGGTTGAAAGCAAAAGATTTCTGCCCTAATGTATCTTGCAGACTACTGGAAGAACTTTGTATTTCTTTTGAGTTTAAAGTACAGAGTAAACAACACAAAGATAAAAAAAAACAATTGCTATGAAAGCATTTTCAAACTTTTTTGAAACTAAAACAGTCCAATAGGACTATATAGGACTAAAACCATCACCAAATAATTGAAACTTGAAAGAATACTTTTTCTGAAATAGAAACATAATTCATTTACTACAGATTCTAGGTATTTCCTGCAAGTAACAATGCTACACAAGCAACTATAGGAATTAAGAAAAGCATATTTTCTTACAAATCTAAAATACTTCGAGTAAATCCCATACATGTGATTAGTTTTCCTCGGTAAGGCCAGATGTCAAGATCTCAAGCTTCCTTCGATATTAATATGGTCAATTTTATCAACCTCTACGCGTTTCTTTCATTTTTCAATTTAGAGGCAAGTTTTATCCTCTCTGTTATTATCCTCTTTTTATCATGTTCTTATATCAGTCAGTGATTTTGTGACACATAGATACAATTCTAAACCACTAGGTAGAACATAGAAATTATAAATATTAGCCTTCAGGTACCTTCCCTCTCGATCAACTTACCAAAATAAATAACAAAAAGGCTGTGGATTCAAGTTATTAAGAAATTTTTATGTTTACTCTGAATATGTATCAAGCCATTGACAATAACATGATCCTTTCATTCTCAATTCCCCATGAATAAGGCAGAGATCAAAGATCCACTAGTCAGCCTTCTACTTGAGTCATAACCATATCATTCGAAATATTAATTTTGTAAATGTCTCTAATTCATTCCTGTGAGGGCCTTTGCCCTTCTTCTCTTTAATAAAAAGTGTTTTACTTTATTGTCACTTTGAAAAACATCAAATTCACAAATACATGCCTACTGCTCACATAAGCTTCTTGTGGTTTAGACCTCAATGAGACATTTTTATCAATAAATTTCACATAGAGATCATTATTTTAAAAATAAACTAATCATCTGGAGAGCTTATTTGGTTATCGAGAAAACAATTTAAATCTTGATAATTATAAGAGTAACTCGGTAACTTGTGTTGAAGGGATATAACAAGTATTTCATGAAATTAGTTTGAGGTGCACACAAGTGGCCCAGACACTACAATCATCGAGAAACTAAATCTTTATTGAATGCAATCTTGTGTGATTGATTATGATGTGTTTGATCTTACTTCACATATGCTTAGGTAATTGACCTCGAGATCGCAAAAGAAAGTAAGATAGTTTGGTCTTAATATTCTAGAATACAGAACAAACTTATATGACTTAAAACGAAAACCTGACAGACCTTGCTTCTTCCAAAAAAAATCCCATCAGCACTATTAAAACAACAACATACCATGTATAGTGGCACAAAGTGGGGTCTGGAGAGGGTAAGTGTACGCAATGTTGTTTCCCACCTTCACTAATCCATATGAATAAAGAATATAAGTAGTAAGAAAAAAATTATAACAATTGCCAATGCAAGAAGATTTTCTTATGAATCGTAGCGTCATGTATCTGCCATACACCTTTTCAATAGTATCCACAGGAAGAAATATACAAAATCATCAATATAGCATGTTTTTCAAAGGAGGTGCCAAATAAAATTCTTGTTTATTAATTTGATAGCCTAATAATATTATATACATGTGAGATAACAACCTACATTTCTTTTAACATAAAATAAAAATAGTAGGACTTGCAAGATTGAATTTTTATTAACTCCCTTAATTTGAGGTATCTTAAAAATTTGATTAGGATCGATAAGTTAAGGCATAGCTCACGTTAGTTGTAGCTTAAAAAAACAGGAAAAAAGAAGAAGAGGGCGTCTTAAAATCAATTAAGAACATGAAAGTAAAAAAGGACAACTTTGCAAGTTAAAAAGGCTACTTGCAGAATAACAAATCCGCAATTTCTTCAATTCAACATATAACAAATCCACAACGGAACAATGGAATTTAATTACCATTGCAAACGAAAAAAAATTATGGGCATCATCATGCATGCGAGCGTACCTTAGTTGTAGTATAACAAATCCACAATTTCTTCACTTCAACATAAATGGACCATGAGTATCTCAAATAATGAGTATGTAGGCTCATTTTTAGTTACTCCCTTCAATTTGAGGACTTAAGGCTCAGTGAACGAAAGTTGCAGATTTGATTTGGTATGATATTTCGAGGATGAAATTGAACTTTAAATAACTGTATCGGAAGTATTATCGGTTAACAATGTGGAAAACCTCTATCAAAGGCTGAAATTTTTACTGATAAACTCGGAGCGGGTGTTTTAAAACATGATGTACTATTTGAGAAATTCCTCGTTTGATCTGGAAAATGAAGGGCAAGGAGAGAGAAAAATAGAGCCGAGAATGATCGAGAAGCAGATGAGAAGAAAGAACATATTTAAAAGACATAAATACCCTCACTTTTGGTTAAAATTACGGAGAGTACATTTTTGTCTAATCATTGTTGCGTAAGGTACAACAAATATAGCTGTGGTCGTCCTGCTCTTTCACGTTTCTATATAGTAGAAATATACACACACTTACTCTATTAAATAGATTAAATGAGCTAGGCCTTAAAAAGACCTAAAAGATGGCTTCTCCCACCAAAATGAAAACTATTCCTTTATATTACAACTATCCTAACAATAATTTCACAATTCCTAAATCATTTCGGACATGTTGTACTTAAGAATCTAAGACCCACTTCTCAAAATTTAATATATGGCCTGATCAATTCTTATTTTCTATTTATTATAGTTCATTATTGTTGTGATTTCTTTTGTTATCATTTTATTTTTCAATACTAATGTAACTCATGTGCTCTGAAATTACCTTGATAAATTCAAGTGTCTCATTTTTTGAGTAATCATATACATTGTATGTTATACTATCATTCTTTAATTTTTTTTATTGAAAGATATAAAAACTAAACAAAGGGAATAATTATATCCAAACAATCAAAACTCTTTATCTTGATCCTTTTGAGTGTTTATTCGACAGAAGAAACTCATTTAGCCAAAATATGAAATTCTATAGAAGCTAGTCAAAAGAGGGTTTTGTATGATGTACTCATTCAAGAAAATATATTTTTATTCCAATATTGGGAGTTAGTCATTTTATTATGTTAATCAAAAGAGGTGTATTTAAAATAAAAAATAACACTAAAAATATTAGTCTGCTAATCGAAATAAGTAAATAAATATGCAAAATATAAAATGAAAACTTGCATAGATATGCTATATTAAGAAAATATTTATTATGTATAGTAATACAATTTTTTTCGCTGGACACTTATTATACATTTAAAATACAGTTTTAATTGATATTGCAGAGATAATTTATAAAACACAATTAATACAAATTTTATTGATGGATAATACATTTATCACAAACTTTAATGCAATTATAATACAACGTATCAATTTCTTACTAAACAAGAACAATATATTTTAAAACACATATAATACATCTATATTGCATGCATAATTCACTTTTAATACATAATACATAATTATCATACTATTGCTATAAATGATAGTAAATAAAAAAATATTTTTAAAATCAATAATATTTATTAAAAAATACTCATCCAAGTAATTTTTTCAATACAAAATAAAATATCTAAACCCCGTTATAATATTGTATTAAGTGAAATCATTAAAAACAACTTTTCTAGTTTTCAAATAAATTACAAATTCAAATCTCTCTCGTAAATAGTAAAATCGATGATTGATTTTGTATGATATATTCTTCAATCTTTGTGGAACAATATCTTAAACTACACTATAATCTAATAGAGTAAGAACAAAAATCATACACATTATGCACACCAGTAGTTTAAATAGATGAGACGAATTAGACATGCGCTCTGGAGTAATATTGATTTTATAACTAGTAAGTTGTTATAAAATATTATAGTGTGGATGTCCGCTACACCAAGAAGTTACTCTCACCCATTATCTCCATTACTTTCCTCCATTATGAAGATAACCATAACCTCCATAACTTTCACTTTTATAACCATTATTCTTGTAACATTTCACTTCCATAACCTCTCCCATTATATTCATGTTTATGACTAACCTTTTGTATGCCTCTATGATACACTATAAATAGAGGCATAAGAGTTCATATTGTATACACTTGAAGATTTGGTGAATACTTGAAAGAAAGAAAGTTATCTTATAGTGTTCCTCTTGTCTTATATTCTTATCGTCTTCTTCTTTATATTGTTCTTAAGTTTTACAACATAAGTTAAATTTTCAAAATAGCTAACTAATGTGGATGTTTAACTGAATTAGAGAAATCTACTTGTAACTTTGAAATATATATCATTCATTTGAATACTCAACAATATATAAAATTTGTTCACATTCCATTTTAGATAACTATAATTTATATTTCTTTTAAAGATAACTATAGTTCGCATTTCTTAATAAAATCTTGAATAATCATTGCTATCTAATCTATTTGAAAAGTTATTTAAGTCTCCAGAAGAGAATGATATGTACCACCAAATGAAATAATTATTTAAAAAAAAGATGAATTATTTTTATGATGGAATGGATTCTAAATAGGAAAAATTACGCGGATAAGCAAATATATATTAGTTAATTAGTTAAAATAGCTATATCTTGCCTTAATTACAATCCCGACCTACTTCTAGCTATAATTACGCGACTCGATTTTTTAATTTTGTATAATTCACACGTTTGTATAATTCAGAAATTGTATAATATAATTATAATGTAATTTTGTATAGTATAATTTGTATAATGGTTCAAAGTTCAGATGTTTGTCTTTGTACAAATTCGTTATTTCGAGTTTATACAAAAATAACTGAATTATACAAACTCACCCGCGAATTATTCAAATGATGCATCTTAAACTATAGCTACATCTCATAAATATGCAAATATAGCTATAAAACATAAAGTAATTAAATTTATAATGACTATTTGCGAAAATTTTCTCCAAATAATATGTCTAACCAAATATTACAATATCCAAGTACATATTCAGTCATAGTACAATGAGTCAATGACTAACCAAAGATGTTTTTACAAAAATGACTCAAAAGTGTAGTTTATGAGTTAAACTGGCTTCAGAAACATTGGAGTTATTATTAATAATTTATTTTTTTGAGTTTAAAAATTTAAACATTTTTCAAAAATTTTAGATTAAACATTACTATTATTGTTGTCTCCCTGCGATGGTGAAAGGGGATCTTGAAAACGCCATTTTTTCTCTTTGTATTTGGCCATCGTTATTCAGGCTGAGAAGAGGAAGCTATCAGAACGTGTTGGAGCTACAATTGAGTAGAGCAATGGAGAGCCATTATTGCTAAACCAATTCGTTTGTTGCAACTCTCACTTCAAACCTAAGAACGATTAAACAACTGTCACATTTGCACGCTTCGAATGGGAGAAATGGTGGTTCTGTAGCGAAGCATTTTGAGTAGAGGAATGTGATTGAGAAGCACTTTTTCCTGCAGTACTAATAGTAATTGTTGTTGCGAAAATGTGGAGGAGGTTCATCGAGATCTTGAGCGTTTATCGCTCTCAGATTCACTAGTATGACGACAGCCCTGCCATTATTTCTCGTCTGTACTAGGGTTTTCTACCGTAGACATTTCCATTCCCGAACTGGATTTTGACTTGTCTCCATGACAACTACTAAGCGTGCTTATAAGTTACGTATCCTTTTCCTTTGTTTTTCTGTTTCTTCGCTTTATGTATTGTTTTT
Source organism: Solanum verrucosum (assembly GCF_900185275.1). Classification (NCBI taxonomy): domain Eukaryota; kingdom Viridiplantae; phylum Streptophyta; class Magnoliopsida; order Solanales; family Solanaceae; genus Solanum; species Solanum verrucosum. Next base: position 2,537,799 of record NW_026020416.1, read on the forward strand.
CCATTGCTGCTATAATGTGTATTGATCCTAAGTAAGAGAATGGTATTTCTTAGTTTGTTGTTTGCTTTGCTGGAAAATGTGGAGACTTACCTTGGAATTTGCTTCTATCTAGTGGATAGAGAATAGGAATAGTATTCTTCTTCTTGTGGATCTTAATAGTCAGTTGATTAGGGTATTAATGTTTTGAGTTACTTCCTTTTGGGTAAAAAAGGTAAAAGTAGAGGACTTGAACCAAATTTTAGAAAACCTTGACAATACTGTCACAGAGGAATTCGTAGCTCATTCTTTAAGCGTGAACTGCTTGAAGATTGGAAGGAAGTCATCCAGGGTTCTTCTAACTGGGGGAGAAGATCACAAGGTTAACCTTTGGGCCATTGGCAAGCCCAATGCCATCTTGGTTAGTTTCTCTCTTATCTTCTTTTGTTGTTATTTCATTTCATCTTTTAGTTTATACCCGCACTGAAATAAAAATCTTTTCAGTTTGAAAAAAAGGAGAAGCTTTTGAGTTAGAAGGCTTAACTTAAGAATCTGCTCTGTTTAAGGGTGTGTTTGGTATGGAGGAAAATACTTTTCAAAAATGTTTTCCAATTTTTCCATGTTTGGTTGGTCAAAATATTTTCTCTAGGAATAAGTTCCTTAAAAATGAGGAAAATGGCTTCCTTAATCAAGTAGGAAAAACAAGTTACATAAGTGACATTGCAAGTTCATTATCTCTTCCTCACCCACCCACCTCTCACCCCCACCCCCTCCCCCTTCCCTTGACCATCCCAATCCTCACCACCCACGAACCCCCACTCCCCACCACATCCCACCCCCATAGTGTTTTGCTAGATAACATATAAATACTCTTGAGATAATATTTTTTTGCTTACCTACCAAACATTAGAAAATAAGTAAGAAGTACACTTGTTTTCCAAGAAAATATTCCATTGAAAACATTTTCCTCCATACCAAACACACCCTAAGTTGTTCAGTCTTTTCCTTTTCTGGATGGGCATAATGGGACATTTTCCGTAATCGAGGCCTCTAGTTGGATGTTGTCCATTTTGTTGTTTCTTTATTTCGTTGGTGGCTGTGTACTTCGTATTTACAGATGATCTTCTCCGTGTATTTGTGTAGAGCTTGTCAGGTCATTCAAGCGGAATTGATTCAGTTAGCTTTGATTCTTCAGAGGTATTGGTAGCTGCTGGAGCGGCAAGTGGTACTATCAAGCTTTGGGATTTAGAGGAGGCCAAGAGTATGCTTGTTATAATACTTTTCATTGGGGAGTTCAAATCATTTTCTGTTTTTTAAAATGGAATATATTAATCTCTCTCTCACACACATTTCCTCAGTTGTTCGCACACTCACTGGACACCGATCCAACTGTATATCATTGGACTTTCATCCCTTTGGTGAATTTTTTGCATCTGGGTCTCTTGATACAAACCTAAAGATTTGGGATATCAGACGCAAAGGGTGTATCCACACATACAAAGGTCACAGCAGAGGTGTCAATGCCATCAGATTCACTCCAGATGGCCGATGGGTTGTATCTGGTGGGGAAGACAATACTGTCAAGGTCAGATTCCACACTAATATATTCCATGTATTCAATAATTTATTCAATTAAAGAGCTTGATGAAATATTCCATGTTGAACTGCCTTCTATATTGGGTATGTCGCTTTCAAAGCGCTGAAGTTTTTAGAATATGCCTACTCCATAAAATTCGAAGTAGAGGATAATACCATCTTGCATTTGGTAGACTATGTGGAGAGAGAGAAATAAAGTGGAATTGTATTGTATCTTTTTATTTTTGGTGTAAATAACAATGTATAGAGGTGAAGCCCCACACCATGCAAAGCGAAGCCCGGTATTTAAGTGGAGAAGGGTAGAGGGGTGGGCCCATTATCCACCGAGTTTAGAAGGCTGTGATTAGTCCAAAGGACGGGTCACTGACGGATTTCTCGGTTATAAAAAAAAACAATGTATAGAGGATATGGAACAACTTGTAGATTTATTAGGATCTCTGTAGGTTTTCCTTTTCTTTACCTCTTTTTTGTTCCTTTTTGAAGGTGACCAGCATATCCTTATTGCTGAGGAATACACCATTATCAGTTTCAAAGAAAAGAAAAAAAGAATTCAAAGCAACTCACTAACCATTATCAACATAATCTAACTTGATGAAACATTCACCCTATGTTTGTTGACTTAAACCTTGCTGCATCCTATTGAGACTATTTTGCGATCGGTTGCGGACCCAGGATGGTCATTAAGGGGTGTCAATAGTTATAGTAAAAAATATAATTATGAGGATAGTAGGACTAGAACACACGACCTCAAGGAATTTTCGCAACACCTTAACCACTAGATTAAACCTTTAACTTGTGTCAAGAGGTGTTAATACTTGTATATTTATGGTTATTGAATCAAAATTTGACCTCTATATACAATGTAATTTTTCTGCCAAGGGGTGTCGCTTGACACCCCTTGGGTAAGGGTAGGTCCGCCCCTAATTGCGATAGATAGGTCTATTGCTAACTTAATGAGTGAATGGATGATAAAACATAATTTTTTGTTAATCTTTGTATTTACCCATTTCCATGTTAACAACTACATACGTGGTGTAATCCCATAAGTGGGGTTTGGGGAGGGTAGTGTGTACACAAACCTTACTCCTACCTTGGACTTGGGAGGTAGAGAGGCTATTTTCGATAGACCCTCGGCTCTAAAAAATAACATGAGTGAAGAAACCAAGACAAAATACTAAACAAAGCATACTGAGGAAAGAACAATAATTACAACAAAATAATACGATAATCGAATTACAAGGAACAAGAAATAGTAGCAGAAATTGAAGGAATAAGAACAAGAAATAGTAGCAGAAATTGAAGGAATAAGAACCTACAAGAGTAATACTACAACTACTGGTATGGAAGGATAAGTTAGACAACACTCAAGTACCTGCTAACCTTTTACCTAAATTTGTGTCCTTCATAATCTCCTATCTAAGGTCATGTCCTTGGTAAGCTGAAGCTATACCATGACCTGTCTAATCACCTCTACCCATTTACATGTCAAAATAAGGAAAAAGAAAAACCAATAGCCATGTCCATATCAGTAATAACCGATTCAGGATTTTTAGTAGTTCCGTTCATGTGCATTTAGTCTTCTTGTATGATTTTTAGTGGTGGACATTATATCAAGTAGATGCAGGAAGTTTTGAGCATTTTTTTCATTATTATAATTTTTTGATACCAGTTCTATTTTGTGGCAGCTTTGGGATTTGACTGCAGGAAAGCTTTTACACGATTTCAAATGTCATGAAGGGCAGATTCAGTGCATAGACTTTCACCCCCATGAGTTTCTACTTGCAACAGGTGTGATTAAAAGCTGTGACACAGTGTTACATTGTCTCTTTTCTCACAAGGGTTAATCTGGTATTCAAAATGCCGGTCTTATATTGTTGTGCTGGCTCCAGTAACTTTAATTGCATTCAACTAGATCTTTAATGCGTGCTATGTGTCCTGTGTAAAACGTGGAACTTGTTGGCAGTCTAACTCTTTCCTAATGCTGTAGGTTGTGTTACCTCATAAGATAACTGCATATTTAAATTGAAAAGCGGCGAGTGTATACAGATTTTTATGGACTTGTAGATTTGACTACTTATGCCTGCCAGCTCTTAGTGCTTTAAATATTTTTTCAATTTGAAGCTTTTTTTATTTTCCTTTAAATTTTTTAACAATGAAGTTTTTCATCTCTCAATGCTCTAAGAAAAAATGACCTTCCTCACCAATCATATCTGTAGAATACTCCCTCCAATCCAAAAATCATCCATGCTAACTTTTCAGAAGTAAAATTGAACTTCAGTTAAATGGTTTTTTTTAAAAAAAATATATAAAGGTTCAGAAAATTCTAAGCTCTCCCATGATAATATTTTTCATGTGGTTTATTTTTATTTTTAATTAATAATGTGTGATTGTAAAATATATTGAAGTGTAGTCTACAAATGGCTTTAACCGAAGCCCAATCTGGCCATTGAAAGTCAAATCTTGCAAAAATTTTGAGAAAGAGGGAGTATGGTGGAAACTGGAGATTCTGTTTTTTTTTTTTGTTTTGTTTTGCAGAGCTTCATGTAAAATGGACTAAGAACTCACTAGATCATGATGCGTAAATCTTTCCATGTAACTAGTTCATTCTGAGTTTTGCTTGGATGCTTCTTTTTCATGTTTGAAATGACTGTTCAGACAAGAGGGGATGGAAACAGGGAAATGTGGGCAATGCATGAAGTTTCTACTTTCTAGAAACTAAAAGGTTCTATCTAGTTGAAGTTTGCATGGTAATGCTGATAACCCCATGAAAGTAGGATTGTGGGATGGTGGTGGTGGGAGGATCAAATGAATAAAAAAGAGGTCTTCAGAGTTGGATGTTGCATTAATCTCTGATCATCATCATCATAGTAATCAGTTGCTCATTTTTTTTCTTGTTCTTTATCTTCACCAGGTTCTGCTGACAGAACTGTAAAATTCTGGGACCTTGAAACTTTTGAACTCATAGGTTCATCTGGACCTGAGGTTAGTAATTTCATCGTCTTTGCATCTCTTTTTGATCTCAGTTCTCATATTTGATACAATATCGCTGCTGAATGTTTCTTGGAAATGTCTTGATATTGTAAATTTTTTAACTATTTGCTTATCTCAATTCTAGACATCTGGGGTGCGCTGTATGACCTTCAATCCCGATGGAAGAACCCTTCTCTGTGGTTTGCATGAGAGTTTGAAGGTAGCCTTGGTTACTTGCCATTCCTTGAGAAATAGTTGTTCCATGAATTGTCACATATGTGTTTTTCCTTTAAATTTTTTCCTTTTGTAGGTTTGCTCGTGGGAACCAATTAAATGTCATGATACAGTAGATGTTGGATGGTCTCGATTGTCGGATCTTAATATTCACGAAGGGAAACTCCTTGGCTGCTCTTACAATCAAAGTTGTGTTGGAGTGTGGGTTGTGGATATTTCGGTAAAAAGTCTTTTCTTTTTTGGTTGGAGTTATGTTGGATGATATACTTCATGTTTTGATTCTCAAGTTAGGTTTAATATATATGTATCTTGCTTTTATCATGCAGCGTCTTGAACCATATGCAATGGGTAGTACTACTCGATTGAATGGTCATTCTGATGTAAAATTGAATTCGCGTGTGAATTTATCCAATCTGGCCGAGGATGCTAGCAAAGCCAATTTGGGTAGACTCTCAATTTCTCAAAATTCTGATCCTGTTAAAGAGACCAAATCTTTTGGAAGACTTTCAGTTTCACAAAACTTGGATCAAAGGGATTCTAGGGCTCTTACTAGTATGCTATTCTTCCTTTTTTTTTCCTTTTCCATTCCTGTTAATATGTTAGCTTGGTACCCTGTCTCAAGGTTGCTTCTTTCCTCCCATTTTGATAGCATTTTTGCTTACTTCTTTCATCTAAGTTTGGCTCCCAGAAAATTCTGACAGTCTTTATTTATCTTCTCAATGAAGCTACTGCAAATGCACCTGGCACTCCTCAAAGAATAAATCTGAGTGTTGGCTCGAAAGCAGCTCCAATTAATACAACAGCAGTTCCAAATACAACTGTTCTAAAGAGGAATTCAGCTAAAGCCCATTCAACAGCGAATTCTTCCATTATCAATAGGTCAGAGATCATACCTGTTATCGTGCCTAGAAATAATGATAGAATGGAGCAAGCATCTGAATCCAGGAAAGAAGGAATCGCAACAAGGGCAGTGCAGCAGTCATTGCAGACAAAAGTCTCTGATTTACGGAAGTTTCCAACTCTCAAGGAAGACCTTGGGAGGTCAAATGCTGTGTCACAGTCTGACATTGAAGTCCCTAATGCTATTGAATTCGGCAGTATAGCAGACAAGAATATTTTCCCTTCAGTTAAATGCTCAATACTTGGAACTGCAGCTACTGAGAGGAATGTGAAGGATGACAATAGTCTTGTCTCAACAAAACCTGAAGTGCATTCAGCACCTGAGTTACTTTCCAGAAACCAAAATGAAAATTGTGCGTATTAATTTGTCAGTCATTTTCTTTTCACAAATGCTGATATCTGGTGACTACTTTCTTCTATCCTTTTGTTGTCTGCTATGTTTGTTCTATGAAGTATCATTTATCTTGAGCAACTCTGATGAATGCAATAGTGTGTGTGTGTGTATATATATGACAGTGGTGTCCGGGCCAGCTTACACATACCTCAACTAATTCCACTGGGCACTGCTACCTCCACCAGCACAGATTTCGGGTAAAACCTGTCCTCCAAAGCTTAAGATAGATGGGAAGAAACCACTTAGTATTTTTTTTGCCTCCGTTGGGATTTGAACCTAAGAGCTCAAGGCCCCCTCCTTCATTAGCCACTAGGCCCACACCCTTGGGTGCTATGTGCCCATATATCATATTAGATCTTAGAACCTTCAAAATAATTTTGCATGAAAATTGTGTGAGATAATGTTTTGTTTTCCCTTCTCATTTCTTTCTTTCTGTTGCCATCTGATGTTTATTAACCTTTGAGTGGTAGGACTTGTATAGGATTTCCTTGAAATGCATACCAATCAAACTTTTTCACTAGTACAATAAATGAATAACAATATTGCTGCTAGTAAACATATATATCACAAGTTATGGTTGAATACAGGACAGCCCATTGACTTTTTTTGTAACATGCATTTCACCCTTCAAATTTTATCAACTCTTTTTACCTTCCATGTAGAATGTTTGGCCCCAGCTATAGTATCCTGCATCTTCCATTGATTTATACGCCTGTGTGTATTTATATTTGTCACTGAACAATGTTCATTCTGCCTTGTGCTTTTATGTTAAGTCTGCCTTGTCTTAAACTGATTGATTTTTTTCATTGCTCTAGCCTATGTTTACTCATCTCCTAGAACAAATATGGTGTTTGGATTAGTTTCTCTGTTTGCCTTCTGTTTTGGTCCCCTCCACCATCATTGCAGTAGAAGGAGAAGTTACTTCTCTTCTATGATTTCTTTATTTATTTTTTTCAGCGATTTTCTTTGCAGTTTACTGCTTTCTTGTTTTTGTAAAATTTCTTTGGAAGGTCATTGTTTATTGGACCTTTTACCTATTGGATCAAAATGGAGTCGTGGACTGAAGTGGAGCGGAATGAATATAGGGATTTGTATTGTTGACCAAACTAGGATGAGATCAAAGCTTTGTTGTTGTTACTGTTGTATTAACAGATGAAATTTCTTTGTTCTTTTTTTCTTTTCTTGATAACATGGAGTAGATGCAATTTATTAAACCTTGCAATTTGTTCCAGATGAAGCACGTGGAAATGTTGTTAGGAGTGTTAATCCCATGGAAGGTCAAAGAAGAGGTATAATTTTAACTTTAATCTTGAGTCTGTCTGCACATTCCTATAAAAGTTACGTAATGCAACATTTTTGTTAATTAGCAAGGACACGGTCTATTGTTGCAAATTGGGAGAAGAGAGAGAGGATTCAATATCAAGAGTGTCTTGCTCCCAGCAATGTTGTTGGGACAGTACCGGCTCTGAATATGCTTCCAATCAGTTCGGTATTAATCTAATCTGAGATTTCTTCTTTAGTTCTACATATCTTTTAATACTATGTTAAGACTTAAGAGCTCAATCTCTCTTTCGCGCGCGCGTGCAGACAGACACACATATGTATGTTTGTATATTGTTTGTGTCATTTATATATAATATTCATGCATGTTGATAAATTTTGTGCTTCCATGTTTTCTAAAAGCAGAACAACAACAATATACCCAGTATAGTCCTTCAAGTGAAGTTTGGGGAGGGTGGTGTGTAGGCAGACCCTACCCCTATGTTTACTAAAAACACGTGGAGTAATTATATTTGGTTGGAAAAGGTGAGCCCATATATAGTACCTAAAATAGGTCTTTCGGTACCCAAAAGAAAAACAATTTTGGTCCTTCACTGAAATTAAAGAAAGCGTGAACACTAAAATTCAAACAAAACTATCACGGCAAAAAAAGAAAAAAAATCAAGGCTTTAGCTCATCAAAAAGAAAAGCAGAGCTCCTCAGTCCTTACTAGATAAGTCTGAGATCTGAAGCGAACGTTTCTACTAGATTAGCAGGGAACAGAAATCAGCAACTTTCACATACAATGCCACTGTTTTTATTTTTATTTTTTTATAACCGAGAAATCCGTCTGTGACCCGCCCTTTGGACCAATCACGGCCTTCTAAACTCGGTGGATAATGGGCCCGCCCCTCTACCCTTCTCCACTTAAATACCGGGTTTCGCTTTGCATGGTGTGGGGCTTGAACCTGCGACCTAAGCCACAAATCCTCCACCTTTTGCCACTTGAGCTAGGCCTTGGGGGCTACAATGCCATTGTTTCTGAAAAGATAGATGTTTAAAGCAAGGATGGATCAATGTAGTCGATCAGAAGTAGAAATATTAGTTAAAGATTTAACAAAAATAAAGTATTTTTTCTTAAGATCACAATGGGGAACTTTCCAATTATGCTTTTTGAGCAGTAAACAATAGAAGCTTCACTAGACTCCAAAGGTGGTAGATAATGGCTATACATTGTGAAAAGTGAAGAGATCCTATTAGGTCTCATTGGTTCAATACATAATGCTGCTCTTCATATACTTTAAGTTGATTGATTTAATAGAGGAATATTTCTTCATTATCTTCTTTCACGTTCACCGAGTTGTGGCAACTTTGTTTATGGAGTTTTTGGTTGGAAAAAGAAGTGAAGAGAAGTAGAGAGAGCAGAAAGAAGGTGCAAAGATGTGCTTTCTGATATTTAGTCAAAGGGAAAAGGGTCTTATATAGCCCTCAACCTTATCATTTAGAGCTGATATACCCTCGTCATGAAAGTAGCTCATATATATCCCTATTGGTACACAAATGACTCGTGTATACTTTTCCACTAAGTGAAAAAAATAATTTTAATTAAAAAATAATAATCCATGTAGGTATATATTTGATCATTCTCACACGTTATTTTTTTTTATTTTTTACGCGCGATATGCCGACAACTTACTACTGGGAATCGTGGGTTCCGTCGAGCTTCTCATAGAAATACAAAAACGTATCGCCCACTTCCTACAATCTGGCTTGAACCTTTGGGTAGACTCTGCAGGATCAACAACCATAGCTGCACGGAGTGCGGTAGAATTCCTCGGTACGGTCATTCGGGAAGTCCCTCCGAGGGCGACTCCCATACAATTCTTGCGAGAGCTGGAGAAGCGTCTACGGGCAAAGCACCGTATCCATATAACAGCTTGCCACCTACGCTCCGTTAACTATTTTAATTAAACGGCTAATTTGAATTTATTATTTTGGTGGTCAAATTTTTTTTATTTTTTATTTTATGACAAGGGAAACCCGCAGCCGCTACCCTTTGGGTGCGCACAGGGTAAAACCCCCGCTCCTATGCAATAGCTCGCAAACCACATAGGAGAGGGTGGTCAAATTTATTCTTTTCACTTATTTTCTTATTAATTTCATCATTTGTACCCCTCAATTGGATGGAAAGCCCCAAATTGACCAAAATATTCAATTTCAATTGAAATTACCCGATTTTTTTTTGTGACCCAAATTCGAATCCAACCCACAAAACAAAAACCATGACAAATTAAATTCCAAAATCAATTTCTTCTTCATCTTCTTCCTCCCTGAATAAAAAAAATATTTTCATCTCTTTGCTCCATAAAAACTTCATACATTTGCAACAACATATATTCTTGTGGATTCATCAGCTTGTCGATTCAATTTTCTTACTCTAACAGAATGAGAGATGAAGAAGATACACCCAACAGTAACCAAGTATACCTAGAGGCAATTTCACTCTCTCAACACGACGCATATCATAAATAAATTCAGGCCTCATAATTACGCCTGCAAAAAATGCAAGTTAAATTGGACTCTTGAACTGTGGAAATAGACAAATTACAACTCCCAATGTTAAGTCGTCATAAGCCTTTGCAATTACATACACAGACATGCTTCCAAGGGGATCACCATACCCGACTGATCATATCCCCTCACTTTGAAAATTCTAAATTGCTAACTAACATAAATATGTAACTCTAGAGGAAAGAGCACAACTTGTCTACAATCCATTGAGTTCTTGCCGATTTGGGTTCTCATAGGAGATGGGTTTTGGGAGAAGATGATAGTGTTTTGAGATGGAGGTGAAATAAGTTTGGGTTAAGTTAGTTGGGTCGGGTTTGGGTTAAAATAGATAATTGGGTAATTTCAATTGAAATCGGTTAATTTGGGTTGATTTAGGGGTTTCCATCAATTGAGGGGTACAAATGATGAAATTAGTAACGGTAGGGGTAAAAATAACTTCGTTTTAATGGTAAGGGTATAGTCAACCAATAAAACAAAGTTGAGGGGTATTTTTGACCCTTTTCCCTTAAATTTATTATAGACGCCCCAATGTTTTTTTTTACAGATATAAAAACTAAATTACAGTAAAGCCGCAAAAAAATAGTTTTAAATTTTCTCTTTTTTCCATTCACACTTCTTCCTTTTTATTTCTTATTTTTACACTAAAGAATGAAAGAAAAAATGAAAGAAGAATAAGAAACTCAAATAATAATAATCAAAGGAGTCAACAAATAATTTATGTTTTGAAAGATCAAATACATGATTTTTTTTAAATATTAAAAATAAAAATAAATAAAAATTAATTTTATCACTTTTGTAACGGTAGGGGTATATGTGAGCCACTCTTGTAACGGTAAGGGGTATATGTGAGCCAATTTTATGGCGATATGGGCATGTGTGAGTCATTTTTGTAACGAGGGGTATATCAACTCTAAATGACAAAGTTGAGGGGGCATATCAGACCCTTTTCCCTTTAGTCAATATAGACGCTCAAACCGGGAGGTGGAACATGCAAATTTCCATATAAGCTGTGTATCCATGGAACACATTCTTGACAAGTTAAGGTGTTTATCTGGTTGTTACTAAAATTGAGGTATCTAACTAACATGTGGTTCCAACTTTTAGGGGCTATATGTATTTGGCCAAAAAAAATGTTATTAATTCTACCTTCATTAGGTACCACTATACTAGTTTCTAATTTCTTTAGCAACATGCATTAAACTAAACTACCTCTGTTCCATTTTAAGCGTCTTAGTTTGATTGGGACACAAAATTTAAGAAGGTAAAGGAGACTATTGAATCTTGTCTTAAACTAAAGGTATGTATAATGTACCGAAAGTACCCTTTGAATCTTTTGGTCTAAACATGCTATTTTCCTTTAATAAGGGTAAAATAAGATGTTGGAACTAGAAACTTACTAAATATAGAAAACTGATCTTCTTTTTGAAAACAGACTAAAAATAGAAGTATGACATAAAAATTGAGATGGAGGATAGTAAGTTTGTGCGATGCTACAATTTAAAAATCAGTACAAGTAAACAGTAATGTACATTTTCTGATAAATTTAGTACAAGAAGAAAAGAATTGTAGATTATTCTGAACATTCGAATATAGGCTTAAAACACGTAAAAAGTAGAAGGAAAAATAATTTGGAGAAAAAGATGGTAAAAATATCAACCCATTGTTAATCATTCAAGCACATGTGTTAAGATGACTTGCCGTATTGTCCTTTCTTCTGCTATAACCTACAGAATCTATGACCCAAGGAAGAGTATATAATGTACTGCCACTTTATTAAACAAAAGTCACTGTTGTCACTACAAGACTTTCTAGATAGACGAGCCTTTCAATGGCTATGTAAACAAAACGTAAGGTCACAATTTGTAAATCCCCAAATGAACTGCTAGTTCTTTGAAAGTCTTCCACATTATGTACATGATGATTTGGTTTCTTTTAAAATTTTCAATTAGAATAGACACCTGTTGATGCGAAGTTATATAACAAGTTTTGTGTTATTTTCCTCTCCATTAATGTGAAGTTCTGTATAATTCTGTATCACTATCCTAATACAGATTTTAACTCATCTTTCGCTCTTTTTTGATTGTATGGAAAAAAAGAGAGGGCATCCTTCATCAGCGGGAAGTGTAACAGTTTCTGCTACAGATGAGGATGCCATCACTGACTTGATGGAACAACATGACCAATTTGTTGGCTCAATGCAATCTCGTTTGGCCAAATTACAGGTAACTAATAGTATAACAGATGCAAAATGACTTCCTAATGACGTTATTTAGATGCTCTGATTTGTGATGTGAGTGTAAGTACACTCTTTGTGCGATGATTTTTAGTCTTTGCTTGTGCTAATTTGCGACTTACAATTTGGAAAGAAGTAGAAAGTTGTCCTTATAGATAACGAGCTTTGGAGGATTAATGGATAAGGTTATTCGGTCATTGACTTACAGCAGTCCTTGTTTTGAACATCTAAATTTTCTCAGAAATAGTGAAGTAGAAACAAGTTCAATTGCAAGAATGCTCAATGAAAATTCAAACAGGTCTGCTCAGAAATCTTCTCATGCGATGAAACTAGTTTAAGAGGCCTTTAACAAACTCTTCGCTAATGTAGACATCATTGTTATGTCTACTGCAAATTTATTTGAATGTCTATTTCATTATTATACTTGAATCACTGTTTTAACCACTCTCTTTCCAGAAAAGGTAGACCCTCACTGAAATCCCTTTCCCCAACTAGTTTGGGATTGTGGAATATTTGATTGATTGACTGGTATGTCTTCAATTAATCCCTTTATTGATCTGAACTTTGGAAAGGTAAGAACCCCATTACTGGTCAATGAGAATTGTCTTTCTAGTTTGTAGCATTGTACCTGGGCAACATAGATGTGTCAGCGTTCCCTCTATGCTTTTTCCCCAGTGAGGAGGTGTGAGAGGTTGACCATGGTGGGTCTGAGTAGAGGTAGAGGTAGGCCAAAGAAGTACTGGGGTGGGGAGAGGTGATTAGACAAGAAATGGCACACCTGCAACTTACTGAGGACATGACACCTGAGAACTATACTGGTGATTTTGAAGTAGTCTGAAGACTTCAAGTCAACTGGCATACCAGCAGTTTATTTCCGGTCAATGTAATGGACAACATCCAAGAGCTTGCAGGTGTTTTAGGTTGTGAGGTAGGATCCCTACCTACTGTCTATTTGGGCCTAACTTTAGGTGCAAAAAGTAAAGACTTGGAGATCTGGAATGGTGTCATTGAGAGGTGTGAAAAGAGGCTTGCCAAATGGAAGGGGCAATATCTCTCTCTGGGTGGTAGGGTCACACTAGTCAACAGTGTTTTGGATGCCCTTCCTACATATGTCATGTCTTTTTTCCCTTTACCTGCAAGGTAAGGAAAAGAATAGACACTATCAAGAGGAATTTCTTATGGCAAGACAACAAAGAAAAGAGAACAATTTTTTTTTTTAATTTGAAATATTTTTCAAAAACATTTTTTTTTTTTGATGGGGTTGGCATAAAAAATGAAAATTTTAATATTTCCCAAAAACAACTTCTTAAAAAATTGTTTTGACAGGAATGGCCTAGGTGGGGGTAGGGGTAGGGGGTGGCGTAAAATTACTTTTTTTAGCAATAGTCATGTTGTGTGGCTTTGTTATTCATTATATGAACCTTTTGAAGAATGAGGGAAGCAAGAAAATACAAAGATAAATTCGCGAAAAGGAATTGAGAAAATATAGTAGGAGAAGAATTGATGCTTCTGTAAATAGCTTATTTTGTTGAATCATCACCTCCTGATTTGAATAGCTGACATACAAACTGTAAGTAGGTAAATATATGAAAACAAAGCAATCCTATTTGGCTATTCACTATCCTGAAAATCAGCCAAAAGCGAACAGTTTCCTATATAATAGGATACCAATTTGACTAGGAAAGACTTATCTAGAAAATCTGGTGAAAAATTAAAAACCATGTCACTTGTATTAAAGCAAACATTTAACATATTTTTTTTTTCACAGGTTGTTTATCAGTACTGGCAAAGACATGACATTAAAGGGGCACTTAATGCAACGGAGAAGATGGCAGATCCTGCAGTAAGTCTTTCTTTCTGTGCCCTATTCTCGATCTTGAAAATAACCCTTTAACAAGATGTGGTAAGGAGAAGATGGCAGATCCTGCTGTAAGTCTGTCCTTTCTATGCTATTCTCGACCTTGATAGTTAACTTTTTAACACGATGTGGACCTTCTGATGCATGATACAGGTGCTTGCTGATGTAATAAGTTTTTTAACAGAGAAAAATGACATGATTACATTAGAGATTTGCACATGCCTTCTACCACTACTTGGGGGGTTGCTTGAGAGCAACTTGGATAGGTACAAATTTGAGTTTGATTATTTTCGTCTGTGCTGTAATTGTGTAGTCTGATTCTCATTAGGCTTTTGGTGACATTCTTTAGGCATCAAGACATTTCATTGATTATGCTGCTCAAACTTGTTAAAGTATATGGTTCAGTGATTTATTCTTCAATGTCTGCACCAGCATCAGTTGGTGTTGATATTGAGGCAGAGCAAAGGTACTATCTCATATTTTCTTATATTTCTGTGCTTTGCTATTTTCTAATTTGAATGTTTTTCTTCCTTATTGATAACTAAGGATGGAGCGCTACAACCTTTGCTTTGTTGAGCTTGAAAAAGTAAAAAATTGGCTGCCCGCTCTAACTAGGTGCGTCAGTGCATCTTCACCCAATTTTGGTCCAAATGTTACACAATTAAATTTGCTCTTTCTATTTATTTTCGCTTATTCATTTGTTCATTCAGAAGGGGAGGGTCCATTGCCAAGTCTGCTCAGGAGCTGAGTCTAGCACTTCAAGATTTTTCGTGAGTTAAATGCAATATTGGATGGATTAGTAAGAGTTATATTTTCGGCAGTAACCATGATGTTCATATGGAGTGGCTTTTGGAGCTCTGGAGCTGCCTGTGCTTTTACCTTGCAGAGTTAGCATTCTGCATGTATATTCCTGCCAAGACGAAAACATTGACAACTCATATTCTTATTAACTGATTATTGAGAGCTAGGGGACAACTTGATCTACACGGCTGCTGCTCCAAATGTTTGGCAATTGAACGTGCATGGTGGAGGATCCATCGTATTTATTCACATCTAACCTTGGATACCTGATATTCACATGTCGATTTGTATTGTAGGTTTGAGTAAAGTCATGTATCCATATGATAATTTCAGTTTCAATAGAAGAGTGCTAAGCTGCGTGAAATCTGTAAAATCTTGTCAGCCTCGACAATTAGATAGATATATAGCATTTCTAACGAGTAATCTTGGGCATGACACAAAGAGTGGTATGAAATCTATGTTGCAACTACGTTGTATTTGAAAAAAAAAAAAAAAAAAAGAAGAATGCAAATTGCATTTTCTTGATGTTGGTTATAAATTCTCGTTTTCTATTTGTTTTCATTCTAAACTGTCTCGACTCACGAACCAAGTCTTTATAATTTCAGACAATACTCTTGTGACATGATTTTATTGACAATATACAGTAATGCTAGTGTTGATTACACAATTATGTGAGTGTTGCATGGTACTACAAAAACCATCAAATTCTTTGGAGGTCCACTTTGCCTCAAACTGTTAATTCTCAAGTTCTATTATTTGTCTTCAAACGGTTATTATTCTTGTTCAAATCAAGTGTTTGTCCATAAATAATGTGATATTTAAAAATAGCTATAAAAGAGGATTAAATTGTAATACCCCTATGTTAATTATGTTAACATATATATGAATGCGGTTGGAGTAGGGATGCATATAAGTTTGTTTGGTTGTGAAGTTTATCGGCTCTACTTATTAGTTATCAATTTGTAGATATGTTAAATTGTTATAGAACTATTAAGATATATTGATTATTTATCGTGATCGGTTTAACCGTTAAGTTTTCACACAAAAAAAATCATTGAAAATCATTTATTGGAATTAAGGCGACAAACCAAATGAACCATGCACATAAGTTGACATACTGCATATTGCTCAAAATCAAACCTTGACACCTTATAGAATAACCGAGAGTTTGAGACAATCCAAAAGGTATGAAACTAAACCCTAAATCAAGGACTTTATATTTCGATTGGTATAATTTTTTATTTTTTTAATTTACTATTTGGTTATTGGTTAACCGGTTAGAAATAACCTCAAACTGTTTAGAACTGATGACCCGATGTAAAAAAATCATAACCATTATCAAAACTACTAAATCAATAATCCATTACTAATAAACCAATAACTTCTTTCCAGTTCAGGTAATTGGTTTCGATTCGATTCGATTCGATTTTTAACAAACTCATTTTGGAGTGTTAAACCAAGGTTTTTGGCCAAGGGAAACCTTAAAATAAAAGTTCAAATCAAATGATACCTTGTGGAGGGTCACTTCAAGTGATCCAACATATGATATGATTTTAAACAAGCACATCTCCCAACATATGAAGAGTTAGAGGGTGTAATAACTATTAAATTAAAGATCTTTGAGCCTAGTTTCCGGCAAAATAAATCGCTCGTCAATCTAAATTCTATATCAAGAGTTAGGGAAGTTTGAAGAAGACATTGTCGGGAATATTTCTCCTTATGATCGACTCTTGTGTTCACGTCTAAGATATCATCTTTGAGATTATTCGAGCATGGAAAAAGAGACTATAATTGTGTCTAAAGTCTATATTTTGTTCAAGTGTACAAAAGTGAAAGTAATTGTCGAAGGGAATAAAATTCCGAAAGCCAAAATGTAGGTTAAAAATACCTACTTATTTAGATGTCTTACTTGATTAAGCGAGCTACTTGCTAAGACGTTCAACTTGATAGAGCTACTTATATACGTGGCTTATATTAAATGAAAGGGATAAAGGATGAAAAAGTAGGACAAATAGGCGTGTCACCTACTTTAGGATGCATGACCAAAAATTGAAGTGATCAGTCAAGTAGATGAATCACCTACTTGGTGTTGTTAGTTGTAAAAAAAATTCCACCTCATGAAAAGGTTGGTTGTTGACATTTTTGTTGGAAAACGAGGATGTGACGACTTTGATTATTTGGAAGTTGTGTGGACATGGTGTTCATTTGGTTGAGACAAACATTTTCAAGGCCCCCTATTTTTTTAGCTCCAAAATATATGTTTACATTTTACTTATAGCTATAAATTGGAGAAGAAAATTGAAAGACTATACGTACAAAAAGGGTCTAGTCGCTCACTTAATAGCTAACAAATTATCGATGTAACCCCGCGTGTTAAAGACTGTTTGTGATTATTATTGATCTGGATGTATTTACACATCCAATCACCATATTCATATTTAATTTAGCTAATTTTTGAGTATGAACACACATATATTCACAACTAATTATGAGTAAGGGTTATTGAACTTAGAGTAGAGATGAGGATAATTGATTCTTTATAACAAAATTTTTGCATGAATGGGTGATCATTTTATAGAAAGATCGTTTTTAATGGTTGCAAACATTAAGAACTCGTCTGTATTCTAACTTGCTTGACAAAAGAGGTTAAGATTAGGAAAACAAATCATTATTAGGGATTTAGGGCTACCAACCCGCATCTTTTAGGTTGAGCCAGAGATAGGATAACTAACTTAAGGCATATGATGATGAGAAAATTAATTTGACACCTAAGTAATGACAAAGACTTGGGGTGAAATTCTCTTAATTGGGCTGAGAGACTTTAGGAGACTAATAGATTTGTCAATTGTGCACAATGAACACACCTGAATAAAGCACTTTTCGATTCACACATTTGGTGCCATAACACATTGAAGCCCATTCTTCTTTCATTCTTTGATGAGCCCCAAACATAGGTGTTTGCCTACATCACTGATTTATACTTCGTTGTTTGCATTCCCTCACTCAAACTTACGCTTTCAACCCATATTTTCATCACTAGCCATTAAGGAGGATAAGTGCTAGAATGGTAGATTCGAAAAGGTCAAGGTGTGGTGCTACATGATTTCCAAGGAATACGTTAACTAAGATTAATGCCAAGGGAAGAAAACTTTAGGCAAAGTGACTATTCAAAGAGGGCCTAGGGTCATTTTCCAAGACAAGCCATATTTAGGATTTTGCCTTAAATCACATTTGTGGTAAAGTTCTAGACGACATGCATATACAAGAAAAAAACTATAATCTCACCACACAATACAACCAGGTATACCTATACTCAAAATAAATTAAACCTGACAAACTACAATGAATCAATAGTGTAACACCTAAGTGCATAGCTCAGATGGAAGTTGTAGTTTGAAGCTTTTGGTCTTTACGGATGCTAGTAACCAGCTTCAATGAGAAACTATAACCTGATTTCTGTGTGAAAAATCATATTAAATAATAAACTGCATGCACGCACAATGTTACTGTACATAAAGAAATACTTGTAATCTAGTCCATTCTCAGATTAATCAGCAAGCTCACCACGAACTAATTAAGCAGTTCTATTGCTAAGGAGATGAGATCACACATCTGAATAAACGGACAATGAACTGCTGTACTGATCTTCTTTCTATGGAGATAAAAATTTCATATATACCTTTAAACAAAAGAAATTTGTACACATGACTAATACCAAATTATCAAACATAGTAAGGTAAACTCACATGAAGATGAGACAATTTAAACTCATTTATAGAGTGCCCCTGCTGTAAAGTTTGTGAATAGTGCAAAACCATTTCTAAGGCATTTGAATAACAAGGGCCCAACCTCTAATCATTTTATTCCTCATCTTCACTGTCCTTCACTACCCCATCTTCATTCTTCTTCACTGCCACATTATCAACATTTTCTTCATCTGCCTCGTGATGAAAACAAAAGAGAGGATCGGACCACAGCTCATCCTTGATTATCTCACCGATTTCATCCATTTTATCAACTTCACTGAACCACTTAAAGAAGCTTCGTTCATCAACTCCCTTGCCTTGTGCCCATTGTATTGACGATGCACTAATTTTAGTACGCCCATACTTCTTCCAAAGCTTTGTATTCTCAAAATATTCATTTGAATCAAAATTGAAGATAATGATATAACCTGATATGACATCTTGAGAGACTTCCACTTCGATTGAGCTTAGAAACTCAAAAATCTTGCGGTCCTCTTCAGTACATACAAGCCCACCAAGTACGTGATGCCTCAGGAAAGCTGTCGACCAAAAGCCAGGAATATCTTTAATAATATTTGTTCTCTTGTCATAAAACGGTTGACGGTTCCGATTGTACTTTTGTGCAACTTTCAACAACTCACCACTCGCCTCTTTGTTAATCTTCTCCAACTCCTCTTGTAACTCTTGCAATTTTTCAATGCATAGAACGAGTTGATTTCCAACATGATCAATAACGTTATTGTTTTCATCATCCTCAACTAATTTCTCCATCTTCCTCTTCCTCCTCTTCTTCTTCTTCCGTTTGTCATTCCCAATCTTTATTGACAATTCATTAGTCCCCCGAAGTAAATAAGTTTATATGAACTCTTAAGTTGTTACTCCTTCAAATTTCTAATAAGATACATATTATTTAAATTTTGAGTACCTTGTTCAAATCAGCACGTGCATCGGTAATCAATTTCATATGCTCCATCTTCAAATCCCAAATCTTATTCAATGTCTCTTGTTCACAAGCATATTCCTAAAAATAACAATACTAGTAATTCATGAATTTTGTGCATATAATAATAAAAAAGAGACAAATTAAAGAGAAGAGACACTGATTTATACCTTGTTGAGAACCCTAAGAACAAGGGTCATGAATAGCTTTTGAATTTGTAAGCTCTTCAACAACAATTTAAACTGGAGAACAGTTGTGTTTTTATGATTTCCTAGAATCCAAACCATGGTTTTCAAAACAAGATTTATATCTTCTGCCATGCTTTTTATATCAAATTCCCAATCAAGTGATCTTTTTTTGCTTTTTTCTTCCATCAACCTGGACCTGCTGCCCTCCATTTTTTTGTTCCACAAACACATATTCATCATACCTTCAGTTTTAGGAACCAAAAAAGATTTTTTGAGTAAAGAAATTAAAGAGTAGCTCAAAAGTACTACATTTCTCTAAACAAGACTAGATAAGTGGTGCCCGTAATATCTATGTATTTCCAGGCATAATTGATTTAGATACATGCAATAAAGTTAAAGAGCAAAGAAGGAATACAAAGATAAGCGGTGTGTAGTAGTAGATATATGAATAAATGGATCCAGCAACTGGAAAATCAAACTATAACAAAAGAGCTTTATTATACAACTAATGGAAAACAGATACATATAAAAGTGAGGTTAAGCTATTTTGTGTATCTGCCTAGTTTGTATAACGCTAAATTCGAGCAGCAAAAATTGATAGATTGAGGAAAAAAGGAGGTTTCTGATCATTACTTGATATATCTTACAACAACATTGGCAGTCATCCCTCACTTCTGAAAAGGGACGAAGAAGAGAAGAAGACAAAAGCTACACTCTCATAAAAACTTTTAACTTGTTTTCTTTAGGGAAAATATGGATGCATTGTGTGTGTCCACTTCCATCTCCCTCTTCCTCTGTCTCATCTATAATTTTGACCGAAAATGGAAGAGATCAGAACTGAAATACACGAGGAAAAGACCCAAATAAAGAGTCCATTGCATTGAAGCACTTTTGAGGTGTTTGGATAAAATTGAAAAAAATTAGTTTTGAAATGAGGATCTGCAGAGTTCAAAGTAGTTCACCAAGAATCGATGAACACTTAAATAAGCAGAAATGTAACCAGCATAGAGACAAAGTGTTGGACAGCCTAAGGAGGTTATCGACATTGGCAATGAACATATGAAGTTTATCGCTATAAACAATCACAAAGATTAATTTTTTCCAGATAGTAGACGTTACTGTGGGAAAAAATCATAGATGTTAAACAAAGAAGATGTATTTGCGACAGAGAAAAGCATGTGACGGAAGAGGAAATGAAATAAGTGAGTCCAAATAGACTGTAATTCATGATTAACAACATGTAACAGTAAACTCACGAAAACTTTATTGTAAATAGAGATAGATGATACATCATAACGAAAAACTAAAAGAGCAAATGTTGGAGATGTCTATTGTTGTTTACCATGTCAATTAGCACTCACTCACGGTGAGGTCAGGATGTAAGCAATTATACAATGTATACTATTTTATTATCGGGTGATACATGTATGGGGAACGATGAGAGCAGAAGTAAGAAGTTATAACTTGAAATTTAATATAAGCAAAATAGTAAGAGATATATTGTCTTACTGTTTTTGTTCTTCTCAATATATATATATGGCTCTAGTTTGAGTTCTTTGAAGAAATTGCGGGTCCTCAGTAATCTGTAATATAGTGATATTAGCAGACATGCAAGTAAAACATAAGCTGGAAGATGTTAAAAAGCATGAGCAATAATAATGTCACAGCAGGTATATTACTAACACACATTGTCAAAGATAATAAATTGCGCGAAAGCGTTGGAGCAACTTGTTTTGAAAAAGTGGGTGGCTCAGTAATATATAAATTGGTGATGTTCACTTCGTTTTAAGCAGAGATAAAAGCAATAGGAATATTTTTCAAAGTGCAGAGAAAAATCAAAGAGGGTAATACAAAATCAAAAGCAGAACAATTAGAAAGCGAAATTCTATGTTATGTGTTGGGTCAGAATGCTTAAAAGTGAGCAGTAGAGATGGAGGAAGACGAAACCTGTCTACATACTCATTCAAATGCTTGTATATAATTTCAAGCAAACTAACTAACAATTGAACCAAAAAGTTCAGTGCATGTGTATACTCGGTTTAAGCACAAACGATTTGCTACTGCCAAAAGTCCTTTTTTTCTACAAAATTCCATTTATAAAAAGAAAAGTAAATATATTACTAATTAATAATCCAAAAGAGGGGAAAACAACTCCAACATCGAACTCCGACTGAAAAAGAAAGCTCCAACATTGCAACAAGAAATAGTTTTGATACAGACAGAAAGAAGCAACTCCAAGCATCAAACACACAAAATTAAGCAGACATGACATGACCTGACCTGCTTCTATCAACTTGTCAAATCTCAATATCAATACTTATTATTACACCCTCCGTCACCTTTACCTCTTCGCTTTACATTTGATTAATACCCGTCCACTTTTAATTCTCCTAGTTTCCTTTTTTAGAGTCAGATTATAAGAATTTTGACTAACATTATACAATATATTTTTTATGCAAAAAATTGTAATTTATACTACTTTTTGTATGGTTTTTGAATATTTAATTTCTTTTTGTTTAAAATACCGAATTAATCTAATATAATTTAATTTTAAAAATTAATTAAATTGACTTTTAAAAAACACAATATGACAATTAAAAATGGACGGAGAAAGTATAATTTTATCATAATATTAATATTAATTGATATTTAGTCTTTAGGTCTTTCAAAATAAAAGTAGAAATCTATTTTTAGAATAATGAACAAATAAAAATGAACGAAATGAATAATATTATTTCCCATAGGAGTTATAGAGTATTTGACAACTTCCTAAACATATATACACTAAAACTTCACTAAATTAATATAGGTGGTACCATGAAATATTATTATTTTATAGAAATATTATTTAATTAATAAATTAATATTCATTAATTTACAAAGTGTTTTGAAATTAGATAAAGGTTAATTTTGATTACATCAAAACCATTTGGAAATTATGTGTGGTTCATAATCAAATAGTGGTACTTATATATTTCACACTAGGTAAATAAACTACCTCTATTAGCTTATATCTTATTATATTTGGTGTATAGTTGTCAAAGTTAATGTAAATACAAAAGTACATCTTTTTGAGTTTGGTGAAATAACGTATGACCATTTGAATTGACGTCTCAGCAAGTCCTTCAAAATCGTTGATGGTATTAATTTGCATTGTCAAAAGACATTTTTACTTGTTTTGGTTTCGATCAATACATTCAAAACATATAAAGCGTTGCAATTTTTAATCTAATGTATAAAAAGACATATTTAATTATGTTGGGACTGACTAATTTGGATTCATGATAATAGACATTTCTACAACAATATAATCTTTATTATGTTTGTGACCTTTATTTGATAGAATATGGGGATATTAGCACACTCCCGTCATTATTTCTTTGTGGGATATTATATAAACATACACTTAAGCTTGGCTTTAACTGTTAAATTAATAAATACTCTAATTTCGAGTCTCTATATCTAAATGCATTAATTCATCTCCTCTATGTTAATTATAAACAATCCCACTTATAAAATGGTATACTCTTGTAATATATTTTTTTCTTCATTAAGTAGCAAATGAATCTTTAAAAATGTGGTAAAGCACTGGCCGGCTATCTTAATTCTTTTCAAATATAACCGAAAATACCATTGCGAATGCCAATATTAACTATTTTCACTTACTTTATTTGCTTCAAATTTTTTCGTTATCTTCCTCTATATTAGATATGAATGAATTTGGAAATACTATCCTCCTTGATTGAATAACTAGGACTTTTATTTGAACTTGCAACATGAACAGGAATAAAAAAACAAGTACTCTTAATTAATTAATTAATTCTTAGTCCACTATTTTCGTGGCTTGTTATCTATCTTCCTTGTTTTTCTCAACTTGGAGCAGATTTCAATGTTTTAAAAAGTCCCTGTTATTTATCCATCCGGACTCACAAATTAATATGAGATTCGAACATTTGTAACAAAGACGACTACAAAAGAGGAAACAAACAGAGAAATTCCCTTCATCGTTTCAACGCTGGACAAAGAACAATTGTAATAGTAAATAGTCACTCGATGAGTCAAAATTCAGACAGAGCAAACTAACTCCAAATATCATCATTTGTTATATATCTTTTATGGGAGACGAAGGAAATATACTAGTTCCAGAAGAAGAATAGCGCCACTGGTTTTATTAATGCTTGTCTATGAAGAGAGTAGGTGTTATGAAGCCGACAAGGTTTTTTTTGGAAATATATTAAATATGAATTACTATAACCCAAAATATTTTCACCTAAAATTTCAGCTATTCTCTCTCTTCAATTAAAACACAAAATTTTAATTGAATGAAAAACTCAACTTTGATTTTTAACTCAATATTAATTTTTAGTTATAAACTCACTCAACTATAACTATCAGTGTTTTACTTATTAAGTTACTCAACTTATTCAATTAATTTTTTAAAATTAAAATTTACTTAAATGAAAATTTTTATTTCTAACTAAAATTGTGAAAAGATGATCCACCTACTTAACTCGATCCGCTAAAAAATATTTTACCTTTTCCCCCAAAATTTAATAGTTATGATTTATTATTTTAAGAACCTTTAAATTCGGTATGTTTTATGATTTTTTTCCTACACTATGTTTAATCTGTGTTTATGGGAACTTCTCTACCGTTTGAAAAAAAAATAAGCATAGTATACTGACGATGTTACATAATTATTTTAGCATAGTATAATTGGCAGTTCAAATAGATACTTATTTATTTTTTTAAAAAAAAATTACTAAGAAATAAAAATTGGATGTAAGTAAATTTTAACTTAAAAAAATTAATTGAATAGATTGAGTGACTTTTTAAGTAAAACACTCATGATTGAGTGACTTTATCAAAGTTGAGAAAATAACTCATAATTGAGTGACTTTCTCAGAAAAAAGTTCATAGTTGAGTCACTATTTGAGTTATTATCTCAAAACTTTACGAAACAAATAGAATAGTAGTTTGAGAATTTACACACAAGATAAAAAAAGGGAAAATTACCTACTTAAGCAAATATATACTACTTTATTATTGGTTATAGCTATAGTTTCTGAAAATTACAGCTCGCCTCTAACATTAAGTTACAATTACGTGGCACGACTTTTTAGTTTTATATAAACGTGTAAGCTATCTCTCTTCCTACATACAAGTTCATTCCTTCTCTCTCTTCATAATCCATTACCTTATTTTCTCCTTTAATCACTCAAAACAAATTGATTTCAAAATTTAAAATTTTCATCCAATCTTTCTCAAATCTGCTACCAGATTTTTGGGGTTACTATTATGCAATTTTACTTTCTTCCTGCATTTAAAAAAATAATAATATGTATATTATAATTTGTATAAACTCTTAAACTTTGAATCTCCATATGTACTCATTTTTTGTACAAAATGCATTCGTGTATATATGCCTTTTCAAATTATATATTTCTGATGTTTATGTTTGTATACATTATAACGAATTGTCTAGTATTACTATAATTATACAATTTTAGAATTTATATTATATCGGAAAGGAAATCCGATTTTAGGTATTCAAATTGTATATTTGTATATTTTTTGTCCTTGTTTTGGGATTTCTTTCTCAGTTATACTCGAAATTATATATTGTTATTTGAATTGTATATTTATGATGTTTTGTGTTTTGTATAAACTATATTGACTTGTTTAGTTTTATAATACTTATACAATTCCAGAATTTACATTACTTGGGAAAATAAGGCTGATTTTATGCAGGTGCCCTTTTTATGTATCCAAATTATATATTTGTAAATATTTTTGTCATTGATTTGGGATTTTTGTTACAGTGTACCAAATTTGTATAAATTCATGATTGTATTTTGTAATTCAAATTGTATATTTCTATATTTGTTGTCATTGTATTCAGATTGTATCTTGTATAATTCATTTTTATACAATTTATTATGAATTACAGTTTATTGTCAAACAAGCTTAAATGGAGGTAGACCAGGTATACATTAATAATGCTACCCTTGAAGTGTGTAATGGAGGAATATGCAATTGCGCAACGATTTCAATTTAAAACAATTTCAAAGTATGTATAACATTGTATAAGTTTGTATAACAAAGTGTGATTACTGGATTGTTGCTACGAAGGAATTGTGGTGTATTTGGTATGAAGTCTAACGATTTAATATTCCGCGAATTACGACATTGTATGCATTTTCCCAACCGAGATTACCGCCATTACCTTAAGAAAAAATGAATTTAGTTTTGTATACAACTTTGAAAAGAAGTGAATTATACAAACGATCATTCCTATAGCAACTAAAAATATAGCTACAGTCAGTAATTATTAAAACAATAGTTAAGGAGAATAATTATTTTAATTATGGTAGCTATTTCCGTAAGTTGCCCTAAAAAAAAATAGTAAGAAAGAAAGAGAAATATTTTGGAAAATAACAAATTCTGCTTTCTTTAAAGGTGAAATACAAAAAAAATCACACAAAATGATTAAAAAAAATATATTTTTAATATATGAAGAGTGAAAGTTGTTGGATATTAATTACCCTGAGTTTCTTGCCATAAATAAGTTTTTCTTTTAGGAGAAGGTTTAAGATTTGACTGGTCTTTTTCTTGTAGGAAAAGATTTAAGACTCTGTAAATATAGGTTTATTCCTTCTAACTTAATCAACATTCACAATGTAGTCCTAAAGGTTTTGAGAGCTTTGGTTATGGGAGAGAATTTGTGAACCTCCTTGTATTCCGAGTGAATTGGTTGATGTTATTTTTCTCTATATTTTGTAACCTCATATTGATATAGTGGATTGCGCATCTCCTTTGTGGATGAAGGTCGATTGACCGAACCACGTTAAATTTTTGTGTCTTTTGGTATATTTCTTATTTGTCTTCTTACTCGTAGTCTTTGGAGGTTTACTTTGCTAACTTTCGCATTACACCTAATTATTTCGATCCTAACAAAAATTTACAGTCAAAAAATAATTTAGCTTTCATTAATAGTCATGTCAATTGTCAAGCCTTTTGATTCCTTCTTGTGAAATCTTTGTTGCAAAATTTTCTAATTACGAAACCGATGAAGAATAATGAAAAGAGAGTTTGGGCTAGGGGTAGGCATGGTATGGTATATATCAAAATTTCATATATATTATATCAAAAAATTTAATACTGTAATTTTAATATTATGGTATTTGGTGTGGTATATGATATATATTTTAATTTTTTTGATATTCGATACTTATTTGATATTTAGATATGACATACCGAAGTATATAGTTACATAAATAACATATACATTATTAAACTACTAGTAACAAATATGCAACCTAGTATTAGTATAAACTAAATGTTTAGAAGCTAAAATTTTAACTACTCTATTTTGATTGAAATGTATTTGAATTGTAATTGATTAACAAAAGGAGTTGTTTGTACTTTATTTTGCATATATATTTCTACATGTGTAATGTGTTAGTATGATATAATTAAGACTTTTTTTTTAATTGTCGAAGTCATAATACTCTATTATACAAGTATATATTAGTCGAAGTTGAACAAATTATGGTTACCGATTACCATACCGTAAAATATAGAAACCGAACTTCAATATACCAAACCATACCGAATTAAATTGATATGATAATGATATAACATTTTAAAAACCGAAAACCAAAATTATGATATCGAAACTTTCAAATATCGTACCGTACCATATCATGCTCACCCTAGTTTGGGCTTAGTTGTGAAGATCTCTTTTTAAGTTCTACTCTTTGTTCACATTGCTTCCTCCATTTCTTTTTAGTTGTTATGTTATTGTTTTTGAGAATCGATTTGACTAATTTTTAAAGCTAAATTAGATTATATTAATTTGATATTTTAAAATAAAATTTTAAATATTCAAAAACTATAATAAGAAAAATGATTTAAAAATGAGAAATAAAGATGAGTGAAAATCCTCCTTCGTGGATGCGCATCTTTTATATATGATATCTGATTTATGATATGGTTATTTGAGATGATAAAATAATGTGTTATAATTTTTTGTTTTCTTATTTTGAGTGTAGTGTCATGGATTAGTGTGTTTCTAGGAAAAGTAATACATAGATAAATTATTTCAGTTGTATTGTAAACAATTATATCTTTAACACTGAGTTAAAAAAACCTAACTGATATGGTTATTTATTTGAAGATAAATACCAGAAAAAACTAAATTCCCTATTTTGGTGCTCACATACGTTTTTTTTTTTCTGGCAAAATACAGATTTGTAATATTTAGTTAGTTACTCAATTTTTATATTGCAATTTTATTTAAATAAAAAATTTGAAAATATTTAATTTATAATTTTGAAACAGATCTTCAAATTTTTAATTAATTTTAAATAAAATGGTTATGTCACGTTGATTTTAAGTAATTCTTAATTTTTTAGTAAAAATAAAAAATAATTAATAAGAATTACATATTTAGGGGGTTGTGTATTTCTTTCCAGCGTTGCATGCTCCTCCTCATTTGTTCGAATTGTCTTTAGTTTCTTTTGTTCTTCTTTTTTAAAGATTAAAAAAATTACAAAAGAAAGTAGTAATATATTTTGAAATTGTCTTATTTTTAGGAACTCATCAATTGTCCATGTTTATTGAACTCTTCATATCAACACCCTAATTTTGTCAAATGTAGTGATTAATTATTTCTTGAATTCTATCAAATTCAGTACTCCTCCATTAATCTTGGCCAGCAGGAGGCCTATCGAGAATCAACTCTAGCATGCCTTGGATTCCATCCTAATTATGTTGCGAGGTCAACAGATCTTTCAACAGTTCGAGCTAAGTTTGTCATCAGTGACTGACTGACTGACTCCCTTCCAACGAGTACGGAGTACCTTCGGCCATCCTTACCATACAGATCTTTTTTAAATATGCTTTTCATAAATCAGTATCAGTGCCTGTCAAGTGTACATTCATATTATATATACAACACAGCTTAGCTGCAACACTTATTCTAATGCCAGCAGCTAAGATTTAGATATACACTAATATGGTACCTCTTAATAAGCAGAACCACTGCATCATCCATAGAAGATTTTGCAAAGACGTCCTGGAGCAAGAGAAATGAAATTCAACAATAGGATAACTAAAATAGTATTTGATTATGCAGATTAGGACAGGAAGATAACTCTGCGCTTTGTCCATTGGAAAGATCACCGTGTCTGCATCTTGGTAGTTCATGTTCGAAGAGTGCCTTAGGATGTAGAAACAACACCATCTATCATTTTCTCAATTACAAAGGTCATCTGCTGCTCCTTCCATACATCCTTCTCAAGATACACTTCATAAAAGGTTGCGTCACCAGAACTTCTCACTGCCAGTGAAGAAGTGCTTCTTGTGCCAAAACGCCCCTATGCACCAGCCGTTAAGGTTTATTTATTGTTTTAATCAAGAACAGGCAAATACGTGAGTGCTTCTTTAAGTTGAAAAAAGATTAAGAGAGGAGGTAAAAGTAATACCATGGACATTTCAGTGTCAACGAATATGGAGCTCAACTGGTACTCACACTCGGGGGAATAGATGCCTGGCAGGTTGCTATCTTCTTTAGCCAAGTCTCTCATTATTCTTTCAGCTGCGTGCCCTATTGGAATTTCAGATTCGCCATATTCATCCAATAATTGCTTGAAACTGTACTCCAGCCGTTGAGACTGCGAAAAAGATTGTTAGTATATGGAGGCAACGGCATTCTTAATAATCTTAGGCACTTCTTTTGCAAAGAAGGGGAACTCATTTAAGCTCAAGATGCTTCCTATGTCATGATAATGCTCAGAATAATAGTCATTTGTTGTTACACTGCAAGAGAATGATCAGTCTGGCAGATTTTCTTGAGCATGACTGGATTGAATTGGATCATGCAGAGTTTACGATTGAAGTTGTGAAGTGCTGGAGCAATGTGGAAGGGAAAGGTAGAAGAAAAGGTGGAATTTATTATAGGCTTGTTTATGGTGGACTGTGTGTAAAGAGAGAAATCCAAGGTGTTTTGAAGACAATAGCAGCTCTAATCAGAGAATTAAGATGAATGTAAACAGTATTTGTACTTTTGGTGTAAAGGAAAATATGTAGAGAATACTTAATCATTACTAGACTTTCTAGAAGCTTTGTACTTGTAAAAAGGACAAGCTTTTTTGCTGATCTGAATGGTAAATAAGGTGTCCAACATTCCTTAATGCTGCTGAATACACAGTTAGAATTCTCCAAATCAAAAATAAAATAAAAAATGTAGGCACCTATCAGAAAAGAGAAGAGTGGACACAACAGCATAAGAGAGAAAATCAAATGAAACATAAAAGATAAACTGGCTTAGGGGAAACTCAGGCAAGCCAGTAAAATGAAATCTGCTCCACAAGGTTGACAGCAAGCAAAAACACTTGAGAACTGATAGAAGCCAAAAGCATTAATGCTTTCAGTATTATAACATAAAACCTGAGTTGCAAGTTAGAGAAACAATGCGAATGCAGACTGTTCAATTTCTCTCATGTTACAAGTTAGACCATGCCAACCAACAAGTACAGGACAATTTAGGATTTTACATTTAAGTTTGATGTCCTTCGAAAAAGCTAGGGGTATGGATCTGTGTTTTCACTTCTTTTCCTTTACCCCTTTTGGTCTTGGAATGAGCGTGTGACTTAGCATTAATATATCCAAAACAACCATTTGTAGAGCAGTTATAGATATAAACCATTACCAACTTTTGCAACACTATTTTTTCCTGCTCTGTTAATAGTCTGTCATCAAAGGAAGGAAGTTTTGGAATTGAACATTAAGTGTGGGAAGACAAAAAAACACTTTCCATATGAATTGTTGTTACTATGTTCATGTTCATGTGGATGCTTGAAATTGTAATGCTCGTCTCTTTCTGAACTGAGTTATTGCTCTCAGAACTTTTTAGTTTATTCTATATAAGCTTTGTCGAGTTTTATCATAGGGAGGTCCTAAAAACTATTTAACACAATCTCAGGGTGAGTTTCTTATTTATAAATTGATAAAGCTGTCCCTTAATCTAGGTAGTGAATCTCTCTTTACCAGAATTGCATGTTGCTAAAATAAATTAATAATATCCATGACCTGGCCCTTTTTTCATCAATCTCGTCCATCAATGCGTGGTGACCTATATATCTCAACGCTCCACAACATAATTATCCAACAATTTAAATTCAGAAATGTTGCATGTTCTTTCTGCCTCTTAAAGAATATTTTGTTTTGACTAATTAAGCGTGATTATAAAGGGTACTGTGCTTAATTACTATGAAAACTTATATACTACTGATCATGATTCATCTCCACGATACTACTCTCCTTCCCAGTGTGGTACACTCCTTAATGATGTTAGACTCTCCTCTAACTGAAATGGAAATTAATACTGCTCTTAAATTTTTTAAGCCTTTTAAATCTCCGGGGCCGAATGGATTACACCCAGTTTTCTACCAAAAATTTTGGCTCCAACTTAAGATGTCAGTCATCAATTTTTGCAATAACATTTTTTTTCCGCTAAGCAGATCTCTGAACTAATAAATGAAACCTTCCTTTGTCTTATTTCTAAGGTCCAAAGCCTATCTTCCATGGCTCAATACAGACCAATTAGTTTATGCAATAGGACATACAAGCTAATCCCAAAATTATCGCAAATCATATTAAACCTCATATGCCAAACCTCATCCATCCATCCTAATCTGCTTGCTTCAAAATCGAAGAGCGTCCGATAATGCTATTATAGTTCAGGAAATCTTGGATCACTTTAGAACTTCTGAAGCCAAATGAACCAAGATTTACTAAAAATTGACCTCGAAATGGCAATCATAGGCTAGAATGGAACTTTATTAAGCCAACCCTTGTCAATTTTAATTTTATACCTGATCTTGTAAATCTTGTTATGAGTTGTATCTCTACAGTCACAACTCAAATTCTCATTAACGGAGAATGTTCTCCTGGATTTTCACCAACTAGAGGGATTAGTCAAGGAGATCCTTTATCCCCGTATTTATTTATTTTATGCATGGAAATGCTCTCACACCACATTAATCTTGCAGTTGATTACCACACTTGGGAGCCCTTTAAGATCAAAAATTTCGCGCCTCTTCTATGCGGATGAAATTATTCAAGCTTTTAAATTAACTACTAATAGCTGACACTGCTGTTATTGACCATCTAAATTACTTCATGGAAGGAAAAGCTAAATTTTTTCTGTCCTCTCTCCTACCTATACAGGTCAATGTGCTACTATAGTGCACCAGCTCGCCGGCATGGCTAGGCCGAGAAAGGAAAGCAAAGGAAGATTTAGACTTTTCCGACTGAAAAAACTCGTTCCTTTTGATTGTCATGTCACTGGTTATGGGAAGCGCAAGAGTGAACAGTCGGATCTAGCCAAAAGAGTGTTATCACCACCTCGGAGCACCGATAATGAAGCCTCAGAGGCATGGCCAGCGCTACTTAGGCGGACTAGTGAAACCTCTACTCCTCCTTCTACTACTACTGGAAACCTTTCCCTTGTTCCACAAGGATCGAGTGCGCCACATGCAGTGACTGCAAACACTTCCTCAGTGTCTAGATCTGTTCCAGCCAATGGAACAGTAACTGAATCTGGGCTTGCTAGGGTTGAATCTGGAAGCAAAGGTAAAGGGAAAGGAAGTACACTAGATGTAAACCACATCCATGAGGCCGGCCAAATTACCTGGGTGTTCAGGCAACTGTTGAGGCCATTGTAATTGGGGTTCAAGGGACAAAGCTAGGTCTAACCTGTTTAAGGGCAATAAGCTAGCTGAGAAAGGTATAAGACTTTACTTTCATAGCTCCTAAAATCCAGGTTGGACACAGAAGATCGTGGAGCTTCCGAAAGTTGAAATTGATAAAGAGACTCAGAAGTGGAAGACTGTTCTTATATTCTACGTGATAGGAGCTTCACAGACCATTGCAAGTTTGGAAAGGTTCATTGCTAGTAAATGGTCTTCTACAGCCAAATCTAAGATACACTGTCATGATGATGGATATTTTGTCCTCAAATGCACTTATTTCGAAGATAGAAATGAAATCTTATGTGCTGGACCTCAAATGCCCAATGCTAGCTTATTATTATCCAAACTTGGACTCCTGATTTTGACTTTGCTACTGAAGTTCTGAAGACTATTCCCTTGTGGATGAAGTTTCCCAATCTCCCTCTCAATTGTAGGAGTGCAGAATCCCTTAGTAGTAGAACTAGGAACCGCTCTTTATGGCTGATGAAAGTAGCACACACCTTGAAAGGATCTCTTATGCTAGAGTTTTGGTGGAAATGGACATTACAAGACCTCTCCCTCAAACTGTGCTGGTACTTCATCCTAATAGTAGGACGTTTGATCAAGTGAATCAATATGCTTGGAAACCCATGTACCGTGGCACATGTTTGTCAGCTAGGTGATGACTGTGCCAGAGATAGACCAAGGCAAGCTGAGAAGGGAACAGAAGCAACAGGCACAAGAGACTAACCAGAATGTTCTTCAGAGTGGAGGGAAGAAAAACCTACTCATCAGGGGTTGTCCAAAAAACCAAGAGAAGGTTAATTTCCTATCAGCAAGGTCCTCTGAAATTTAGGCAGGAGTGACAAGTTTCAACGGAAGATCCTCTGCATGGTGAGACAGGGTCTAGTCATATTCCTTCTGGTGAGGCTAGGTTGGAGGATAAATGGCATATTACTAAGAGGAGATCAGCAACAAACGGTACATCAACCTCTAAACCTGATACCTTTTCCACTGGTAATAATTTTGAGGTCTTATCACCCAAGCTAGCATTAGGAGGACAGGGACATCCTGATGCACAGCAGGATAGGGTCTTATCATGATGAGACACCTGGAGGTAGTGCACCTCCTTTGCTATAGTTTCTTTTTTTTTAACTCAGTAACTTTGTATTATATCACAGCCAGTACAACTCTTGTACTGAAACCTTATATACATAAGTACTGCATTGTGTTGTTATGTTTTTGGTGTAACCAGGTATACTCAAATGATATTGTCTCTATAGTTGATGTTTTAGACTTAATTTAGGTTCAGAGCAGTGAAATTTGCAGCACATATTTTTACTTTTTTACAAGTTCAAAATTATATACAACAAATTTCAATGTTTTGAACCTAAATTGAGTCTAAACATCAACTATAGAGACAATTTCAATTGAGTATACCTAATTACACCAAAAATATAACAACACAATGCAGTTTAGTTTAACTTTCTGCATACTATTCTCTGTGCCCTCAAAACACCTAGAATTCCTCTCTTTCCTGGTTGACCACCCTATAGCAGCAGGGATAATTCTCCATCTATCTCTGTTTTTTGCATGTACTCGTGCTTCCTCCCAGCTCTTCAGAGCCTTTGAGACTTCAATACGCTCATCACACGGAATGTGAGGGGCTTCAATACGCATAGGGAAATGAATAAATTTATAAAGGAGAATGATGTGGGGTTCATACATATTTTAGAACATAGAGTAGGAGCAAAGCATGCATCCAGAATTGTGAAGAGAATTGCTCAAGAGTGGAGTTGGGAACATAACAATAAATTATAATACTGCTGCGCAGGGCAGGATATATGGCTTAACTGGGATAAGCATAAACATCAATGTTCATTTCATACAAACAAATGACGAGTTAATTCATATTAAAATCACCATTGGAGGTATGCACTTCACCTTGACAGCAATATATGGATACCATGCCGTGGGTGATAGAAGTCCCAGGGTGCAGTTAAAAGTATATAAATAGTCTAACAAAGTCATCAAGAAGAAGATGGATGAGGAAGCAAAGGAAAGAAGTGGATGAGGAAACAAAGGAATTTGTTACCTTAGGCCACGGAGAGTCTAGTGTTGCATTTGATAAAACATGAATACCGGGTGAAACCTCAGTGACGGACATACCGGTGTGTTTTGGTCGGTTGGTTATATAAAGCATAGTCATTGAACAAAGATCAGCTACTATCAAGTTAAACCCATTATATTCACCTGCTTCTTTCAAAAGTTGCTCTGAAAAATCATGAGGGCTCTTTACACTCTGCAAATCAAAAGTTAATTAGGCGTTTTAATGGATAAATAGAAATGCCCAGGTAAAAGGGTATAAAAATTGATGACCTTCAAGAATCGAAGAGGAAGGTCTCCCCTACTTTTGGTATGTGAATTTGAATTGATTTCTCGAACATTAGTAAGGAAAGCAAGTCTTCCAGTGCGAGTACAAGCCAACCAAGTCCCACCAGCAACTTCATCCCTTCCACCAAGTATATCACTATCTTCCCACCATGACAAAGGTTTCGTTGGACTTGATGATAACATTAACAAACGAATCATAAACAATAAAACAATGTATAGAAGAAGAAGAAAAAGATAGCCTACCGATTGTGGTATTCATCTCTGTTGAGGAATAGGAGGAAGGGATACAGCGGATGCGCTTTCCATATGAACACCGCTATACACATGTTTTTTTTGCCAAATCGCTTCTGTTCTATTCTACTCAGAAGACGACTGCTCCTTTTTTTTTTTGTTAGTTAATTTTTTTTTTTATTATTAATTCAGGTGCATATGTTATGGGAAAAAAATAATAATTATTTTTTGATAACTTAACGCGTTCAAAGAAAGTGAAACACACATTTTTTGCCATGTCAACATTTTGAGTCTAATTGGAATGACTTTTGAACAAATAAGGTGTTCAATTGGCACAGGGATAAATTGAAGTGTCTAAGTGAATTATGCGGACAACTTTACGTGACCGTAGATGACTTAAGCCATATATATATATATATATATATATATAGCATATGATGTTGTAAAATAGAATTAATATTACTAAATTAAAGTTTTTAGTAAACAAGGAGTAATAAGAAGTGTTTTAAAATTATTAATACATATTGTCACAGAGTTACTTGTATTTTGACATCAAAATGACCAGATATTATTAAAACATTTTAAAATAAATTCAAACTTTAAATATGGGAGAAAGTGACATTTCTTTAATAATATTATTTCTTACTTCACTCAATTTTGTAAACAATTCTAACCAACAAAATAGAAAAAAATATCCATTAAAAAATTGTCACTAATAGCCTTTCCTCTTTGAGGTTATGAACATAAATGATGTACACCATTTAAGTAAAAATTTTGTCTTAAATATTCATACTTGAAATTTAGTATGTGCATGACACTAATAAGAATTACCATAAGTATTTCAATATTTTATCTTTATATGTAACATATCTTTTACAAAATATTATTACTCAATTAATATTTGAGTAAGACTATCATAGAGAGACAATTTTACCAAAAAATGTACTTGGTTATTATCATGAATGATGGTTATATATACTTTAGTAGAAAAAATTGATTTTAATATATGAATAACATCACCTATGGTGAAAAATATTTCATTTCATTAAGTGTCTACCTTATCTTTGTGGAATTGTAGTCTTCTCCTTTTTTCTGCCGCATACATATCATATAATTGTTGTCTAATGAAAATATCTAGTATCTTATAGAAGTTATATCATGATATAAAATATATAAATTTTTCAATAATTAAAATTAATAGATGAATAAAATTTAAAGTATTATTTATAGAATCATTAATTTAATTTAAGATCATTTTATGATCAATCACTATTTTCTTATCTATTTTTATATAGCTAGTAAGGAGTGTATCTTGTGACATAAAGAAAAATTATATGGAACAATATTGATATACCGTGAGTTTACAGTATTTTTAACACATTTCACGTAAGAGTTGTGTGTGTCTAGGGCCTTTTTGTATTGGTTTTTGTGTGTTTTTATCATGTTTTGCAGGAAAGATGTTTAGGCACGGAAGTAAAGAGATAGCTGAAAGAAATGCAAAAAAGGGCATCTACAGAAGTGATCTACGGGCCGTAGGTCCATTGACGCTCCGTAGATGGTGAACGTAGATTAGCAGGCAAGGCATGGAAGGCAAATCAGGGAAATCTGACGTGGAACCATGTCGGCCATTGACGGTCCGTAGATTGATCTACGGTTCGTACTGGAGTTCCGTCGTTTGCTTCAAAGAGGCTGATTTTTGGAAGCTGAAATATTTTCCAAGTCCTGGCTGACGAAAGGGACTCACGGACCGTAGATCCATTGACGGTTCGCGAGTCAGTCTCGTGGAATGAAGACACGTTCTTGAACAAACTTTTCTTATTTTGTTTCCCTTTTAATTTAGGACTCGTTTTCTATAAATAGGGTATGTAAACCTCATTTTGGGGGGTTAGACTTTATTACTTTAGTTCTATTTTGTGACTTGGGATTTTATTGTTGCAAACCTAACAATTCTTGATTTCCTAAGTTGGTTTTGAAGATTTTGGTATTGAGATTCAAGTTAAAATTCTGGGTTTGTTATTCTCAATTACGTAAGTTGATAATTCTTTCATCTAAAACAATGAATTGTGTTCATATGATTATGGGTAACTAAACTCCACAGCTAGGGTTGTGGGAACCATGAGTGATTAACAAAGTATGAATAGTAAATAAACAATTCTTGAATAGTTTTTTGCATGCATTGATAATTCTTTCGTTTAAAAGTCTTTTTAACGGTGCGCAAAGTTAGAACTCGCCTTGTTGCTACTTGCCGGACCAGGGAGGTAATCAATAAGAAAAGAATTATCAACTTAGATTTAGTGTGATACTATCTAATAGTCTAGTGTCGATTGGTGCGAAGTAATACAAAGCCAAACATCGATGTGATGTCTAATATGAGGTCAAGGTAAGGGTTAGTAAATTATACACACGTATCCGGACCAAGGTGCGGGGTGAAATTCTCTAGATGCCGAACCAAGGATTTAGAGATACCTAGCTTATCACTTTGCATGTAGTACACTAGGAAATGATTGCTATTACTAGGATTACTGCTTATGAGCTTGTGGGGAACATGTATACCCTAGTTAATTCTCCCATCTTGATAACAACCAAAGTTGACTTTTGTTTACTAATTACTTACTGAATTCTTACAATTTGTTTCACAACCCCCCCTTTAATTACTTGTTTCTGGAAGTAATTTGACTAAACGAATATAATTGTTGGTTAAAGTGAAGTCTAAACCATTTTTCTTGTGGGATCAACCCCAACCTACAAGTTGGGTTCTTTACTTGATAACGATCGATTATGCTTTTTTAGGGAGGTGTAATTTGAACGTATCAAATTTTTGCGCCGTTGCTGGGGAAATTGGCTTTTAGATTTGAACATTTGTCAAATATTTCCTAATTTTACTTCTTCTTTTTGTTTTTGTCTCTCTCAGGTTCTGACTCTAGTGTATGCCAAGTACACGTAGCCAGGGTGAACCACTTACTCCTTACGATCCAGAGTTGAACCGAACTTTGTGAAGAATGAACAATCAAGGAGTTCAAGTTAATCCTATCGGAGGCAATCTAGGTGATGAAGTTGAGTTGCAACCTCCGAGGGTAGTTGGTGGAGACAACCAGGTTCTAGCTGAAAATCAATTGGGAGATGCAGTGAGGGTGCATGGTCCACCAGGCCCACAACTGCATGACAACTATAGGGGCAACGTCAATATTGCTGACTCTGATGGACCTCTTGTCCTACCCCCTTTGCCTCTGGGGCACACATTTGTAGTGACCAGTAGCTTGATGCAGATGCTTATAGCGAGGGGCTTGTTCTCGGGGTTGCCATCGGAGGACCCATATGCTCACATAGCCAAGTTAAGGGTGGTTTGCAAGAGCTGTGTAGGTCGACCAGACTTAGATATGGATGTCATCGGATTGCGAGTGTTCCATCTATCACTGACAAGCGATGCTGTTGTATGGTTCACTGAGCTTCCTTATAACTCAATCTATACATGGAACCAACTGAAGGATGTGTTCTTAGCAAGGTATTATCTAGTGTCCAAGAAGCTCAATAACAAAGATAGGGTCAACAATTTTGTGGCATTACCTGGAGAGTCTGTGAGTAGCTCTTGGGACAGATTCACTGCGTTCATAAGAGGTGTTTTGAATCACCGTATTGATGATGAGTTGCTGAAGGAATATTTCTATCGAGGTCAGGATAACAACAACAAAGCAGTGCTTGATACTATTGCTGGAGGTTCATATGGTGAGTGCACATACACACAAATTGCAGAATAACTGGAGAAGATCTCTCGCAATAATAAAACATGGAGCGCTAGGAGGTCGGATACTGGGAGAAACACATTTGCCGTTCATGCTACAAACAACCAGTCTGCGGATGAGATTTGTGAGGAGATGGCTCAGATGAGGATCGAGTTGGGGTTGATATTGAAGCATGTGAGCGGAGGTGCGGAAAAGGTAAATGTTGTGAACTACTTGACTAGAAATCCACCACATGTTGAAGAGTGTTACTATGAAGAGTATGCTTATGTGGTGAATGATCAGACGGGGGGTTTCCGACCAAACGCCCAAGGATCCAACACGAAAAATTGGCGCCAAGGTCAAGGAAACCAAGGTCGGAACTATGCCAATTACGACCGAAAGGGTCAATATGTCCGGAATGGGAACTTCAATCGCGACAACAACTACAATTGAAACAACTATGGAAACAGAAATGATCGGGTTGGACCTTATGTTCCCCCTCAAAATCGGGAATCTAGTACTAGGGAAACTGGAGGCAATATGGCGCGGATTGAAGATATGATGCAGAAGATGATGAGAAGGTTTGATGCAACTAATGGGAATGTGAATGAGATGAGAAACGACTTGTCTGGAATTGGTCAAAAGGTCGATGCCCATGCAGTGTCAATAAAACATCTAGAGCAACATATGACTCAGTTGCCTACTACAGTGAACCCACGTTTACCTGGCACTTTTCCTAGCAACACCATCCAGAATCCAAAGAATAATGGTCATTGTATGACAGCTACTACTCGAGGGGGTAAGCAGACCATTGATCCACCTATGCCGTTTGTGGTGGATGTTGAGATTAGAAAAGAAGATGATGTGATAGAGGTTAGAGAAGAGTCTGAGAATGCGACAGAGAAAGAAGCGGAGATATCTCAGAAAGTGGTCCCCATACCTAGACCTCCACTACCTTTTCCACAGAGGTTAGTGAAGAAGACTGAAGATGGTAAATATCACAGGTTTATTAATATGTTGAAACAACTTTCCATTAGTGTTCCGTTGATAGAAGCATTGGAGAAAATGCCTGGGTATGCAAAGTTTATGAAAGATATGGTGACAAAGAAAAGGTCTGTGAATTTTGAAGATGATGATAGATTGCAGCATTGTAGCGTTATTGCTACAAGGTCTCTTATGCAGAAGAAAGAAGATCCTGGTGCTTTCACGATTCCGTGTACTATAGGGTTGTTACACTTTGCTAAGGCATTGTGTGATCTTGGTGCTAGCATCAACTTCATGCCTTTGTCTATTTACAAGAAGTTGGGTCTGGGGACCCAAAGCCCACTGCAATGCGGTTACTAATGGCTGATCGGACTGTGAAGAGGCCCATAGGTGTGCTCCATGATGTGTTAGTGAAAGTAGAGTCTTTCATCTTTCCGGCGGATTTTGTGATTCTTGACTGTGAGGTTGATTTTGAGGTTCCCATCATCCTTGGGAGACCATTTCTTGCCACAGGACGTGCGTTGGTTGATATGGAAAAGGGACAGATGAAGTTCAGACTGAACAATGAAGAAGCAACTTTCAATATCTGTAGGTCCATGAAGCAGAATGGTGAGCTCCAAACAGTATCTGCTATAACTTATAGAGTGGAGAGTGGAGAGTGGGTTAGAAGTGCAAATTGAAGAGCGACTAGGTGTTGAGGCACTAGCATCAGTCATGATGAATTTCGGTAGTGGATGGTATTGAAGAGTATGATGAGTTGGTAGCCGCACTTGATAAGTGTGAATACCGGTCCAAACCAAAGAAGTATGAGCTAGACATGAAGAATCGCGAGTCCCCACCCACAAGACCATCTATTGTGGAGGCACCGAAATTGGAGCTTAAAGCTCTACCACCACACTTGAGGTATGTATATTTAGGCGAAGAGAATACTTTGCTGATCATCATTGCAGCAGATTTGAATGCAAGGCAAGTAGAGTGCTTGGTGACTCTATTAAAGAGGTTCAATCGAGCTATTGGGTGGACTATTGCAGATATTATTGGGATTCCTCATGGTATTTGTTCCCACAAAATCCAACTCATGCCAGATCACAAACCTAGTATTGAGCACCAAAGAAGATTAAATCCGCCTATGCAAGAGGTAGTTAAAAAGGAGATCATCAAGTGGTTGGATACTTGAGTTATCTATCCCATTGCAGATAGTAGTTGGGTATGTCCTGTTCAATGTGTTCCCAAGAAAGGTGGGATTACTATGGTTCCTAATGAGAGAAACGAGCTTGTTCTGATGTGGCCCGTGACTGGATGGAGTGTCTGTATGGAATACTTGAAGCTAAATGCTTGGACAGAAAAAAACCATTTCCCTATGCCATTCATGGATCAGATATTGGATAGACTTGCTGGTAAGGGTTGGTATTATTTTCTTGATGGTTATTCGGGCTACAATCAGATTTCTATAGCTCCGGAGGACTAAGAGAAGACCACCTTCACTTGCCCTTATGGGACTTTCGCCTTCAAATGGATGCCCTTTGGGTTGTGCAATGCTCCAGCGACCTTCCAACGTTGTATGATGTCAATATTCTCTGATATGGTGGAGGACACTATTGAGGTATTTATGGATGATTTCTCTGTGGTAGGTGACTCTTTTGATCGATGTCTGAATCATTTGGCTGAGGTGCTTAAAAGGTGTGAAGATTGCAATCTGGTGCTAAATTAGGAGAAGAGCCACTTTATAGTGAAAGAAGGGATAGTTCTAGGTCATCAGATTTCTAAGAAGGGCATTGAGGTAGATAAAGCGAAAGTTGAGGTAATAGAAAAACTTCCTCCACCTATCTCTGTAAAAGGCGTTAGGAGTTTTCTTGGGCATGCAGATTTTTATAGGAGGTTCATCAAAGATTTCTCCAAAATTGCACATCCTTTGTGCAAACTGCTCGAGAAGGAGTGTAAGTTCTATTTTGATGATGCTTGTCTAAGAGCATTTTGAGAATTAAAGGAGAAGCTAGTTACTTCACCTATCATTATTTCACTGGATTGGGGACAACTGTTTGAGGTAATGTATGGTGTGAGTGGAGTGGCTCTTGGTGTGGTATTGGGACAGAGGCGAGAGAAAATTCTCCATCCTATTTACTATGCTAGCAAAGCTCTAAATGTGGCCCAGAAGAATTATATGTGACTGAACAAGAGCTTCTTGCGGTGGTTTTCGCATTTGAAAATTTTCGATCCTACCTTCTTGGTACTAAAGTATAGTGCATACTGACCATTCTGCATTGAGGTATTTGATGGCAAAGAAGGATGCTAAGCCGAGTTTGATTAGATGGGTATTGTTGCTGCAAAAGTTTGATTTTGTGGTAAAAGATAGAAAGGGGACCGAAAATCAAGTTGCCGATTACTTATCCATATTAGAGGAAGAGGCTATGCTAAAGCTTGGTGATAGGGCTGAAATTAATGATACTTTTTCCAGATGAACATGTATTGGCTGCTTCTCATGATCTGATTCCTTGGTTCGCAGACTTTGCTAATTATTTGGCAAGCGATTTGGTGCCCCCGGACTTGTCTTTTCACCAAAGCAAAAAGTTTATGCATGATGTGAATAAATTCTTTTGGGATGAGCCTTACTTGTATCGTAGTTGTGCTGATGAGATTATTCGTCGTTGTGTGCCCGAGGTTGAGATGTTGATTGTACTTGAAGCATGCCATTCATCGCTTGTTGGTGGCATCATAGTGGTATTCGGACTGCGCATAAGATTTTGCAGTATGGGTACTACTGGCCTGCTATCCACCAAGATGCTCATAATTTCGTCAAGTCTTGTGATCGTTGCCAAAGAGAAGGAGGGATTTCAAAGAGGCAAGAGCTTCCTATGAATCCTATATTGGTGATAGAGTTGTTTGATGTATGGGGCATTGATTTTATGGGTCCATTTGTGAGTTCACATGGGATGAAGTATATTCGTGTTGTGGTTGATTATGTATCGAAGTGGGTGGAAGCAGTTCGCTCCCCAACAATGAAGGTAAAAGTGTCACCGCATTCTTGAAAAAGAATATCTTCTCCAGATTTGGGACACCGAGGGCGATTATCAGTGATGGAGGTTCCCACTTTTGTAATAAGTTATTGAAGGCGCTACTTGAGAAATATGGTGTCCGCCACAATGTAGCCACTCCTTACCATCCGCAAACTAGTGGGCAAGTTGAAGTGTCCAACAGAGAGATCAAACAGATTTTGGCAACTACTGTGAATGCTAATAGAACGGATTGGTCAAGGAAGCTTGATGATGCTCTATGGTCCTATCACACTGCATATAAAACTCCTATAGGTATGTCTTCTTACAAACTTGTATATGGGAAATCTTGCCATTTACCGGTAGAGCTAGAGAATAAGGCTTTGTGGGCGATGAAGAGGCTAAATTTGGATTGGGGCGCCGCATCTAATCAAAGAATGAATGACTTGAATATGCTTGACGAGTTTCGCCTTAAAGTTTATGAAAGTTCAGCATTGTACAAAGAGAAGATGAAGAGGTATTATGATCAAAGAATTGAAAAGCAAGAATTTGTTGTGGGTGATCTTGTGCTTCTATTCACTCTAGGTTGTGCTTATTTCCGGGCAAACTCAAATAGAAATGGACCGGGCCATTTTTTCTCATAAAAGTGCTTCCTTATGGAGCGGTTGAGCTTGAGAACAGTGAAGGAACAAGGTTCATGGTTAACGGGCAAAAGATCAAGATCTATCTGGGAAACGCAGAAAGTGTGCAAGAAGTTGTCTAGGCCTATCATCTTGATGAAGTCTGAGTAATCAAGAGGCCTACATCGTGCCGCGACGTTAAATCAAACACTGCTTGGGAGGCAACTCAAGATGTAAAATCTAGCCAACAATAGGTTTTTGATTTTCGTTTAGTAGTTTTCTTTGTTTAGTTGCTTCTCTGTACTCATTTAGATAGTTGTTTTACTTTTGTTTTAGTGTTGGCTAGACATAGCATAGGGTCTGTGTCTAAAAAAGTGTCCATAAAATGTAAAAAGAAAGTGCTAATGGTTGCTACATATGCAGGGTAGAAAAGCAGAATCTGCAGAAA
Source organism: Solanum verrucosum (assembly GCF_900185275.1). Lineage (NCBI taxonomy): Eukaryota > Viridiplantae > Streptophyta > Magnoliopsida > Solanales > Solanaceae > Solanum > Solanum verrucosum. Next base: position 2,581,589 of record NW_026020416.1, read on the forward strand.
AAGGTCTGGTGCAACGGTCTACGGACCCCATCGACGGTCCGTGGTTCATTCCACGGACTGTCAATAGTGTCCGTAGATCCCAGGTAAGGTTTCTGAATTTTTAAGTGCAAGTTTGATCTACGGTCCCCATTTACGGATCGTAGACGGGGTCTCGTGGGTCCAAAACCCTAAATGCTGCCTGACTCGACCCGGACCTATCCTATTTAAAATCACCTAATTTTAAACCATTCCCAGTTCCCTCCATTTACCACCAAACCGTTTCTCAACCTCCCAATTCCTTAAATCACTCCATTATTCCCCATTAAATCTTTCTTTTTCTCTCCCCTTAAAACCTAATTTTCCTTTCATCTCCAACCTCTACTCATCCCAGAAATTCCCCAATCTGTCTGAACTACCTTTTTCAAAACTTTGGTGTTCGGGTTCGACGCAACTAGGTGATTAGTGTGGTCTTGCAAAGCTTAGTGTCATCACGCAATCACCCCATTCCTCATTGCTTGTAAGGTAATAGACTTTCCCCTCACTTTGAATTTTGGTTCATAGATTGAATATAGAAAGTCGAGAGTCGGGTCTTGACCTTGGGTAATTAAGTGTATGTAATTGCATGCAAAAAAATATTTAAGTACTAAAACCCTTGGGACGATAGATTGTGATTGTGTTGCCTTGATAGTGTGCTAAACTTGTCTAAATGCTAGTCTATAGGTAAGTTTTGACTTAGGGTTCCGAAACTTGTATGAAATAATTCTGAAATTTGTGTAATTAGAACCCTTGGAATGATGAACTAGCTTGATTAAATGTTAAAATGCATGATTAGACTAGGATACTGTTGAAAATGGTCAAATATGTGGACTTGAAAATAATGAATGTCTGAAACCTGGCACAAGATCACGTCCACGAGACCCCGTCTATGGACCGTAGTTCAATCTACAGACCATAGATCAGGTTTATGGATGGATGCACTTGAAAATTTCACCAAGTGTGAAACCACGGAGGTGGACTACGGTCCGTAGATCAATCTACGGACCGTTCTGTACATCCGTGGTTTCCATCTACGACCAATATTATTGGTCCTCTGATCCACGGAAAGGTTCCACGGACCATAGATCAGTCTATAGACCATAGATACGGACTGTAGGTCCCCACCGTAGATGACCACTTTAGCCACTATCTAAATTTTTTTTGTTTTTTATTTTTGTTCGCTCTTAGTTCTAAAATATTTTCGAGTGTGTCATGAGTTTATTATGGTACTAATTAGACATCCATAGGTACCATGACGCCTAAGAAGCAAGTAACCTACTCCAAAAGGGGCAAATCAAAATCCATGCAGCCTACTTTTAGGCTGATTGATGAAGAAACAGACATAGAAAATGATCCAGCATATGTTCCACCGTCCACGAGGACATCCCCTACTTCACTTCGGGCTACCCAAAATACATCCCGGCAGGTGGTCACCGACGTAGTCATTGTCTTCCAGTCTGATGAAGAGAACATACTGATCGGGTCACCGGCTGGTTCTGCCTCCGGTTCTGAGGCTGGTTCTACTTCCGATTCTGAGGCTGGTTCTACTTCCGGCTCAAAGTCCACCTCTGCTTCTGGCTCTGATCCCGCCCATGCTTCCGACTCTAGTTCTGGATCCGCCATAAGCTCAGGATCACATGACAAAGCTTCCTCGTCTGTTGAAGCCACCAGTTCGGGAGAGGTCTCGGTGCCACAAAGCTATGACCTTGATCCGGTGGCTGGGGAGCCAAACATATGGTGTGTTGAGGGGCAATGACAAATCTACCGGGATGCCAGAATGCTAAATGAGAAAGAGAAGATGGCCCGACTTATTACTGAAGAGCGCAGATTTTTTAGCTTACACACTATTCCCGACATCCACCAGATTTTTTAGCTTCACAAGTGTGATTGGATGGCTCGAGACCTTGGGACTTATAGCGAGAGGATTGGGCGGGAGTTCTAAGCCTCCTATGCTGCCACTCTCCGAGGTTCGATTGACAAGAGGTCCAAGTCCACAACCCAAGACCCTATCAATTCTACTATGGTCTGTGGTTTTCCAGTGGACATATCACATACCACCATCAGTCGATTCCTTTATGGTCCTGGTCCTGATCATACTTGGTCTCTCAACACGGCCAAATTTGATTACAGATGGGATGTTGTGAGGAGTGGGGCCTTCACGCGTAATGCAGAGCAGAGGGAGTCTGTTATATTAAGCCCTGGATGCGAAAGTTGATTGCTGAGTCCGAAGAGAGAGTAAAAAAGAGAATGGAAGCGAAAACGGACCAAAAGGTCCAAGTAGTTCATAAGCGGCTCGATGCCTTCGAGTTGAGAGTTCTAGAAAGGCCAGATCCTACTACTGATATATCCTCTTTCCGTATCGAGCTAACTAGTCTCTGGGCCAATGTTGGCGCCATCCTGGCCACACCAGCTGTTGAGTCACAGGCTGCACCATTTGTATTAGGCAATGATACTGTCCTGGGTGCACTATTCAGTGGAGATGATGCGGAGGAGCAGCACGATCCTGCACGTGCCCACGGTAAGAGGTACCGATCTAGTCACAAAATTGAGCTCACGGAGGAGGAAAAGGCTAGTAAAAAGTAGCGTAGGTAGGAGAAAAAGGCACAGAAAGCCTCCATAATAAATGAGTAGCTGAGGCAGCAGAGGGCCCGTGAGATGATTGCTGGGGCGTCGAGTTCTATGCCCGTGAGGATTGATGTGAGCACCACTGAGGGTGCAGTTAGAGTGACAAATAGCACTACTGATGGTGCTGTCCTTGTTGATGCGAGCACTACTGAGGGTGACCCGTGTGTTGATTTAATGGGCTCCGAGAAACCGGACCCACCCGCTTGTTGATGGTTCGTCGGTGCTATGCGCCACAGGTTTGCTTCACCCAAATCGGCGCTATGGGGGACAATTGCACCTATTATTTTGTTGGAGGTGGGGTAAATGGATTGTGAGTGATAGGGTGAAGTCTGAGTAATCCAACTCATAATCCTCTCTTGGGGTTTTCTTGCCTGTGTTCTTTTCCCCCAAGAGACTGTTTAATTTTATTGAACCGGCATGTGTTAGGATCGTATGTGTAGAAGCATGAAAGAGAATAAAGCATGATGGCTTATGAAAAATGATATTCATCCAAATTAGGCAGATGTGTGCTAGAATTTGTAGGCTAAGATAAGTTGAATGTGTCGGCTCTGAGTATGAAATGATAATGAACCAACTTGACGGCATGACTTAAGCTAAAACTTGAACTGAGTAATTTGATAATCTGATAATGAAACTATGTGCCAAGAGTGTGTGAGAATAGTTGATTGTTCAAACAGTTTTGTGCCAATCTAGAACTTGCCCGGTTAGTCCTGCTAAGACAATTTACTCTAGAGGCTAGGAAGTGATCATAAGCCCTTGTTCTGATAAGTCCACAAATTGCTTAAAAGAAGAATCCAACCAAATGAAATAAATGCTCTCTTTGATCCAAATGCTTTGAGCCTAAATCAGACCATTTCTTTCAAAACCCCTAACTCACCTTCCCATAATCTACTATGTTGGCCCCAGTCCCTCCTTGGACATGTGCACCTCGACTTAGGCCAAAAGCCTAAGTTGAGGGTGGCTAGTGTAAAAAGTAACTTCAATCTTGGCCCTGATCCGACATCGGGTATTGTGTACCTCAACAAATGGAAATCCATAAGTTGAGGGTGGGTATGAAAGAGGAAACCAAAAGAAAACTGGGTATGAAAAGAGTTTGATGTTGAAAAAGAGAAAAAGAAAAGAGAAGAAATGATGTGACTTGTTGAAAGCTAAAAAAAAGAATAAAACGCAAGAAAAAGATGAAAGTGAAAAATAAAGAGCTACAAAGTCTAAAGTCACATCCATGGTTGAAGAAAATCAAGGGAAAGAAGGTAAAACGGTAGCATGTCGAAAATGGGGTAAAATGAGGTTGAAAGCCTAGTGTAATGTCAAGGAGGGCAGAAAGTCACTAAGAAGTACTCAAATGTACCACACCTGACCCTGAGCCTGTGTTACAAGCTAAGAAAGTCCTATAGTGATCCTAGAATCTAGTTTGGAGAGTCGAAGCAGTAAAAATAAGTGCAAGCCTATGGTATTGAGCACTAACTGTACTTGAAGTTACTTCTGAATGTGAGTGTTGAATGAATCCTTGTACTCAAATTCATTTTCATTATGTGAAAAGAGGCATTTCATTTGAAGTAAGGGCACTAGTTACGTTGTCGGAAAATTGGTACCTTGGTGATAGTAAACAATGTATGTTGTGTGTTGGTTGGTCGATCTTTATCATGTTTTGATCCGCACAAGTTAGCTTGTTGAGTCTGAGAGAAAAGATTTGCACCCAAAAAGAGAGTCGGAGTAGAGAGCCATGTGATTGCTTGTGCTTGAATTGCTTGCTTCTATACAAGTGTCGTTTAGAGTCTTAGTGCGTCGCTTGAGGACAAACAACGATTATAAGTTGAGGGTGTTGATATACTGTGAGTTTACGGTATTTTTAACACATTTCACGTAAGAGTTGTGTGTGTCTAGGGCCTTTTTGTATTGGTTTTTATTTGTTTTTATCATGTTTTGCAGGAAAGATGTTTAGGCGCGGAAGTAAAGAGATAGCTGAAAGAAATGCAGAAAAAGGCATCTACGGAGGTGATTTACGGATCGTAGGTCCATTGACGCTCCGTAGATGGTGAACGTAGATCAACAGGCAAGGCAAATCAGGGAAATCTGACCAAGTGTGGAACCACGACGGCCATTGACGGTTCGATTCGTAGATTGATCTACGTACCATACTATTGATCTGTAGAATGATACTGCGAGGGTTCCAGTACCTGATTTTTGAAGATTCTAAGTGTGGAGCTACAGAGAGGGATTGACGGACTGTAGATTTATCTACGGTCCGTACTGGACTTTCGTCGTTTGCTTCAGAGAAGCTGATTTTTGGAAGCTGAAATATTTTCCAAGTCCTGGCTGATGGAAGGGACTCACGGACCATAGATCCATTGACGGTCCGTGAGTCAGTCTCGTGGAATGAAGACGCGTGCCTGAACAAACTTTCCTTATTTTGTTTTCCTTTTAATTTAGGACTTGTTTTCTATAAATAGGGTATGTAAACCTCGTTTTTGGGGGTTAGACTTAGTTCTATTTTGTGACTTGGGATTTTACTGTTGCAAACCTAGCAATTCTTGATTTCCTAAGTTGGTTTTGAAGATTTTGGTATTGAGATTCAAGTTGAAATTTTGAGTTTGTTATTCTCAATTACGTAAGTTGATAATTCTTTCATCTAAAACAATGAATTGTGTTCATATGATTATGGGTTACTAAACTCCACAACTAGGGTTGTGGGAACCATGAGCGATTAACAAAGTATGAATAGTAAATAAACAATTCTTGAATAGTGTTTTGCATGCATTGATAATTCTTTCGTTTAAAAGTCTTTTTAACGGTGCGCAACGTTAGAACTCACCTTGTTGCTACTTGCCGGACCAATGAGGTAATCAACAAGAAAAAAATTATCAACATAGATTTAGTGTGATACTATCTAATAGTCTAGTGTCGATTGGTGCGAAGTAATAACTAAGCCATACATCGATGTGATGTCTAATATGAGGTCAAGGTAAGAGATAGTAAATTATACACACGTAGCCGGATCAAGGTGCGGGGTGAAATTCTCTAGATGTCGGACCAAGGATTTAGAGATACCTAGCTTATCACTTTGCATGTAGTACACTAGGAAAGGATTGCTATTACTAGGATTACTGCTTATGAGCTTGTGTGGAACACATATACCCTAGTTAATTCTCCCATCTTGATAACAACCAAAGTTGACTTTTGTTTACTAATTACTTACTGAATTTTTACAATTTGTTTCACAAATCCCCCTCCCCCCTTAATTACTTGTTTCTGGAAGTAATTTGAATAAACGAATATAATTGTTGGTTAAAGTGAAGTCTAAACCATTTTCCTCTTGGGATCGACCCCAACCTACAAGTTGGGTTCTTTACCTGATAACGATCGCTTATGCTTCTTTAGGGAGGTGTAATTTGAGCGTATCAAATACATAGCCAATGAAGAAGGATGACAAAAATATATGTTCATGCTATATTCACTATAGTGTTCCATTTGATTTAAATCTCTTGTCACTGACACTCTACTTTCTCCGTTCATTTTTATATACAAATTTATTAAAAATAATCATTATCATGGCTATGCTATCATATTATAAGTAAAAGTGAAAATCTATATTTGAAATAGTGAATTTAATATCAAAACTAATGATTCAATGGACTATGTTGATACCCATTGTTTTAGCAAAATTGGGAAGAAACTCCTTCGTTTGAGGGAAAAAACAAAAAAACAAAAACAAAGAAGAAATATGTTACCCAAATCATATGCCTTTTTTCATATATGTTTAATATTATTGTCTCTCCCACAACTTTTAGTCACAGTTAACTCATGAAAATGATAAGAAAAAATACGAGTGTGAATTGATGAATGATTTGCTACAATTTTTTCACCAACTCTTTCTTATGAGGTACCTCGAATTTTGTTGAATTCCAAACTTGGTCATTTCTTGCAAATAAAACTTGGGATTTTTTAAGAAGAAGAAGAGTAGAGAACTTAAAGAAATTGTAGTTTAAAATTGTGAGGAAACCCCTCTATTTATAGCTGCCAAATAGTAGTATGAATGGGTGTTAATTGTGCATTATCCAAAAAGTCACAACCTTTCGAAAAAGTCACTGCTTATCGGAAAAGTCATAACCCTTTGAAAAAGACACAGTTCATCAGAAAAGGCACAACCCTTTAGAAAAGTCACAACCCTTCGAAAAAATCACAACCCTTCGAAAAAGCCACAACTCATTGAAAAAGTCACAACCAATCAAAAAAATACAACCCTTTGAAAAAGTCACAATCCTTTAATTTGAAAAGGTATCTACTTTTAATATAATAAAATTAAATAAATTAATAAATAAAATAAATTGAGTATTTTTAATTAGGGGTATTATAGTAATTCAACATTCAAGTTTGGGAGTTCATGCTTTTAAGGTATATACAAATATATATATATTACTCCACTGTCCAACAATAATTATCCACTATTATTTGACATATTCATTAAAAGAAATAATAAATAATAAGAGTAATATTATTGTATTATCTTTTGACTTTATTAAATATAATGTTTTGAGAAATATGTTAGATGATAAATAGTATTTAAGAGCAAAGTAAAGTAGACATAAAAGGTAAATTATCTCTTAATTTTTTAAAGGGAAAATTGTATATAATAGCAAACTATTAATTTCAATTAAATGCTATAAATATAGTTTGATTTAATTGTACCCAATAGCAAACTGTTGCTATTTCGCCTCTCTCCTGGTGAATCTCGCTCGCCACTCTCGTTCTCTCTCTCACCTCTCTCACTTTTTATACAAACACAAATGTATAAAATGCATTTGTGTTTGTATAAAGCGAGAGAAAGTTGTATATATACATATATTTTCGTTCCCCTCTCTCCCCTATCCCAGATCTCGCTCGCTCACTCGCCTCTCTCACTTTATACAAAAACACAAATGTATAAAATGCGTTTGTATTTATATAAAGCGAGAGAAAATTGTATATATACATATATTTTCATTCCCCTCTCTCCCCTCTCCCAGATCTCGCTCGCTCACTCGCCTCTCTCATTTTATACAAACACAAATGTATACATTGTGTTTGTGTATGTATAAAGCGAGGGAAAATTGTATATGCAAATACAAATTCATATACTTTCGTCCTATACACTTATGATTGTACAAATACGATCTTCCCCTGCCCAATTTTCTTTTGTCTTTCTCTATTTCTCGCTTTATACAAACACATATTATACAATTGATATTTTGTATATGTATACCAAAGCAGATTATACTACTGCTTTATTTTGTATATGTATAGTGAAATTATACAACTGCTTTATTTTGTATATGTATAGCGAAATATACATATTTATGTTTGCGATAGAGCGCAATTATGCAAACTATAGCTATAACATACAAATATGATTTTTGTGTTTGCTATATGTGAAAGTTACTCCTTTTTAAATTGAACAAATATTATTAGACAACTATTTTTAATATAGTATACAATTATTGTTTGGACAGAGGTGTATAACAGGGAGTTCAATCCAAAACTCCTTTATTTATTTATGGGTCCCTTTATTTATTATCATTTTTTTTCTCTTTAATCTATTTGCTTGTTTGGAATTTAGAGAACAAATTAGTCATTTTTTAGTTTTTAATTCAAAGTCTTTTTTTTTTTTGTTGAAATCAAATAATATGATTGATCTAAAAAGAGTTTCACTGTACTTGCTTTGTCAAACTTTGATTGCTTACTTAAATTATCGTTTGCATTATTTTTTAATGTTTCATTTTTTGCCTTGATTTATTTTCTTATACAGCCCCTCCCCATAAAAGTTTTAGAAATTATTTTTTATTTATTATTTTGCTAAATTCGTAAGTTAAATATATCATTAATTATTATTTTTCAGTTTCGTATATCTCTAGTATGAGAAGACTCAACTCTTTATTTATTTGAGAGTGATTTTCTTTTATTTTAGTCTTCTTCTACTTGTTAATATTTATTTGATTAAAAATCTCTCAAAAAGAAAAATTGGACGAATGCAATTAGGTATAAAAATAATGTTTAATTTTATCGTATACAAGTTGAAATAGTTGTTTTTGCGTCTTCAATCTTGTACATACATCACTTAACAGGAAAGAAACCAAGTTGCAATTTTGAGATATATACAATGTTATTGTAGTTATTCTTTTTTTTTTTAAAAAAAGGGAAAAGGGCATAAAATACCCTTAAACTATTAGAACTGGTACAAAATTACCCTTCATCCATCTATTGGCTCCCAAATATCCATGTCATACACCTATTGGCTCCTAAATATCCCTGTCATCCATCTTTTGGTCCAGTATTGACAACTTTTATAACAAATTATCATTTAAATAATTTTTTAAAAATACGTGAAGACCATTTACTGGATACAATTCAACTACTTAAATTAATTTACAAACTCACCCATTATTAATTATACCATACCTAAATTAACTACATTTGATCCAAATTAATTAATTACACCCGTCCCGAATTACATTTACCCCGCCGATTAAAACAAATACACTCTTCATTCCCAACATTTCACTTCATCTCCCAATCTTCTTCCCTAATATATTCGCCTACAATCTCGAAAAATACTACCTAAATACACAAATATATCACCATAAAAAATCACCAAAATACTCATGATTTTTTATAGTGATACATGAGTGTATTTTGGTAGTGTTTGTCACGACCCAAAGTACCCCCTAGATGTGACATGATAGATAGGATCCCGAAAGGCCCTACACAGGCCACTTAGCATACATCAAACACGATAATAGAGTTTAAGAGTTTAAAAGACAATTTATATCATAAAGAGTTTGTCAAAAATCGAAGCGGAAGTCTAAATAGTCTCAAACCCATCTATTACATAAAGAGTAGTGATTGGGACGTAACCCATGCATCATATACAATATCTGAAAAGTAAAGACGATAAGAAATAAAAGGTTCGGTCCTCGGAACATGAGGACTCACCAATCTTCAACAACTACTAAAGTGCTCACAGGCCACGAGGATGCGGGATCGAAACGTCGGACACTACATTTTTAAAGAATGTAGGCAAAAGTATACGTTAGTACAAAGAATGCACCAAGTATGATAGCAATGCACAAGAGTTATAAAATCATGCTAAAAGGACTTTTCATGACATACAAGGACCAAGTTAAAAGATAAGATAAGAGGTTAGAAGTATAATCATGATCATGGTCAATGCAAGTAAAAAAAAATCATCTTTAAACACATATGAGATACTTCTAGAAGTAGCCTTAGTTCATCATTATTGTGGGAGTTAGCCTTAACCGATATAGAGACCAATTCGAGCTATAACATGGAATTCGGTGTCTACCCCACACTGAAAAAAGATGTCCTACCCGCACAAGGTAAGGACCATAACTTCTAGCTTAAGTGGATCCACTAGCTAATGTCTATCTAAGACAAACCTATGGTGGCACATAGTTATTGGACATGGGTAATCACCTCTTGTCCACTCGGTGCTAAGCAAAAATTCCATGGAATAGTCATTAGTCTTAACGTATCTTAATATCCATGATGGGTATTCACCACTTGTTTATCATTAGAGGACATGGGTAATCACCGCTTGCCTTATCATCCATGGAAGGCACATCAAGTAGCCAATCCAGGCTAGTTTTATTAGATTAGCTCCTAAATCTTGATTCAAAATTTAGTTGAGAAAACCTTTCAACTCTAAGAATCCTTTATGTGAGCAAACATTTTCACATTCATGTATTGAGTAATATGTGAGAAATCCTTTCACAATAACAACAACAACATTGATGCTTTACTCTCAAAGAAAAACTTAAATCATTTTCATCAATTTTCATAAGGACATGCATATCTTCATAAATTCATCCTTCATAATTCAAAACCCACATTATATCATCATGGTCTAGAAAATATGGGTTAAGAACGGGTTCATGAAATTCAACTTAAAAGCATGCAATCACTTCAATTCATGCATAAGAAAACATAAAACAATCAATTGGATCAACATTGAAAGGAACCCATGGCAATTGAATAAAATCCTAATTTGATTGGGGAATCTAACTTTACAAAATATGAGAATTTAGAAACCCTATGGAGGAAAGAGCTCCAGAGGTGAAGACTATCATACCTTGATGCCAAAAGCTTGTAAGTAATGGAGGATTTGAAGACTTGATCTTGAAACCCTAGTCTTCTTCTTCCTTAGAGAGAGAAATCTTTGAGAGGATGAACTTGATCAACTTTTGAGAAATTGAGAGAATGAATTGAATTGGGCCATTTTGGAGGTAAAAATCACTATATAGGGCTTTGGGTAGAGGGTAAAATGACATAGAATTAGGTAAACATATTTAGGAAAATACCCAAAAGCCATTCTAAAAATACCTGCCGGTCTCCATCGACAGTGGGGAACTACGTTTCGTGGGCCCACCTACAGATCGTCCTGGTCGACCGTTGATGGGTTTAGAAACTTGTTTCTTGGACCCTCGACTGACGGGACCATGCACGTCCCGTGGGTCAAGCTACGGTCCGTACATGGCCTCCGTGAGTCGAACTAAAATTTCTTAAAATATCTCCTAAGTGTGAGACTCACGTACGAGACCTATCTACGACTCGTACATTGGATGACGAGCCATCCTGGTAAACCGTATAAAAGTACCGGGACTCGACACTTTTAGGAATTTCTGAACTCACCACCCACGGCTCCACCTACGACCCGTATGCCAGTCCACGGACCATTTGTGGTTCTGTTCGTATTGGCACCAATTTTAGAAAAAGCTGTAATTTTCCTTCTTTTCAAATCCAAGGTGTTACATTATCTCCCCTTTGGAAACATTCATCCTCGAATGAGATTCAAGACATTATGAGAAGGGTAGGAACTAGATTTAACAACCCAACATAAATGGAATCACGTAAATGCACATATCTAAGGAGGAAACATCAACTCCAAGCTTAAATCATGTTCAAAACATCATTTCATAAGGTCTATATGCAACTCATACTCAAATGCACATAAACAAATCAATCAAGCTAATTCATTTTCTCAAAAATTAAGTTTTTCATGAACATGCATAAATGAGGAATAATGGGAATATCTAAGACATATGAAACCAAAAGAGTAAACCATGATGAACTAAATACCTCAAGCTAGAGTAGGAACGGAGGGAAAGAGATGAGAATAACAAGATATAATATCAGCCTCGGCCTCCTAAGTAGCACCCTTAACTAACCGATTCCTCCAAAGAACCTTCACCAGAGCAATTTCTTTATTTCTCAACTTCCGAACTTACCGGTCCAAGATCTCAACCAGAACTTCTTCATAATAAAGGCTATACTTTATGCCAAGATTATCTAATGGTACTATAGATGTCGGGTCACCAACACATTTCTTCAACAAGGAGACATGGAAAATCGGATGCACCGATGACAAATCATTAGGCAACTCAAGTTCATAAGCAATGTTACCAATACGTCTCAAAATCTGATATGGGCCCAAATATCGGGGACTAAGCTTCCCTTTCTTCCCAAAACTCATCACACCCTTCATAGGTGAGATTTTCAAGTAGACCCAATCATTCACATCAAACACAAGATCCCTTCTTCTAACATCGGCATAGGACTTTTGTTGTCTTTGAGCCGTTTTCAACCTTTCTCTAATAAGCCAAACTTTCTCCATAGCCTCATGTACCAAATCAGGACCTATCAAAGCAACTTCACCCACCTCAAACCAACCTATATGAGATCAACACCTCCTACCATAAAGATCTTCAAATGGAGCCATACCAATGCTTGAATTGTAGTTATTATTGTAAGCAAACTTAATCAAAGGCAAATGATCACCCCAATTACCCTTGAAGTCAATTACTCAAGCTCTCATCATATCTTCCAAAGTTTAGATAGTACGCTCTGCTTGCACATCGATTTGCGGATGAAAGGCCATACTAAGCTTAACATAAGTACCAAGCCATTTTTGGAAAGATTTCCACAATTGAGAAGTGAATTGGACACCACGATCGGAGATAATGGACAAGGGCCCTCCATGAACCCTAACCATTTTGTCAAGTACAACTTAGCATAGTGCTCCACCGAATATGAAACCTTGACGAGAATAAAATGAGCCAATTTCATCATACTATCTACTATAACCCAAATCGAATCATATTGTCGCTGCGTGCGGGGTAACCCAACAATGAAGTCTATATTCAAATCTTCCCACTTCCAAGTAGGAATGCTAATATCTTGGGATAAACTTTCCGTCTTTTGATGCTCAACTTTCACTAGTTGACAATTAGGACATTTAGCCTCAAATTCTATAATATCTTTCTTCATCCCATTCCACCAATAGACCTCCCGCAAGTCACGGAACATCATGGTGGCTCTCGGATGAATGGAATATCAAGAAATATGGGTTTCTGATAAGATCTTCTCTCTCAAGTCATCTACATTGGAGACATACAAAGAACCTTGATATCTAAGCACTCCATCTCCCTTTTGGGAGAAAGCCTCAACAGACTTTTTAAGCACCGCTTCCTTCAATTCAACCAAAGTCAGATCAAGACCTTGCCTTGCTTTCACTTTCGACAAAAAAGACTATTCTGAACCATACCACCACCTTTATAGAGTCAACCAATCGAACACCCATTCGGGCCAATCTGTGAACATCCTGAACTAACTCATTTTTACTATCCTCTACATGGGCAACATTACCCATTGGCAATCGACTAAGAGCATCCACCACCACATTTGCTTTGGCGGGGTGATAGAGAACACTCATATCATAGTCCTTTAGTAACTCAAGCAACCTTTTTTGGCAGAGATTCAGATCCTTCTGTTTAAACACATATTGCAAACTTTTGTGGTCGGTAAAGACATCGACATGAACACCATATACATAATGCCTCCAAATCTTTAAAGCAAATACAACTGCTGCTAGTTCTAAATCATGGGTAGGATAGTTCTTTTCGTGCACCTTGTTTACATCCCTACTTTATTAAAATAAGGAGAAACGTCGTGGTGACTCAAAGAAATAATCAATAAAGTCAATTTAATTTTTTTAAAGAAATAATAGAGTTTTAAAGGAGTCACCACTTAATATTAGGAAAAACTAGGAAGCCAATTAATAAATTAACCTAAAAGAATGTCTATAAAACCAATAGATTCTAGGTAAGGGGTTCAAGTGAATCTGAAGGGAAGGTGTTAGGCATTCTTCGAAATCCACAATTGTGGGTCCCAACTGAATTCTTTTTTCTAAATTGAGGAGGATATAAAACAATATACAAGTATAATAAAAATGCAATATACACAAGTAATAAAACAAAGCAATAATATCAAAAACATCCTAAGGTTCGCCTTTCATCGATAATATATACAATAATAAGTAAAAAACATATAATTCGAACTCCATTCGATTAGCTTCAATGGGAAGCGGCTCCGGGGTTACCTGTAAAGACACTTAGTAAAAGTGTTAGTAATAAATAAATTTGAATAAAAATAAATGAATAAAATGATAACTTAAAAATAAAAATCCGTCTTATGAACATGGAATACCTTGTTGTTCGGCGATTTGGAGGTTGTTTCCAGTGTGAGCTCGCCCGAGATCTGATTCTTGGTGGCTGATTCGTGGCTGTTTCAACTGAGTTTCTGGTTGCAATCAATGGCGGAAATGGAAGAAAATATATTGTATAAGAAGATGGGGGTGGGTTTGCCAGAGCATGGTTGGAATCCGGGGTGGTGGTAACGGAAAATTAATGAATAGTAAATCTTTTTTGTGAATAAAATCTGAAAATTTCCAAACCCCTTCTAAAAATAATTCAACACCATTAACTCAATGACCAAGAAATAGCTTAAATAGAAAATCAAAAACCACCTATAATACAATACCACTATCTTAAAATTGTGGGCCAAAACCACTAGTTAATAAAATATCTATGTATGAAATCTTATCTATATTTGAATGAATTTCTAGACTGTGCAAACTATCAAAATGAATATTAACAAATGTAACGAATAAAATGAATTAAAAAAATGTCATGAACATAACCAATGGCATGTAAAAAAATTCAATTTAACAAAAATAATGTTTTAATCAAAATGAACAAATATTTAAACGTAATCAATCGGTTGTGACAAAAAATAATGTAATTAAAATTAACTGATAAAAAATCTTGAATTTTTGACAAATAAGAATAAATATCGATAAACTTATTTAAAATTATAAAAATTGTATTTTGAACTGTTGAATAAATAAAACTTAAAAGTTACGAATTTTGAAAATGTTTGGCCAAAATTGGGTGTCAACACACCTTAAGTTGTCTTGAGGCATAGGCAATGACTTTCCCATTTTGCATAAGGACACATCCTAACCCAATTCTCAAAGAATCACAATAAACAACAAACTCATTGGTTCCTTCCAATAAAGTCAACAACGGAGTGGAAGTAAGTCTATCTTTTAATTCCTGAAAACTCTTTTCACATGCCTTTAACCATAAGAATTTGACTTTCTTTTGGGTCAACACCGTCAATGAAGAGACAATCAAAGAAAACTCTTCCACAAACCTTTTATAGTAACCGGCTAAGCCCAAGAAACTTCTAACATCAGAAGGGGACAAAGGTCTAGGCCAACTCTTAACCGCATCCGTCTTCTTAGGATCTTACTCAATACCCTTACCGGAAATAATGTGTCCAAAAAAAGCCATAGACTTTAACCAAAACTCGCATTTACTAAACTTTGCAAAGACTTGTTGGTCCTTGAGGACTTGCAACACAATCCTCAAATGATCGGTGTGTTCATACTCACCCTTTAGTAGATCAAAATATCATCAATAAACACAATCACGAACTTATCAAGGTATTGTCTAAACACCTTATTCATCAAATCCATAAATGCGGCTGGAGCATTGGTCAATCCAAAGGACATCATCAAAAACTCATAATGACCATACCGAGTTCGAAATCTATTTTCGGAATATCATCCTCTTTCACCCTCAATTGGTGATAACCCACCCGGAGGTCAATCTTAGAGAAGTAACTTGCTCCTTGTAGTTGATCGAACAAATCATCTATCCTTGCAAGATGATACTTATTCTTAATGGTAACCTTGTTCAACTGACGGTAATCAATACACATGCGAAGTGAACCATCTTTCTTTTGAACTTATAATACTGGAGCACCCCATAGAGAGATACTCTATCAGATGAAACCCTTATCCAACAAATCTTTCAATTGTTCCTTTAATTTCTTAAGTTCTTCTAGAGCCATTCGGTAAGGAGGGATATAGATAGGTTGCGTATCGGGGAGAAGGTTAATACCGAAGTCTATTTCCCTTTCGGGAGGAACACTGGGTAAATCATTTGGAAACACTTCCAGAAACTCATTTACAACAGGGACCGACTCAAGAGTAGGGGTTTCAGAATCCATATCCCTCAACCGAACAAGATGGTATATGAGACCTTTAGAAATCATCTTTCTAGCTTTAAGACAAGAGACAAACTAACTCTTAGGATGGAATTTCCCTTTTCCACTCTAGGATGGGTTCATTTGGGACTTAAACTTGACTAGGGTTCTACAATCGATAGAAGCATAACAAGAATGAAACCAATCCATACCAATAATAACATCAAAATCTATCATATTAAGCTCTACAAGATCAACATGAGTGACTCTATGGGATAAAGAGACGAGACAATTTCTGCAGACTCTCTTAGCTACAATAGATTCACCAATAGGAGTAGAGATATAAAAAAGGATCTAACAACACATCCGGAAGCATATCAAACCTCATAGCCACATATGGTGTCACAAACGACAAGGTAGCACCGGGATCAAGCAAAATATAAACATCAAGATGAAAGACTTTCAACATACCGGTGACCACATCGGAAGAACCCTCTTACTCACGACGAGTCTAAAGTGCATATAATTTATTTTGCTTCAGACTCCTACTAGTTACGGATGAATGATTAGGTTGAGTCTGTCGACGATTATCTCTTTCATTCTTAGCAACTGTGGGATAGTCCCTTATCCTGTGATCTGTCTTTCCACAACCAAAACATGCATTAGATCCGGCTAGATATCTACCCTCATGCTTCTTTCCATACTTAGCACAAGTAGACAATGAATATTCACTGCCATTTCCTCCTTGAGGCTTAGGTTTAGACACCCTATTTTTGTTGAACTTAGGAGGGGTATTGGAGGAACCTTGACCGGAAAACCTTTGTTAGAATTTTGAATGACCATGTCCATCAGACCTTGAATGTGAGAAGTCACTATCACCGATCCGTGCCTTCTTTGTATCCCTAGATATTTCCTTAAGTTTCTCTTCTTCTATTTTTTGAGCATGCACCTTAATACAAGAAATGTTCATATCATTGATAAACATGGTGGTACGACATTCCTTAACCACCATTTTGGACACACCCGAAACAAAGTTACTCATCCTTGCCCTAGGATCGACAATCATAGTAGGAGCATACCTAGACAACTGTGTGAACTTCAAAGTATATTCCTTTACACTCATGCTTACTTGACGAATGTTGATGAATTCAAGTACCTTTGCCTCCCTCATCTCAAGGAGAAAGAATTTGTCAAGGAAAACAACCTTAAGCTTCTCCCAATTAAGAGGAACCACATCAACTGCCCTCTCTTCTTTTCATTGATTGAACCAAACTTGAGCAACACCCTTAAGTTGATAAGCGAAAAATTCTGCCGTTTCCATTGGCGTCACTCCAATGATCATCAACACCTTATACACTTCATCAATGAACTCTTGATGATCTTCCTCAACCCTAGAACCATTAAACTCTAGATGATTCATTATATCAAATTCTCCCATTCTAGTTGCCGCCATACCCATATTTGGGTTCACGGGGACCACAACCTCCCTATTGGCTTGAGGCATCATGATTTGAGCCAACACTTGAAAAGCAGCCCTAAACTCCGCAATAGTCACTTGTTCGGCCAAAGGGTCAGCCAGAACTTGAGAAGCTTGAGGAGGAGCTTCTTATCCCACATTCTCATTCACATTAATACTAACGTATTCTTTTTGAGGGGTCATATATGGATTAGGATATAGGACATATAGAGTTACACTCTATCACACGACTTAGAGTAATGAAATAAGTAGAGTTTCCTAATCATCTTTTAGCTTCTTATTCATAAATGTGGCGCACTCCATACTCATGAATAAGACTCTACTCGACGTGGCTTATGAAACATCCTAGGACCTTTCTAAATCTTGTGGTCTGAACACCAAGTTTGTCACGATCCAAAGTACCCCCTTGAGGTGACATGGCACATAGGATCCTGAAAGGCCATACACAAGCCACTTAGCATACATCATACAAGATAACAAAGTTTAAGAGTTTAAAAGACAGTTTATATCATAAAGAGTTTGTCAAAAATCAAAGCGAAAGTCTAAATAGTCTCAAAGCCATATATTACATCAAGAGTGATTGTGACGTAACCCATGCATCACAATATCTGAAAAGTAAGGACAATAAGTAATAAAAGGTTTGGTCCTCAGAATATGAGGACTAACCAATCATCAACAACTACTAAAGTGTTCATTAGCCACGAGGATGCATGATCGAAACGTCGGACCCTGCAATTTTAAAGAATGTAGGCAAAAGTATGTGTTAGTACAAAGAATGTACAAAGTATGATAGCAATGCATAAGAGTTATAGAATCATGCTACAATGACTTTTCATGACATGCAAGGACCAAGTCAAAACATAAGATAAGAGGTTAAAAGCATAATCATGATCATAGTCAATGCAAGTAAAAAAATCATCTTTGAACACATGATATACTTCTAGAAGTAACCTTAGTTCATCATTATTGTGGGAGTTAGCCTTAACTGACATAGAGACCATGTGATCTATAACATGGAATCCAATGTCTATCTCATACTGAAAAGAGGTGTCCTACTTGCCAAGGTAAGGACCATAACGTCTAGCTTAAGTGGATCCACTAGCAAATATCTATCTAAGACAAACCTATGGTGGAACATAGTTATGGGACATATGTAATCGCCTTTTGTCCGCTCAGTGCTAAGCATAAATCCCACAGAATATTCATTAGTCTTAACTTATCTTAACATTCATGAGACATGGGTATTCGCCACTTGTTTTATCATTAGAGGACATGGGTAATTACTGCTTGCCTTATCATCCATGAAAGACGCATCAAGTAGCCAATCCAAGCTACGTTTCATTAGAATAACTCCTAAATCTTGATTCAAAGTTTAGTTGAGAAAACCTTTCAACCCGAAGAATCCTTTGTGTGAGAAAACCCTTTCACATTCATGTTTTGAGTAATATTTGAGAAATCCTTTCACAACAACAACATTGATGCTTCACTCTCCAAGTAAATCTTAAATTATTTTCATCAATTTTCATAAGAACATGCATATCTTCAGAAATTCATCCTTCATAGTTCAAAACCCAAATTATATCATCATGATCTAGAAAATATGGGTTAAGCATGGGTTCATGGGAATTCAACTTAAAAGCATGTAATTACTTCAATTCATGCATAAGAAAACATAAACTAATCAATTCGATCAACATTGAAAAGAACCCATGGCAATTGAATAAAATCTTAATTTGATTGGGGAATCTAACTTTACAAAATTGGAGAATCTGAGAACACTATGGATGAAAGATCTCCATAGGTGAAGACTATCATACTTTGATGCCAAAAGCTTGTAAGTAATAGAGGATTTGGAGACTTGATCTTGAAACCCTAGTCTTCTTCTTCTTCTTTCTTAGAGAGAGAAATATTTAAAAGGATGAACTTGATCAACTTTTGGGAATTTGAGAGGATGAATTTAATTGGGTGATTTTGGGGGTAAAAATCATTATATAGGGCTTTGGGTAGAGGGTAAAATGACATAGTGCTAGGTAAAAACATTAAAGACCCAAAATCCCTTCTTAAAATAACTTCCAACCTCCATCGATGGTGGGGACCTACCGTCTGTGGGCCCTCCTATGGACCGTCATGTTTGACGGGTTCAAAAACTTATTTCTTGGACCCTTGACTGACGGGACCCATGCACGGATCGTGGGTCAAGCTATGATCCATACATGGCCTATGTGGGTCCAACTGGAATTTCTTAAAATATCTCCAAGCCTGAGGCTCACCTACGAGACCTATGTACGACTCTTACATTGGATGGCGGACCGTATAAAAGTACTGAGACTTGACACTTTTAGGAGTTTCTGAACTCACCACCCACGGCCCCACCTACGTCCTATATCTCAGTCCATGGACAGTCTGTGGTTCCGTTGGTAGTGACGCCAATTTTAGAAAAAGCTGTAATTTTCGATCTTTTCAAATCTGAGGTGTTACCGTATTTTTTGAGATTGTAAGCGAATATATTGGGAAAGTAATGTTGGAAGAGGAAGTGAAATGTTGTGAATGAAGAGTGTGTTTATTTTAATCAGTGGGGTAAATGTAATTTGGGGCGGGTTTAGTTAATTGGGTCGTGTATAGTTAACTTCAGTCGAGTGTAGTCAATTTGGGTCTGGTATAATTAGTAATGAGTGAGTTTGTAAATTAATTTTAGTAATTAAATTATAACCAATAGATGGTTGCCACATATTTAAAAAATTATTTAAATGATAATCCACTATAAAAGTGGTCAGTATTGGACTCAAAGGTGGATGAAAGGGTATTTGGGAGCCAATAGCTGGATGTCAGGGGTATTTGGGAGCCAATAGGTGGATGAAGGGTAGTTTTGCACCATTTATAATAGTTCGAGGATATTTTAGGCCCTTTTACGGTTAAAAAAAAATCTTTATCAGTTTTTCCATAGTTTTTTTTTGTTATTCTAGAATTTACAAAAGAAAAAATATATTCTAGAAACTAGATAAAAAAAGTCATTAGATTTTCAAAGAACTACATACAGTGGAGACCCCCTCCTTGCCCTGCCCAATAGATTTGAACTCGGCATGCTCCGTCCTATAAGGTCAAAACTCACTCTGTCTTACCCCACATTTATCCTAACCCATTGCAGCCCCTATATTATTTATACTATAAATAGAAAGTCTGTAAGATAAAATTTAAATTACAAATTGTCCTGATAAATTTAATATACAATTTTGTCCTTACCTTATAAATCTCTTTTCTCAACTTTTTGCATAAAAACAACCTCATGCAAAGCTTTTACTTTGCAAATTCCATAAATATATCTTGTTGTAAAACTAAAGCAAAATAAAAAAAGAAATATAGAAGATTAGAGCAATAGAAATAGAGAGACAATATATGAGAACTTTTCTTATTCTTCCAAGTATTCAAGTGTATACAATATGAAACCTTATGTCTTTATTTATAGTATAACATAGAGGTATACAAAATGTTAGTCATAAATATAACATTAATCATGAATATAAAGGAGGAGGTTATGGAGGTGTAAGGTTACAAGAATGATGGTTATAACGGTGGAGGTTATCTTCATAATGGAGAAAGTAATGGAGATAATTAGTGAGAGTAACTTCTTGGTGTAGTGGACATCCACAATATAATATTTAATAATACTCCCCCTTGGATGTCCATAGATAACATGCCTCGTTAAATCTTTACTAGGAAAAATTCTAGTGAAGAAAAAAGAGCACATATTTTTTAATATGCATTATTTGTTGCCTCATTAAAAATCTTGCCAGGAAAATCTAGTGGAACAAAACCCCAGTCAATGGAAAAAGAGTAAAACACATATTATACCCCCGATCAAAATATCACTTAATTTCTTGTGATGATGTCATCCAAACTTATATACCAACTTCTCAAATATTGATATTGATAGTGTTCTTCTGATCCAATTACATTCACAAAGATGTTGCATTCTTGAACTCATCCTTATATATCATTTTTTGGTTTCATCAATATGATGAGGCTCTAAACTTCGCCAAATACATTTTTAAAAATCACTCTATTCGTGACCTTGCAATTACATGTAAATTGCTCATTCAACTTGTTCATAATAACAATCATATTATGGACACTTTCATTTGCAATTGATTGTCTTGTAGAATAACTCGATATAATTTCAATGTGATACTATTTTCTGTAGATTAAATAACCTTCTTGCATTTTGTATAGCCAATAATTCATTGACAATATTGTTTAGAGATAATAAATTTATACCAATTTGATATCAATCAAATATCTCGAAGTGAATTATCTCTTACCTGCACATTAATAAAAATATTATCTCATGGAAAATAATAGTAGAATAAATAAGTGTATTCATTGCAACAAGACATAGTTTGTGCAAACCATTTTCATAAAATCAAATTTGATCTTTCTTTATGTTAAGCGATCTCACAACCATTGAGGTACTATTCAATGGAATCACTTAAAAAAATTTAAATCCTTCAAAGATTTTTCATAGAACCTTCAGTGTCTAGCTAGACATGACAAAAATTTTACTATACGTATTCAAGTATTTCATCTATTGCCAGATTGAAAAATACATCATTGCATCCATCACGGTAGAGCAAATCTCTGTATAATAATGTTAGGACTTTTGTAAAAAAAAATATGTTGCAAGACACAAGCCGTACTTTAAATCTTACGATTATACTTTGACACATTTTTACTCAATGACATTATACCTTAATCTATGGACTATAATTTCAAAACATCACTTACAAGTAAAATAAAATATACATATTTTACCGGCCAATTATTTATTTGTCCATATTATTTGACAGATTTAAACTCAAGATCCTCATTACCATTTATAATATTGAGCACCACATTATATCAAAGCTACCTTCGACAATCATTTTAATAGAAGTTATAATACAACATAACTTATCAAGATCTCTTCATTTTTCATTATTTTCATATACCTGAACCTTTGACAAGGTTTTATGAAGTGTTATGTCATGGTGCTCTTTGAAAGCACTTGCCTCATTATCATGATCACTTTGATAATTTGCTCCTCTCCTTCCTCAAGAAGTTTTATGTTTGAAAATGATTGGTCGATCACGCTTCTGGTCTACCATCAACTCTGTCCTCCAAGGACCATTTATATGAGCATTTGCAACTTAATTAAATTATTAGGTTAGAAAATACATCTGACAAATGAATTATCTCTTGAACTTCAAGTTTACATTTTTTAATGAGGATCTAGATAATTCACCCCACACATAATTTTCAGCTGCTAATCATATCTCCCCCTAATGTTAGAAAGTCTAACATTTACCCCAACCTCATTTGGAGATCTATCTTTGTGCATGGTGGATCAATAGAATCATATGTTCGCACATCAAATTTTTAGATGGAAATTATTTGGTTCCCGACCCTGAACCAATTGTGATGGAAGAACCTAATTATCTTAATGCATATATGTTAAATAAACTCATCTCATAACAAATTTTATTTGAGAGTTTTGTTCTCATAATCAATGGTGTAGCTATAATTGGAGGCATACAATTTATGCTAAACCAACCAGTATTATCAACATATTTTTATAGTTTTGAACTGTACTCTTAATTTAACAATTCGAATAAATAACCTTACAAAAAAATAATTTGTAAGTTGATAACAAATGCACATGTGACCATACCATAGATGCATCAATTAAATCATAATAGTAAGCGGTCCACGTGGTAGGTGAACGGACCCATATTCACCTTTTTATATGTTCCAAATAATTTCAGGGGATACAATCCCAACCTTAGCTGGTACAATGATCATTTTATCATGAGAACATGCAACACAAGAGAATTCTTGAAGAATCTTTTATTTCTTCAACATATAGCCACATGAATTCTCAATTTCTTTTGCGTTACATTTGAACCAAAATGACCAACTAGTTATGCCAACTGATATTTATTCTAGTAAACTTCTAGAGTACTTTTGCATGTGATTCCATCATCATGTCCATATTTTTATACACCAAACAAGAGAAGAAGGTGGGTAAACTTTTATGTAAATATTTATAACCCGCTTCAATTATAGTAATTTGAAGATATTTAATCTTTCAATAATTTACAGTCACAATATAATAATGTTTCTTTTCAATTCCTCTGAAACTTATAAAGTTTCTTTTGAGACTAACTACAACCCCAATATTATGAACAATTTAATTTCATTGAATAGTGCTAGAAAGACATAACATTTTCTAAATAGTATTCTATATTGATTGAACGATACAGTAGAAAACAAATACTTATAACTAAAAAAATTGTAGGGTTAGAGTCCTATTTTAGGAAGGAGTATATATTGCTATAAATGTGTATTATGTAAATCAGTTATATTCTAAAAAAATAAAAAATTCTGATTACTATACAATTATAATTTTATCTAACATCCCCCCTCAAATTGATATAGATAATCATAGAGTAGCAATTTGGAGATAAGTTATTGGTGTGGTGCTCGTGTCATCGCCTTTATACATAAATTGGAAAGGTGATCATGAGAAGTAATGTGTTGTAGAGTGATGAGACAATTGATAATCAATTCTCGAATGTAATGACAGCCCACCTCTATATGCTTTGTATTTTCGTGTTGCACCAGATTTGTGGCTATTTTAATCACACTAGTGTTATCAACATGTAACACTTTAGGAGATGTAATAGTGACACCAAGATTAGTAATAGCCATTGTAGCAAAAAAAAATTGTACTTGCTGCCGACATAGCACGATACTCAGCCTCCGCAGATGATTAAGATGTACATGATTGTTTCTTACATTTCCAAGATATCATGGATGTGCCAAGAAGTATGCACCAACAGTAACAAAGCAATGTGAATCAGGACAACCAACCCAATTTGCATCAATATATCCTTCAAGATGTATAGAATAATTATAATAAAAAAGAAAACATTGACTTATAGAACCACAAACATACTGAATGATTAGCCACAAACTGACTTATAACCTGTACTGCATATAAGATGTCTGGCCGTGTCATAGTGAGATAAACTAATGGTCTCACCAACTGCCGGTACAATGTTGGATCATTGAACAGTTTCCCATCAACCTCCTTGTACTTCATATTAATCTCCATCGGGTCTACACAACCTTGTCATCAACAAGAAAACCCTTCAAACAAGATCACAAACATACTTTTGTTGTGTAAGAATGATCCCAGTAGGCAAGTATAATACTTCAAGTCCAAGAAAGTATGTGAGTCATCCCAAGATCTTCATCTTAAATGAGTATGCAAGAATTTTTTCAACTTAGTAATATTCTCTAGATCATTTCTTGTGATAATGATATCATCAACATAGATGAGAGGTATTGTGATACCTACTTGAGAAGTAGAAGAAACATGGAATAATCTCAAGAACTCTGAGAAAAGCCCAAAGTTTGAATCGTGGATTAAAATTTATCAAATCAAGCTTTGGAAACCTATTTTAAGCCATAAAGAGATTTTTGAAGAACTACAAGCAACATTTAGTCTTGGCAGAACACAACCAGGTGGTAGTTTCATAAACAAGACTTCTTTTAGGTCATCGTAAAGAAACACATTTTTCACATCCATCTGATATAAGTTACAACATCTCATTGAAGCCACATCCAATAATATTTGTACCGTTGTCATCTTAGTAACATGTGCAAAAGCCTCTTCATAATCTATCCATACTCCTCTTTGTACCCTTGAGCAACCAATCGAGATTTGTAGAGATCAATTGTATCATTTACCTTAAGTTTAATGGAATACACCCACTTACTTCTAGTGAGAACTCCATCTATTGGTTTATCAACAAAGTCCCAAGTAGAATTTTCATTCAATGCACGAAGCTCTTTCGACATTGCCTCTTTCCAACAAGTTTGTGTAGAAGTCTAAGACTAAGATGTAGGTACGTCAACATAATGTAGTATAGTATACATGTCATAATACTTACCAAATTTCTCTAGAGAGTAATCGATCCATTCAGGAGCATGACAGTCTATCCTACTAGATCGACGTGGGGGAGTAACTGATGATAGGATTCCTCTTCTGAAGATGAGAATGAGGAAGTAGAGTCAATATCTGAGGACAGAAGAGCTGGAGATCATTATCATCATAGTTCATGGACTGCTCCGGAGGATGAGTAGCTACCACATCATCATCAAACTTGTACAATAAAATAGATTTTGAAGCATGCTTAGAATTGTGTTTTTAAGAAAATTGACCCTAAAAGATAACTTGATTGGATACACGAAGCTGTCAATGAGATGCATTATAACAGTGATATCACTTTTGTGTTTTCATGTAGCCCATAAAAATACATTGTGATGCTTTTGTTGAAAACTTTTGCCATTCATGTGTTGGAAGATGGACAAATCCAACACAACCAAAAACTCGCATGTGGGAATAATCAAGCTTCTTATGAAATAATATGTGCAGTGTCTCCTTGAAAACTATTGGGGAATTTTGTCTATTAATCAAGTAGACAAAAGTATGTACTACTTCAGGCCATAAACTCCTAGGCATATTAGATGTACCGCTAATGAAGTTTTCAAAACATGTTGATTCTTCCTTTCTACGACTCTATTTCATTTCACCATGGTTAATAGTGTGCCCAAGGAACTGGACAGTGGGTTGTGCGAAACTCTATTTTTCCGCTTTATGCACAAATCATTATCACGCAAGACTTTGAACACTTTGCACGAGTGCTTAGCATGCTCCTCCATGCCGTTGCTATAAACGACAATGTCGTCCAAATAAATACTACAAACTGATCTAAAAAGGGATGAAACAACTTTTTCATCAACGTACAAAACGTCGCTGGAGCGTTTGTCAAGCGGAAAGGCATGATCAGCCACTCAAAAGCTCCATCACGAGTGACACAAGTCATTTTTGGCTCGTCACCTTCAGCAATCCGGACTTGGTAATAACCCTTCCTCAAGTCCATCTTCGTGAACACTTTGACCTACCCCAAATGATCAAATAAATCAGTGATCAAAGGAATAGAATATTTGTTCTTCACCGTGACCTTGTTGAGGGCCCGATAATCAATACACAAACGCAGCGTCCCTTCCTTCTTCTTTTGGAACAAAATAGGCACACTAAATGGCGTTTTAGAAGTCCTAATATGTCCAGCATCAAGAAGCTCCTTGAGTTGCTTTCTAAGTTCCTCCAATTCTAGGGAGCCATACGATAAGGGGTGATGGCAGGTGGCTTTACCCCGGGAACCAATTCAATTTGGTGATCAACTTCCCTACATGGTGGCAACAGTTGGGGAAGTTTTTTCGGCATCACGTCCCTATTATCAAAAAGGACCTTCTCAATACAAAGAGGCAAAGCTACTACCTCAATCGAGTCTCCGACGCCTCCGACAAGGGCAACAAGAAAGGTTGGTTCCCCTCTCTTAAAGCCCTTAACAATCTGCATGGCGGACAAGTGCATCCCATTTTGTGGTACCCGAATAAGGGGTACCATGCAAGAACCTCCGGCATCACTGATGTGAAGTTGGTTAAGGGGCGGTGAAATAAATGCGTGTACCTAATACCAAAAATCCAGCCCCAAAATAATTTCAAACACATCTATGGGTGCAATAGTAAAGTCTGTCAACCCCTTCCATCCTCATAAATCAATGGGGACTTTAGGAGCGAAACCATGGACTGTAGTGGGGAGGCCGTTGACAGTTTTCAATATCGTATTGCTGGCAACATAATTCAAACAAAGGTCCTTGTCCCTTTCCTTCGTTACAAAGTTATGTGTTGCACCGATGTCCACCATAATACGAAGGTATTTGCTATTCAACTTGGCATTGATGAACAGTGATTCGTGCGGCCTTACACTAGCCGGCTGGGTAGCCAACGCAACAAGCGTCATGTGAGTAAACAACGCCATATGATTAAACATGCCAATAACAACATTCTTTCCCTTGTCCGCCCTACCAGCCTGTCCATCTTGCTCCCCGGATGGTCCTCCGATTTGCATGGC
This sequence comes from Solanum verrucosum, assembly GCF_900185275.1. Classification (NCBI taxonomy): domain Eukaryota; kingdom Viridiplantae; phylum Streptophyta; class Magnoliopsida; order Solanales; family Solanaceae; genus Solanum; species Solanum verrucosum. The sequence continues at coordinate 2,609,101 of NW_026020416.1, forward strand.
AGCTTGCTCTTGTTATTTTTGAGCAGCAACTATAGCATTTAACTTACTCAACGACGGGTAATAACGAGCAGCATGAGTAGTCTCACCACAAATATAACCGCCTCACGATGTGGAATGCCTTTCTTACGATCCTCATAATTTTTGCGAAAATTAGAAGGCTGATTACGATTGTTACCTCTCTCATCGCTGCCTTGGTTTGGAACAAGCTTGCTTTTGTTTCGATTGTTATCCACCTTGGGAGGAACATTTTTGCTCTGATTGTCCCTCCCCTTCGCTGCATCTACCCGAAAATCAGTAAGCGATTCAGCCACCATGATTGCTTCATCAACATCATTGATTTGCCGCCTTTTGGAGTTCTTGTTTGGCCTAATTTTGGAGACCATCCAAGAAGTAAAACAACAAGTCGTTGCTGGTCAAACTCGGAATTTGGAGAGTGAATTTTGTGAACTCTTTCACGTAATCACAAATGGAGGACATTTGCTTTAATTCTCTCAACCTCCGATGAGCCTCATGTACTACGTTTTGAGGATAGAATTGTCGCTTTAGCTCTTCTTTGAATTGCCCCCAATCATCGATGGAGAAAACCCCTCTCTCCATGTTTTCCTTTTTCCTTCACCACCACAACATAGCGGTGTCACTCAAATATATGCCCGCTGTCCGGCTCTTGGCAGCCTCACTAGTCATGTTTACATGCTCGAAATAAGCATCCATTCGCTACAAGAAATTCTCAACGTCTTGGGAATTTATTTCATCACGAAACCCCTTTGGTTTAGGAGCCTCAATACGTGTCTCACGAGCTGTAACGGGACCAACAGCTCCCGCACCGTCAGTCTCATCAACCTGCCTTTTCAAGTCTCAAACTCTCTATGAAGAGAAGAGAGTGCTTCGATGAGCTTGAGTTCAAGGTTGGTCAGCCTTTCCTTGTTCACTTCCTCAAGCTCAACAAGGTTGCTCTTCACCTCACCAAGGCCCTCAAGAGCTACCGTTTCAAGAGAACTAAAGTTGTTCTCGAAAACCACAAGTCACTTATTCAAGGCCGACAACCTAGCCTCAATTCCGATAATCTTCTCATCGAGTTGGCTAGTGTCAGAAACTTCTCCTTCTTCCCCAAGGTTTCTGCCACAAACAGGTGGGTTAGAAGAATATTCCCTTACCTTACTTCTATCACGTTTCTTGGCAGTATATTTTCGAACCTCCTGCTCCTTCTCTTGACAACCATCTTCGTTGCGTTGAGACTTCGACATCATGCTCAAACTAAGGCTCTGTTACCACTTGTCACGGGCCTATTTTCGTAGGTCTCGTGGGATAGCAAAGGAGGGCTTGCATAGCTCCTCGTAAGCTCAATCCTAACACAAATAAGCACTAAAGTGCAGCAGCAAAATCGTCTAAACAGTCCACACACAAACAACCAACAAGAAGGCAATTAAGAGAGCAAGTTTTGGGAGGCAAGTGCCAATTTTCTTTGTAGTTCTCTAGGTGTTCCTCTACACAAGTGAACCCTTTACAATAGCTTATACAAGCTGTAAAAATAAGAGTAAAATCGTAATGGGAAAATTCCCAAGAGAAAAGACTAAAAAGGGACTTTTTACAAAGTCAAAGAGTAGGTGGGAGAAGGTGGAAGGTGTCTATCACAAGTTAGCCTTGTCCCCTCTGTTGGGGACCGTCTTGGCTGAAATTCAAGGCCATTAAATGCTCATCAAGGGTCTTCAAGTTGTCTCCCAAACCTGGAATATAATTGGCACACCGTTTGAGACCCGTTGAACCACAATACAAGTTTGCCCCGCTCCCGAAACCACTGAAATTTAATGTAGCTCCTTTCGGGGAGGTACATCTACACCTCTTACCATATAGAGCTTTAAACAGTGCCATCCCAATACTAGAATGATAGTTATTATTATAACTAAGCTCAATCAAAGGCAAATGATCATCCCAATTACCCTTGAAATCAATCACAAAAGCTCTCAACATATCTTCCAAAGTCTGAATAGAAATAAAGTGAGTCAACTTTGTCGTTCGGTCCACAATAACCCAAACTTAATCAAATTGACAACATGTACGAGATAAACCAGTAATAAAGTCCATATTCAAATCTTCCTACTTCCACGTAAAAATACTAATGTCTTGAGACAAACCACCAAGTTTTTCATGCTCAACTTTCACTTGTTAACAATTCTGACACTTAGCCACAATCTTCACAGATGGATTTGGACATTTGGTGGACCGCCTACTGGATCGACGACATATTCTGGATCACCTAAAGTCACATAACCTTGAGGATTAAAACCAAAAGTAGACCGGCGATGAGATGGAGTGATTGGCATATAGCTGACCTGGTCGGCGACGCTCGACTTACCTCATCTAATGGTCTTTTCAGCTGAAATTCGGGAAACTATAAATTGATATTTTACATTGTTTAAAGGAGACCTGGTTTTTATTATTGAAGTCCAGTTTTAGTTTTCTTCTATTTTTGGAGAGTTTTCTTAGTAGTTTCCATTGGATAACAACTTTGAAGGGTTTTTCAAGTAGATTCGAAGTGGGTCTTTGATTTTTAGCACTTTGGATCATTTTAAAGACTTAGATTGCATACCCAGACCATGGGGATTGTATTTGGTATTAATTTCTATCTTTTTATGATGTTTGGCTAAAACCCCAATTCTTGGGATGTGATCATGTGATTATTTAATAGATATTGTTGTTTAATGATTTAAATGTTGTTTTAATGTGGGTTTAATCGATAGCTAAATAGTAATTTATGAATTGTAGTTGCAAATACAATTTTAGCTTAGTGTTTGAGGCTTGCTCGAGAGAGAGGTTCTAAAACCAAGGATATCGATTGATGATTGTTGTGTGTGGGTCGTTATGGGTTCAGCTCGAAAGAGTGAATCTTGACTCATTTCTACCTATCTAGCTCGAGAGAGTAGATAAATTAAGGTTTTGGGCTATTTTATAGTGTCAAGTTTGTCTAGGTTCGAGAGAACTCGCCTGAACCGTAATAGTTATTCGAGAGAAAACTATGGCACCTATAGTCTAGCCTACCAACAATGATTCAACACTTTATTAATAAACTTCAATAACCCATATCGTGAATTTAGCTTATAATCGATCACATCCCTAGAATTCATTCCTACTTGTCTAATCCCCTGTTTTAGTGATTATTGTAGTTGTGAATATCTTAAAACCCCCCATCTGACATTTGTTGCCAAAGCTTTGACTTATTTTGTTTTATTTCGACAATGTCTATTTCTAGAATCGATTAGAATCGCATCTTTACTTCCTAATAGAATTTGATATGGTATTGCTCCATGTGGGTTCGACCTCAACCTTTCGTTGGGTTATATACTAGATTACGAACGCCTACACCTATTATTGGATGAGGTGTATATGAGCATTTATCAAAGTTGGGTTTTATACTGACTAATGATCATTTACACCTAGAATTGGATGAGGTGTGCTTGAAACGTTAATCACGCTATCATGGCATGTTTTTCAGGTCATGACAACATGGTATCAGAACTCTAGGTTCGCCGATTTCACCAGTACCAAAGCAAGTGCCTATTAGAGTCTCATGGATTGGTATGATGCCGTCTGTATCAAATCTTTTAGAGGCTATAAAGAATCTTATGATTACTTCACTTTTTTGTTTCTTATCATTTGTTAATAGTTTTACCGATGTCTAAACTCTGTTTGTTGTACTCTTTCTCATATGTCTAGGATGAGGTACACTACAGGTGGGCGAGAGCCTCCTACACCTCCAGGTAGATCCCTAGCTAGGGTAGAGGTTGAGACTGACCTAGAGGTCGAGAGAGAGAAAGTACAGGCTACCACACCAGGTCGAGACTAGGAGTGGGAGCCAACACCAGAGCTTGAGACAGAGGTTGAGCAGATGCAACATTAGCTGGATGGCGTGGGGCCAACCCGGTCTCTACTAGGGTTCTTAGCCACACCAGTACTTCAGGATACGTTGGCCATGATCCTCAACTTTATGGAGGGCATGTTGTAGGCTGGTATTATGCCTAGCACTTTAACTGAACCTAGATCAGAGATGAGGCATAGACTTCAGCCCCAACGGGGACATAGGGTATGTAGAATCCATTAACACATTATGCTGCTATGTCCATCCTTTAGTGGTCAGGTAGTTCCAACTTTTTCTCCACCTATGGCCCGTAGGCTAGCTATGTCTTCTGAGGTTTATCAGATTGGGTCATCCCAGGTTTTCCAGTGCTGCCGATGAGGATGCCCATGAGTTTTTGGTTAGTTTTCAGGAGAACTTGCATAACATCATGCTAGAGGAGTCTAACGGGGTTGATTATACCTCCTTCTAGCTTGATAGGTTGGAAAACTAGTGGTGGAGATCTTATCTTGAGTATAGACCAGTCAGGTCACCTTTGATGACTTGGACTCAGTTCTTCGAGGCTTCATTGAATAAGTATGTACCTTGTAGCCTAAAGGAGCTATTGCGAGATGAGTTTACAAATTTGACTCAGGGATCACTGACAACTGCAGAGTATGAGACACAGTTCCATGAGTTGGCTAGACATGCGGCAATGTTGATTCTGACATAACACGAAAGGGTGCGTAGGTTTATTTGAGGACTTATTTCCACTACGGACGGCTATAGAGCAAATGGTGGCATCAAGTTGATATTTTCTTCATATAGTTGACCATGCATGCACCATTAAGGGAATCCATCGTGAGGCCTATGGAGGTAGCAAAAAGTGTCCTCATTGTCAGGGTGATTTCAATGGGTCTCAGTCCCATGGTAGAAGGTTTTCAAGCAGAGGCTACCCACATTAGTATTTCAGCCTGCTAGGCCAGTTCTGGCAGCTCTACAGATTACATATGGTAGCATGGCAAGTGCTAGTGATTAGATGGTCCAAACTTCTCGATGAGTACATTCAGGGTATTTGGGACGTGGTGGCCAGTTAGGTTCAGTTGAGTTGTCTCAAAAGGGTAGTTCTGGCAGAGGTTTCTACGAGTGTGGTGTAGTGAGTTACTTTGCCTGAGAGTGTCCTATGATTTGTCATTGTCGGATGCAAAGTCAGTCAGGTCTGCATGGTCATCATGCTTAGGCCCCAGGGCTCCGGTTCAATCAACTAGGGGTGGTCCCAGGTTAATCGAGATGGTCCTCAGGTAGGCAAATCGGGTGGTCGAGGTGGACGTGGCCATATATATATGTTTTTCTAGGGAGATAGAGTTGGGATATCAGATTTTGTTATCACATGTACGATCTATGTCTCCCATCATCCTGCTTATGCATCATTTGGTCCAGAGTTTACATTTTCATATGTTTCTACCTATTATTCTACGCAATTAGAGTTATCTTGTGAGCCGATGTTTGTGCCTATGGATGTAGCTACCCTTTTAGGCTATTCTTCAATAGAGGATCAAGTGTATAGAGCTTGTGTGGTAACCATCATCATGTATGATACTTGGGTAGACTTTATCGTGTTGGACATGGTATATTTTGACATGATTCTAGGCCTGGATTGGTTGTCTCCCTACCATGCGGTGTTGGATTGCTTCTCCAAGACTGTTACTTTGTGCGTGTATGGTCTTCCTCCTCTTATGTGGTCCGATTCTGATAGTCATTTTCCGAGAGGTGTCATCTTTTTTTTATTGCGTGACAATTGGTAGGAAATGGGTATTGTCTTATATTGCCTATGTCTGTGATACTAGTGTCGACACTTCTCCTCTTGAGTTAGTTCTATGGTTAGATAGTTTGCTGATGTGTTCCCTAACGATTTACTTGGCCTTCCTCCTGACCGTGATATTGATTTTGGGATTGATATTGAGCCGGGTCTGCATTCAGTTTCTATTTCGCCATACCATATGGCTCTAGATGAGTAGAAGGAGCTTAAGTAGTAGCATTAGATCGAGTGTATCTCTTTGGGGATGCTCCTATCCTATTTGTTAACAAGAAGGATGGTACCTTGCATGTGTGAATCGACTACAACCAGCTGAATAAGGTGACCATCAGCACCAAGTATCCTATGCCACAAATTAATGAATTATTTGATTAGCTTCAGGGTGCAGTGATGTAATCTAAGATAGACTTGAGATCAGGCTACCACCAGTTGAGGATTAGGGATACGGACATCCCTAAGACTACCTTTAGGACTTATTACAGCCAGTATGAGTTCTTAGTCATGTATTTTGGGTTGACTAATGCCCCAACAACATTAATGGATTTGATGAACCGTGTGTTCAGACCCTATTTGGACTTCTTTGTGATTGTGTTCATCAATGACATCTTGGTCTATTCTGGGAGTAGGGAGCAACATGAGTAGCATCTGAGGATTGTACTCCATAGTTTAAGGGATCAACAATTTTTTCTAAGTGTGAGTTTTGGCTTGAGTTTGTAGCATTCTTTGGGCACGTAGTGTCCAAGGATTAGATTATGGTGTATCTAGCAAAGATTGAGGCAGTCTGTGGTTGGGAAAGACTTGCTTCTCCTATTGAGGTTAGTAGTTTTATCGGGATAGCAGCCTATTATAGACGGTTCGTAGAGGGGTTTTCTTCTATTACGACACCTTTGAGTAGATTGACTCAAAAGAATATTCTCTTCTAGTGGTTTTAGGAGTGCAAGGCGAACTTTCTAAAGCTCAAGGCTTTGTTGACTTCAATGTCGATTCTGACTTTTTTTGTGGACGACCAGGGATTTATGGTCTATTGTGATTCTTCTGATGTTGGCATGGGTTGTGTTTTGATGCAGCAGGATAGAGCTATTACTTATGCTTCTACACAACTGAAGCTTTATAGAAGAACTACCCCACTCATGACTTAGAGTTAGCAATGGTAGTCTTCGCATTGAAGATTTGGCAGCACTGTTTGTATGAAGTTTACTATGAGGTATTCACCGACCACTGTAGTCTTTAGTATATATTCAGCCAGAGGGGTCTTAATTTGAGACATGTGGTTGGAGTTACCGAAGGACTATGCTATTTCTATTCTTTATTACCCATGTTAGGCTAATGTGGTAGTAGACTCCTTGAGTCAGAGAGTAGTGAGCATGTGGAGTTTGGCTTGTTAGCTGTGAATGGGTGACCTATGGCTTCGGACATTCAGTCCTTAGCTAATCGGATGGTTAGACTTGATATTTATGAGCTAGGCAGAGTATTTGCTTGTATGGAGGCTAGATCTTCTTTGATAGAGCAGATTCGAGCACAATAGTTTGAGGATCTGAGATTGAGGGTGATTCAGGACAAGGTTCGTAGCGGTGGGGCTAGGAAGGTGACTTTAGATCTGGAGGAAATTTAGAGGATTGAGGGTCGTATCTGTGTCCCTAGAGTTGGTGAGTTGGTTGAGCTAATTCTTCAGAAATCCCATTATTTCAGATATTCTCTTCATCTCAATGCTGCGAAGATGTATCGTGATCTAAGGCAAAATTATTGATGGTGTGGGATGAAGTGGGACATTGCAAGGTTCGTGGTTAGGTGCTTGAACTATTAGTAGGTGAAGTACGAGCACCAGAGACCAGCCCACCAGCTAGTCATTCTGGAGTGGAAGTGGAAGCGGAAGCGTATAGCCATGGACTTTGTGGTAGGTTTACCGCGTACTTTTTGGGGTTTTGATTTTTTCTGGGTCATCGTGGACTGATCGACCAAGTCGGCACAAAATCTTCCGGTTCAGACTACCTACAGTTTAGAGATATTGGCACAGATTTACCTTAGAGAGATTGTCTATTTGCATGGGGTGCCGATTTCTATCATCTCAAATTGAGGCACTCAGTTCACTTCGCATTGTTGGAGGTCTATTCAGAGAGATTTGGGTACACGAGTTGATCGTAGTACAACTTTTCACCCTCAGACCGATGGTCAGTCGAGAGGACAATTTAGGTAATGGGTAAATTGGGTGGGTTAAACGGGTAATGGGCGGGTATTTGAATTTTGGCTTAAATAATTGGTCAAACAGGGTTGAGCCATATGATTGCACCACATGTACCAAATAAGTCTTACGTTGGTGGGAGGAGAAAATGTACACTAGTTTTTGGACGACAAGGGCTCTAATGAACGAAAAGTATGACGGAGGGTATTTTTGTATACAATTAACTATAGTTTGGGGGGTATATTTGTCCCTTTTCCCTTCATTAAATTATGTTATATTCTTTGGTAAAAGTTTGATGGAATTTTTCTCCTTTTAGATTGTTTTTATTTAGATTTTGTTTCAAGAAGATGGAACTTGGACAGTAGGAGCGCCAGAAAATAAGATGAAGAGATTTTTTGAGGTTGCTGATGTCCTTTAGTTGATGTACGTAGAGATGGTGACTTATGTTTTTGAACTATGAATGTATCTTAGCATAGTTTTGAACATTGATGACCTCTCTGAATTTAACCACTCTATTTGAGATCTTATTTTGCAGGTGGGAAGTCTGAAATTGGCAATAAAGATGTGAATTTGAAGATCTTTGATGTTAGAATTTTTGATATATTCCTCCTCAATTGTTGTTGCACATGTTTTGTCACCCTTTGCAATAAATTTTGAGCGGTCTGTTATAGCTTGAAGGTAATCGTCTTCGAAAATTTGACATCTTTTTGGGCTCAAAATAATATTTTAATCTCGTAACAAAGTGCAACTTTTAGTCTTTTCGATAAATCGTTCTAAAATGGACAAGTTATTGTTCAAGCTGATATCAAAATCTAATTAATGGAATGAGGTATTTATACAAGAACTACTCTTTCAATCCATGATTTTAAGTCGTAGTAACCTATTTGATAATTCTCATAGTTGTCAACAACAACAACATACCTAATGAAATTTCACAAGTGAAGTATGGGGAGGATAAAGTGTAAAAAGACCTTACCTCACCTCATGGAAGTAGAAAGGCTGTTTCTGAAATTTTCATAGTTGTCCAATTGTCGTGTTATGTTGGTATAATTGTGTAAGAAGCCTTTTGTAGAAGTAATTGGATGAGCTGCAGGAGGGAAAATAGTGCTCCAACAAAAGAAGAAGCTATTAAAAATTATTTTGTCAAAGAAAAATTGAAGTAATTAGCATCATATGCCTCATGAAGATGTTGAAATTTAAGACCATTGAAGAGATCCCCGATTTGACGTATTGGGGCGCTACATTCAATACTAAGCATCCACGGTCGTTCAATAGTAATATAACCCAACTAGTGAGTTGGGGTAGATTCCCAAGGGAGTGGTTCGTAATTGAGAATCAATAGAAAAGCATAAATGTGTTCAAGTCAATTATAGCTATAAACATTTACGAAGTAAAACAAATTAAATTAAAGGGTGACACAGGTATCAAGTATCAAAGGGGGGTTTTGTAATCAATTATCAACCAAAACAACAATTAATACGAAATACGAATATGGAGACGGAATTCTTGGAATGTGATAGAAATATGGACTAAAATAAACAACTGGGTAAATGCTATTGATAGTAAATTGTTGTAAATTGGTAACTAAGCTAGACTTTAGTGGGGGTAAATTTTCTCTCGAACAATTTACACCGAATCAAATCGGTTTCTCTCGAACACCAATAAGCGGCAATGAAGCACAACCTTCGCCTTAGTCATTCACTCTCTCGAGTTGAATGTGTAGGAGTGGGTTTAGGATTCACTCCCTCGAACAAGTCAAAAACACGAAGATAAAATTGTATATGCAACTACAACCCCATTAAATTCTAACACAACCACTGAACGAAATCGCCTTTAAACAGTGAATAAACAATCAATTAGCAATACCTAGCAGTAAATTCAAACCTTATTCACATAATCACACCCCAAGAATTGGGGTTTTAGCTAGACTTAGTAAAGAGATAGAAATCGATACCGAAAAGTGTTTCCATCAAGTGGGTACGATAGATATTGTCTTTTCACACGTCTAAGATGAATAATCTTCAATACCCACTTCCAATTGCTTAGAAATGAAAATCTTCAAAGCTAAGAAACGAAGTCTCCAAAACTCTAAGTTCTAAAAACTGAAAAAAATTTGAGTCCCTACAAAATCTGATACTAGGATAAAAATTTAAACAAGTATTTATAGATGTCAAAAAGTGTGCTGCGAAGGACCACTCGGCGCAGTTAGTCGGGATCGCTGATCCACTCAGCAATCCGCCATTTGGTCTGGTTTATCGTCTTTCTACATTAGCCTTCAGCAAATTCAAGTTCTGTAACGTTGGGAGATGGACAACTGCATCGCGGAATCGTTCGGCGACTCGCCTACTCAATTTTATCTCGCCAACTTGATTTTGTCCCTCAGAGCTTGGCATATTGGAACAGTAGGCGAGACCATAGCCATTCGGCGACTCGCCTAATGGTTTAGGCAATCCTCAGGCCGTCTTTTCTTCTTTCTTTTCGGCTGCCTTATTCCTTTCTGCCCAATAGTGTCCATGCTTAGTGTCTAACTCCAAATACCTGAAACTCAAGGACTTTCATCAGTTATTGAGACAAAATATGCATTTGAGGACACTAAATGTATCAAAATAAAGCCCTAAAAGAGTCCAAATCGTGGACTCATCAACACCCCCAACTTAAACTTTTGCTTGTCCTCAAGTAAAACTCAAGTTCAGCAGTTCAAAAAGGATGTCTCAAATAGTGCTACACAAGACTCAATCATGAATGCACACAAAAAGACTCAACTTACTCGTGCAAGGATCAATTGTGCACTCAAAGATTCAAGTTGTGACTCACCATTACCAAAGAATCTCAAGCTCACTATACTTGCTTCAAATGCAAGTTCAAGCTCAATAAATGTATTCAAATGCCCTCACACAAATAATGATTCCATGTTCACTCAATGGTTCAATCATTTAAAGTTCCGAAATCAAGATCAACACTCACACTCACAAAGATATACACAATGCATGATTTCACCCATAGGTTTACCCGTATTTTCCAACCAACATTTGTTCCAGCTCATTCAAGATCAAAAAGGTCTTTTCAAGGCTTGTAACGGGGCAGAGTGCAAAGGTATGGTCATTTAGGCTCATTGGCTATAGTCCTCATGAAATATGATGTGAACAACACCTTCATTCCTTTTCTTCATCATTTTCATTCAAGCTCAAAAGTCACATCTTATTCATCTTCCATGGACTGCTGGAAACCCCTATTTCTTTTTGTATTTTCACAACTTTATTCCACAAATTTTTCATTCTTTTTATTTTTCAATCATTTTTTTTATAAGGAGGGGTTCCATTTTTTTCAAAACATGGGCAAAAGGGACTTCTTTGCATTTTCTTGATTTACCTTCTCTTTTCACCACACTCCCAACTTAGGCTTTTGGCTATTCAAACAAATCACAAATCATAAGGATTATGGGTAATGGATCAAGAAAGGTTAAGCCTTCATCAAGTTTCTTCCAAGAAAAGGGTAAGGCTCAAGGGATGCTCAAAAGAGGTTCACACACTCACAAGGTAAGCCACAAAAGAGGTATAATTTCAAATTGGTTCACACTCTTTAAAGTTGCCTAAGTCATATCAAAAGTTCACATCACTTAGTCAACCGGACCAATGGGGTAATGTCACGACCCCAGAGCATCCCCAAGTCGTAACATGCGTATTCGACCTCTCAGAGGTCTCATACAAGCCCTTAGCATTCATCACATTAGATATGTAAAATAGTGCGGAATTAAAAACTCTTTAAATAAAATCCCATAAGACTCAAAGGTCACTTTTAAAAACATCATTCAAAAGTACACAAGCGGAATACTAAGTCTCTTAGCCATCTTAGACATAAACGTGAAAACATACTAGGGACATGGCCCTTTACAATCAAAAGAAGTCTATTAAATCTATTACAAGAATCTTATCATAAAACTAGAACAGAAAAGTCTTGCCCTCGACATATGAGGACATACCACAAAATCTAGGAAGAACTTCAAATCCCAAGTTTACTACAAAACCCGCTCACTTGCCGGAACCTACACTTGTAGAAAATAGAGAAATATGGAATTAACACAATTAAGTACTAAGTATGATGACCATGCAAGAACATGCCAAAACGGACATTTACAAGGAATAAATACTTTCATATTATTTTGATAAAACCTTCACTTCACAAGTATAAGAGACATAATACAAGTCAATGTTCACATATAAAACCATAGCCAACCATATACATACTCAACATATATTCATATACAACCCATGCTTAACTTTAAAAGAACACACGCCATTTCATTACCGTAGGACCTCTACCTAATATAACCTTAAGACACACTTGAGTGAGACAAGAAGTGACCGCCCATACAACCTCTTCAAGCACACTTAAGTGTTCCTCAAGATTACCTTAGATAAGGACATTTCCTTTATAACATAACATCAATAGACCAACATTCTTTAAGAAACCATTTAGGAGACATTCAAGCACGTAAGGGGACTTTCACATAATAGTCGTTAGACTTAGGGAACTCACTTTAGTATTTTCAAAGCCTACTCGTGCCATGTGTAGATAGCATCCCATACTACTACCTACACGTTGTAGAACCTATCCAATAACTAGAGTGCACATCCCACATGATGGGAATAGGCATAACCAACATAGACCATACTAGCTAGGCATGGAATTCGGAGTCTATCCTACTCCGTAGAGGTTGTTCTACTTTCCAAAGGTAGAACTAGTAAGCAACCCATGTAGGCACATGGTTTAGGGGATGTCCAAGGAAGTTCATTGTGCCTAATCTCATACTCAACTAGGCCACCTTCCTAACCACATCCACTCGGTGCTAGCCTTGTTTCCCATAGAGTATTCAATCACATATGTACTTAGAGAGGGTTCCTTTTCTAGTTCAACCAACTCATAGTACCTCTTCCCAAGAAAGGCCCCATTTCTAAGTCATGGCCAATCAAGGTTCATAAGGATAGCTCATTTGACTTTCTTAGATAAGGATTTTCATGTCGTTCCGGCTCCATCCATCTCTAAGTCTATCATCTCACTCAAGAAGGGAACTTCGCCCTAAGGCCCATCCTTCAAGGTTATACATTTACTTAGGAAAGCTAGACTTATGAAAAGGCACCATTTCTTAGTTCTGTCGATTCAAGTCTTGGCCTAGAATTCCTCTTTTAGCATTTATAGAAAGGGCACCATTTCTTAGTTCTAGCCCACTTCACACATTCATGCATTCAAGACTTTAAGTAACAAGGAGGGACACTTTAGTCTACCAACCAAGTCACAACATTTTCATTTAAGAATACTTCATAATCCAACATCTTTTCATATATACATCATGAGAAAAAAAATCATACTTTAAATCACAATGCTATCCACTTTACATAGGATCATCACAAGATCACATAAACTCATTCACATCATACCTTCACACATATAGCTTCACATAAAACTTTACATATAGCTTCAATATAGGACTTTACATATAGCCTCATTCATATATAATAATATAACAATACAATAACACTCATGTAATGCCCTTCATGGCCTCAATTCACAATAATACCACACAAGAACAAGATATGACACTTCCACCAGAGGTGGATTCAACCTACCAACAACAATCGTCACATATGGACATTTAAAGAGAACATACTTTCAATTACACTACAATAACACTTTGTACAAGATCACCTTATAACCATAAGAATACCTTCACATAGTACTATAACACTTCATAACTTGATAACACTTTAATTCAATAGATAATGCCTTCAAGGCCATATTCATAATACAATCCATAATTAAACACCTCCACCATAAGTGGATCAAACCAAGCAAGAACAATTATGTCAATAATATGAGATTAAGCCAACTTACCATCCTCCAAAGCCATCCTCAACATTAATCAATAGATATAGAAAATCATAAACATCAACAATACAATCTATTCTAAGCATAAATTCATCAATACCCAATCATTATCAACAAACCCATTTCGTAAGTCAAATATAGATATTTGTGAAATCAAGGGTTCATGAGATTTTTCACTTGAAAACATCAATTTAATATCAACAATATCACAGTCCATCATTTAAAACCATTTAATGCAAGAACCCTTCAGTAGAGTAAGAAATAGAAGTTTTTCATAACTTTTGAGAATTTGAAAACCCTTTGAAATTGGTTCTAAAGCGAAAACTAGCTGTAGATAAAGAGCCACCATACCTTAGTATTGAGAAAACCCACGAAAATTTGATGCAAGAAACCTTCAATTCGAAACCCTAGTTGCCCACATCTTCTTCTTCCTTGAGCTTGGGAGGACTTTTAGAGAAAAGAACTTTTAGGCGGGGGGGGGGGGGGGGGTTTAATTTGAAGAATGAATTCAAAAATACCTTTTAAAAGTTTTAATACCATATATAGTTATTAGAAATAAAATAAAATATACCCACTTCTTAATTTAACTAAAATTAATATTTACGAAAACGCCCCTTGCCTACATAGACCTACCAAATAAAACTAAGGCAAAGTCCAATTTTTATTTTGGAAAATTTCATAACTCCAATTTATGCTTAAACTTTAAAAATTCATACGTTAGGCTCTAGTTTCACCTATCAATTTTTAGGGTCGTTACAGGTAAATTCTAGGTGTCATCACATATAGTTCACGGTAAGCTCATCACACAAGGCATTGACACCAATGTCAAACAACACTCCACACTTTTGCTAGTGTGCAATGTTCATTACAAGAGACTCAATTTGATACTTGGCTAGTCACAACGAGATGCAAAGAGTTCATATATTGTCTATGCAACTTCAATTGGCCTCGTCGTAGCCGTATATTCATTTTTGTTCGATTATGAGCACTATTCAAGTCATCGGTATTGATCAAAATCGATACTCAAATTTGCACAAGAACAACCACTTTCAATACAAACAAGAGGTGGCAAATTTTTTTCTGAAGGATAAAAAATCATTTACTATTAAGAGCAAGGAGCCACAAGCTCAAACATTCACAAAAAGCACTGTATAACACAAATTTAGCTCAAAGCCCAAATGTATAAACAAAATAGGAATTCTGAATGTCACACAAAAGGTGGGCCTCACCTCACCACAAATAAAAGCATTTGTCATCAAATACAAACAAAATTATCCAAAAGTCAACATGAAAGTAAGATAGAGAGGGAGGTAAAGAGGAGATCCTGTCTACGTAGTCGCTTCATCTGTCTGGGCATCAGTGCTCGGTTCATCAGTCTGGACTTGTGCATCAGTGCCCAAAGTTACTTCAGAAGGAACAGTAGAACCAGACCCACCAGGAGTTTCCACAGATGTATCCGGCAAGAAGTTCCGCATAGCTGCATAGAATCCCCGGTCCCATGAAGGAATAGAGGGGCCTCGGGGAGTAGTCTCCCTGTCAGAATTTGACCTCTTACCCTTGCCTTTATCTCCAGGTGGAGGTTCTTGTCCTCCCTTCTTAGGAGGCTTTGATCTCCCTTCATTTATTTTGAAATTTCGTGCTCTTATCTCTCGGGGTGGCATGATTCTCCCAGCAACTTTTGGTCTAACCATATATGCAAAGCATCGAGAAAAAGTTAAGAAAATCTTCAAACAAAAGCACAGAAAATCAGAAAGACTCGCCAAACCGATCGGCGAGTCGCCTAATTATTTTGACGAGCTCGGTCGGGCCAGTCTAAAGGATTGGCTTTAAAGCTATGGAAATTTGGTGGTAGGAAGGGTCATTCGGTGAATCGCCAACAACTTTCAGTGAGCAAGAATTAGCTCGCCGAGACTTACAGTGCAAAAAGGGTTCACGGCAGTAGACAAAAGGGGGATCAAAAAGACTTTTGGTGAGTCACCGAGTGCCCTCGGAGACCTCATGATTCTCGGTGAAATTTACAGAGCCAACATCAAACAAAGTATGAAATTAAAGGCGATATGGGGACATTAGGTGAACCACAGAGTGGTTCGGCGAGCTCGACCCAGCTCGCTAAATGACCGAATGTGACTACTTTCAACCCAACTTCTCGAGTTCAACCTCGCAACCCCCGAAAACAAAATGAAAACATGCACAGCTCAAATTCAAATGAGACCCATAACACCATTATCCTGGGATACTCAGAATTCTCCCGATTTTTCCAAATTTGGCCAATTGACGGCTTCCACCCTTAAGAATGATGTCATCCACTCTATCATTAGGCAAATTACATCGTTTGGCACAAATACGGGCTACTCAGACTTCACCCAACCAAGCCAAATAACATGCAAGCACAGCCCCACAAAATTTACTTCATTTTAGAGCACAAAAAGATGGGAATTTAACATTGAAAACATTAAGGGAAAGATTATCAAATTACAAACAGGCATTCAAACATTCTAATCCTATCAAAGCGGACCATCACACGACAATCAAAATAATAATGTTGCAAATGAGTACAATTTCGATAAAAATGAACTTGGGGTTTGGAAAACCAACCTTTTATACCGATTAAGATAAGATTGAAATGCTAGGCGGCAATGTAATCCAACTCCGAGCACCAATCAACATCTAAAATACTTCTCGAAATGCGACAATATATAAACTAAGGTGCAAGTGTGAGTTTGTGAAGATTTAAAGTGAGTGAAAGTGAAGAGTTTGTAAATTTAAACCTTAGGCTTTATAAAAACTGTTCAGTTCTTGCCCATTCGGCGACTTTAGTCATGCTCGCCGACCCATTCGGTGAAACGCCAAATGGTTACTTACCTCACCGAGTTTTACAGGGCCCTGAGTTGATTTGGGGGTCCAAACGATGATATAGATCGTGTTCGCCAACCTGGTTTGCGACTTGCCAATAATTTCATGGGCTGGCCGAATTATACAGACTCCAATGTAAAATTTTATTGATTCCAACGGTGGTCTGGGTCGCAGTCGCCGACCTCTTTGGCGATACGCCGACTGGGCTTTTTCTCGCCAATTTCCCTTTTTCCAAACACTTTCCACACGTTAACCTGCACAACCAACACACCATTATTTCTAAAACAAAAATTAAACAATAAAACCCTTGGGTTGCCTCCCAAGAAGCGCATTATTTAATGTCATGGCATGACGCAGGTCAACACCTAAATCTCATTTTTGGTGTCGGCCATAGTGTCACTAGACGACCTCTCTTTATGCTATGAGTAGAGACACGACATCACTTGGTTTATCTGGGCATCTTGTAGCTGAATAATCATGGAATGAGAGGTTGTCGTCTGATTCAACATTTCAATACTCTTTTATCTCATTCAACACCCTATTTTATTCTTCGGTCTTGTGTAGAATGAGTGAAAGGACTTCCTCATTTTGTCTGCCCTCTTGCTTCTTCACCTATTTACGCTCGCGAGGGGGAAAATGCTTGTCCTTTTTTGTGGACAGTGCTTCCAATTCCATGACTCTCTTGGAAAAGACATCCAGCAAAGTCAGCATTGTGGTCCATTCTTGATCTTTCTCTGTCTCCTTGTTGGTCTTAATCATGCCATCAAGGAGTTGGGCTATCACTTCACAGGGTTGTTGTGTCAAACAACCTACAAAGAGTTTATCAGCAACGCTTCTATTGTAGGAACCAAGACCCCGATAGAAGCATTCCAGCAGCAATTTATCAGACATTCCATGAACTGGGCACTGCTGTAGTAATGCCTTAAACCTAGGCCACATCTCATGGATAGTTCCCCCCCCCCCCCATTTAGTTGAACGTTAGGAGGTTGTCCCAAAGATTCAATAATTTCAAAAGGGGGTGATCTGTTTGATACCCATAGTTACCATTCACACTCATCTTTCCTATTGCAATACACAAACAAGCAAAAACAAAACTAAAAATTAAGTAAGTAGAACTATGACTAACAAGAACAAAATTTAACTTAACTATAAATTCTCAACTAACACCACTCCTCGGCAGCGGCGCCATTTTGATTTGACGTATCTGGGTGCTTCATCCAATACTAAGCGTCCACGGTCGTTCAATAGTAATATAACCCAACTAGTGAGTTGGGGTCGAGTCCCAAGGGAGCGGTTCGTAATTGAGAATCAATAGAAAGCATTAAATGTGTTCAAGTCAATTATAGCTATAGCCATTTACGAAGAAAAACATATTAAATTAAAGGGTGACACAGGTGACAAATATCAAAGGGGGGTTTTGTAATCAATTATCAACTAAAACAACAATTAATACGAAATACGAATATTGAGACGGGATTCTTAGGATGTGATATGCCTAAGGACTAAAATAAACAACTGAGTAAATGTTATTGATAGTAAATCGTTGTAAATTGGTAACTAAGCTAGACTTTAGTGGGAGTAAATTTTCTCTCGAACAATTTATCCCGAATCAAATTGGTATCTCTTGAATACCAATAAACGGCAATGAAACACAACATTTGCCTTAGTCCATTCACTCTCTCGAGTTGAATGTGTGGGAGTGGGTTTAGGATTCACTCTCTCGAGCTGAACCCATGACAACCCAATAACCACAGACTATCGATTCAGTAGTTTTGGTTTTAAAACCTCTCTCGAGCAAGTCAAAAACACGAAGATAAAATTATATTTGCAACTAGAACCCCATTAAATTCTAACACAACCATTGAACAAAATCACCTTTAAACAGCGAATAAACAATCAATTAGCAATACCCAGCAGTAAATTCAAACCATATTCACATAATCACACCCCAAGAATTGGGGGATTTAGCTAGACATAGCAAAGAGATAAAAATTGATACTGAAAAGTGTTTCTATCAAGTGGGTATGATAGATATTGTCTTTTCACACGTCTAAGATGAAGAATCCTTAATACCCACTTCCAATTGCTTAGAAATGGAAATCTTCAAATCTTCAAAGTTAAGGAACGAAGTCTCCAAAACTGAAAATAATCAGATTCCCTATAAAATTTGATACTAAGATAAAAATTTAAAGAATTATTTATAGTTATCAAAAAGTGTGCTGCGAAGTACCATTCGTCGCAGTTAGTCGGGATTGCCAATCCACTCAGCGATTCGCCCTTTGGTCTGGTTCATCGCCTTTCTGTATTGGCTTTTAGCAAATTCAAGTTTTGTAACATTGGGCAATGGAGTACTGCATCGCGGAATCGTTTGGCGGCTCACCGACTGCTCCTTTATTTCGCCGACTCAATTTTCTCCCTCCTATCTTAGCACACTGGAACAATAGGCGAGACCATAGCCATTCGGCGACTCGCCTAATGGTTTAGGCGATCCTCAGGCCATCTTTTCTTTGTTCTTTTTAGCTGCCTTGTTCCTTTCTGCCCAATAGTGTCCATGCTTAGTCTCTAACTCCAAATACCTGAAACTCAAGGATTTTCATCAGTTATTGAGACAAAATATACATTTGAGGACACTAAATCTATCAAAATAAAGCCCTAAAAGATTCCAAATCGTGGACTCATCAATCCCCTTAAATAGAATAAAAGGAAAGCAAGTTCAGTACATAGTATAGTTGATCAATTATGTTTCAGGCTTTTTCTGGACTCTTCAACAAAGTAAAAATATAAATAACTTTCGCTTGTCCATAAGCTTGCGAATGGTAGGGAGTGGCCATTTTGCGCTTGATAACATACTTGACAAGCAATGATTCAAAAATACATTTGTGAAAATGAGATCCCCATTACTATAAATAGCTTTTGGCGTCCCGAACCTTATGAAAATATGATTTTTCAAGAAGCTAACCACACTCTGACTTTCATTGTTTGGAAATGCTACAACTTCCACCCATTGGACAAGTCCACAACACGAGTATGTACCTTTTTTTCCATGAGAACTCACAAAAGGCCCAATAAAATTGATGTCCCAAACATCAAATATTTCAACCTCCAAATAGGCTTTAGAGGTATTTCATGTCGCCTTGACACCACACCTTGTCTTTGACACTTGTTACATGACTTAACAAATTTATCAACATCTCGGCTCAGTGTAGGTCAATAATACCCACTTTATAGAATTTTGGAGTTTGTCTTCATTGTGTTATAATGCCCTCCAACAGAAAATGAATGATATGCTTCAAAAATGGGTCTTACGTCAATTTCTGGTACATGACGGATCATATGATCATCACACTTCCTAAAGAGATAAGGTTCATCCCAATAGTATATTCTCACATCATAGCGAAACCACTTTTGTTGATAAGATTTTAGCTCTTTGGAAAGATTGCCACAAATAAGATAATTGGCGAAATCACCATACCAAGGCACATCATTCCCTAAGAAAGCCATAATATAGTCATCATGGAATGACTCATCAATGTCCATCTCCTTGAAATTCTTACCATTCTATTCAAGGTGGCACAAATTGTCTGCCACTTAGTTCTCACAGCTCTTCCTATCGTTCATCTCAAAATCAAATTCTTGAAGTAACTAGATCTACCTTATCAACTTTTGTTTAGACTCTTTTTATTTTCCATCAAACTCCAAATCGCAACATGATTGGTATGCACAATTACTTTGGTCCTCAATAAGTAGGTCCAAAATTTTTCCAAAGCATAAACCACAATCAACAATTGTTGTTCCATAATCGTATAGTTCTTTTGTGCCTCATTTAAGATTTTTCTAGCATAATAGACTAGGTGGAACAACTTCACTTTTTTTTTACCAAGAACCGCACCTAGTGCCACCCCACTAGCATCACATATGATTTCGGCCAATTAGGGGCCACAATTATAGGAGCGGACAATGAGCTTTTATTTTAAGGAAAGAAATGCCCCAAACAATTACCATCAAACTCGAGCATTGCCTCTTTTTCAAGAAGATTTTGTTAGGATATACTACTAACCATGTGGTTTAGTTATAGTATTATATTTTTTATCATTATGTAAAGACTGATTATTTTATTTATCTGATTTTATAACATTCCTATTAAATAAATCATTGTGCCTACATGTGTGTCCTTTACTTATATAGTAGACAATTTAGTGTATGGAGTCTCTTGGCTCATACACGGAAGATTGAAATTGTCAGTCCTTATATGTTATAAATATAAGTTCACAATCGAAGATGAAGTTGAACAAACATCTTGATGATTGTAGCACAAGATAATTTGGCTGGTTCACCGAAAATGGCCCAATAAACAAGACACTCTGCTATGCATGCTATGAAGTGATGAAGGTGTTTTTTTTACCATTCAGAGTTGTTAAGATAGCTTTTTTGGCATTTTTCTATTTTCAAAAAAAATTAAAAATTATTATTTTTAATTCCAGTGATATTAGGATTCATTCCTTATGGTTTTTATTGAAAAATAATAGTATATATATGACTTTACATGTTGACATAGGTCTTCGTCCACATCGGATATAATTCATATAATAAATACTGTGGTTTTAATCTCCATTTTTGATTACTTGTATTAACTCTCCAACTGAGTTACATGTTAGTTCATAGTACAGATATTTATTAATGATATTTACCTAATTAAAATAACAGTTTACTCTCTAACTGAGTTAGTTCTATCTAATTTATATTGTAATATCTAGAATGACTCATATATTTGCTTGAAAAGTTAAGTTTCCCTAACAAATCTAAATGATCATGTGCATGAATATTTAGGTTTTATGTGTTTTGTTTATATTTTAATGCATGTTTAATGATTTTTTTTAAACATATCTCAGATTAATAATGACATTTTTTACTCCTTTAACCTCCATCTTGAATCAAAATAAGTTAGAGGGCCAGAATTATGTGGATTGGAAATGAAATTTGGATATTGTACTTACTGTTGAAGGTTATAAGTATGTGCTAGTTGAAGAGTGCCTTGAGAAACCTGAAAATGCGCCTGATGATCAGGTAAGCGCTTATGATAAGTGGGTCAAGACTGATGAGATGGAAAAGTGCTACATTCTTGCTTCTATAGAGAATGTCTTGCAACATCAACATCAATCTATGACTTCTGCTTTTGATATGCTCGAATCTCTCAAAGAGATATTCGGAGAGCAAAATCGTGCTTCAAAACAGACATCCATGAAGGCCATTTTAAACACTAAGATGTCTGAAGGTTCATCGGTTAGAGAGCACGTTCTTAAGATGATGAGTCTTTTGAACAAGCTGGAGATACTTGGTGTTGTGATTGACAAGGAATATCAAGTTGAGATGGTCCTACAAACTCTGTCTGAAAGCTTTTAGCAATTTCGCTTGAACTACAACATGAACAAAATGGATTTGTCCCTTGCAAAGTTGCTAAATGAGCTACAAGCAGCTGAGACTATAATCAAGCAACAAGCTCCCCCTATGGAATCTATGGTTGACAAACCTTCGTCTTCTAATCCAAGAGGCGGTCAAAAAAAGAATAAGCCCCGAAAGGTTCAGGCCCCTAAAGTTGCACATGGTGCTAATGGTGGTGTAGCTAAGCCAAAAGGCAAGTGCTTTCACTGCAAGCAACCTGGTCACCATAAGAAGCAATGCCCTAGCTACCTAGCCAAGGTGAAAAAACAAGGTATTTCTTATTTAAATGTCGTTAAAACTAATTTAGTGGTTGTTTCTACCCAACTATGGGCTATAGATTCGGGAGCCACTAATCATGTCTGCACTTCTTTTGCAAGGTTTCAGGAAACACAACGGCTAAGTGAGAATGAAGTTTGCGTGTTTCAAGCAAATGGAGATCCAACACCAGCCTTAGCTTTAGGGAATATTTATTTTTCGTTTAGTGATTCTAGAATTCTAATTTTGAAAGATGTTTTGTTTGTACCTTCTATTAGGAGGAATTTGATTTATGTTATCGAATTGATGGATGTTGGCTATATTGTTTATTTTGCTAATAACTGTGTTGTTATTGTAACACCCCAGAAATTTTATGACTTAAGTTAGAGCCTCACTTATGAATAATGACTTAAAAATAGTTAAAATGATGTTTATAAACCTAAACTAATGTAATTGACTTGTTTTGGAAGAGTTAAAGTCTAAACGTCAAGAAACGACCACGACGTCCGGAAACTAGAGAAGAATGTGTTCTAGTGTCTCCTTAGGTTTTGGGCAGGTTTGGGAGTGTCGAATGATGGTATAATCTTGTAAAAAGGTTTAAAATAGGTAAATATATGTTCATAGGGTCAAAATGTTGGAATATGAAGCCTCGGAACCACCCTAAGGACCCCGAGGAGGACCCCAACCTTGGCCAAGCAAGCTGCCAAGGCAGCTTGCAAATTGCACTTGGAGGGAATAGAGGTGCATCGGGCATTTTCTCCCCCAAGGAGCAAAAAGTCAGTTCGCGATGCGGTCGTGTCGTGGACTCTACTGTCTCAAAATTTAATTGCAAATATCTTCAGGGAACAGCTCCGCGTCACGGACTTGTTCCACGAAGAAAATGCAGAAATTCAGAAATCTATTTTTACTTCATTAAAGAGTCCATTTAAGTGAGGGGTATTTAGGGTACTTTAGGGGACGTGTATATAATGATTTTTAAGTCAATTTACCTCACTTTTATCACTCAAACACAAAACCCCAAAGATCTAAACCTAAAGTTCTCCTTCTCTCTACTCTCTCTCTCTTCTCAAGAACTCCATTGAAGAAGATTGGAACTTCAAGAAGAAAAACAACTCTCCAAGGTTTCAACTCGGATTTTCGTGGTAAATTCGTCAATAAGGTATGGTAGCTTATCACTCTTGGGATTCCTTTCCCCAAGAGGCCCCTTCAAGATGAATTTCAAAATCTCCAATTTCTAGGTTTCAATCCAAAAACGTGGGTCTTCTTTCTAAAATGAAATTGATGTTATAAACTGACTTTGATTGATTATATATGAACAATTATGGATGAATTTATGTTGTATTGGTGGTTTCTTGAAGAATTCCTCATGAGACCCATGTTTCTCCTTCTTTTCCTAATTCTAACCCGAGTTTGTGTTGGATATTGATTGAAGGCTATGAATTGAATGTGATGTTATGTAATTCATGTTTGTATGATAATTCTACCCTAGGTTATTCATAATTTCTATGAAATTTGAGTTGAGTCTTTGAATAAAGCCTTGAAGGCTATGAAGGGAATATGTCAATTGCTTATATTGATGTTGATTATGTTATTACTTCATGAATTACCTTGTATTATGTATTGGTTATGAATTGCTTGGTAATTGAAGTATGGATGACCCACGAATGGAAAGAAGGTATGAAGGTGGTTCTTCTTTGAATTCAAGTATGGAAGGTGAATTACTTAGATTGTAATGATGTTATACCTAATGTGTTATTGTGGTGTTGATGACCTATTTTCCTCATCCTTAACCCTCTACACTTGAATTAGCTATGAAGTATGTATGTATATTATGGTATGATTGTAGTGTAATGTAAAGTGAAAGGTTTACTCACTTGCTAAGTGTCTCTAAAGTGAAAGGATTATTACTCACTTATGAACACATATGAGCTATTATGGTAAGATGTCTACATAAGGGTCTATTAAAGGCTAATGTGAACTTATGTGATGACTAAAGATGATTACAAAAGGGAATTAGATGCTTAGCACCGAAAGGGCATGTAAATGAGATGGGGGTCTCACGTTTAGTAAGTCCGGCTCCCCACATGGGTTTCCTCATGTTTAGCAAGTCCGGATTACCTACGGTATGTGTTGTCTCATGAGATGGAAAACCCCACGTTTACTAAGTTAGGGTTTCTAGAAGTAATCTCTTTGACCCTTAACTATGTGCCAACATAGGACTATAGCTTAGTGGATCCACCTAGATAGCTATGTACGAATGGTTACACCTTAGGCAAGTGTTAACCCTCTCTTTTCGGTGTGGGAGTAGAACACCGAATTCCATGTAGCTCTCATGGTCTTTGTCGGTTATTGCAATATTTCCCTAATGTAAAAGTAAATGAAGGTATGAAAGGTGTGAACTCTTACTAGGGCTTTCTTAAGGGTTTCTACATAGTGTAAGGGAGGGTATGGGACTTCTCTTGCATATTGCACTTGTGGGATCCTAAGAGATGGTTGTAGTAGTGTTCTCTTATGATTATGATCATTATGACTTATGTATGTTGAAGCTATGTTATGTATGATCATTATGAATGTGGTAAGTTATGATGAAATATGATCTTATGAATGTATGCATGAAGTAGGTTGCTTAATGTGATACTTGGCTTTGAATAGGGTTATGGGGTTCTATTCTTTGCATTGCACTAGTATTGCTTGGGTTGTCTACATGTTGGGATGATATTATGTTGGTTTGGACTATGATACTTAATTTGTGTGCATATTGGATTTACTTGGCAAAAAGCTTGTTTTGAATAAAATGTCATTTTATGCATGTTTCAATGGAAAATATGCATAGTAGCCATACTTAGTACGTGTGTTTTACTAACCCATATTTTCTCCCTTTTCCCCAAACATTTAGGTTCAGGCCGTTGAGGATTCAAGCTTACTTCTCAAGACACTTGGAGTCGCTTCCCAAGTCGGTAAGTCCTCAAGTCCAAGGATAAGACCCTATGATCTAGCTTCTATGTTTAGTTCTTTGCTTATGTTGAAAGTCATTGTTGTACTTCCTATTTTCAAGACTTCTTATTGATGTAAGGGCTAAGTCCCATTTTCAATACTTCTATGTCTAGATGGTGCATTGTGACGAAGTTAGATTCTATTTTTCATATATGAAGTGAAGTTGAACTTCCAAAGTAAAAGTTTTAAATTTTCTGTGATTTTATTCTATAATACATGTTATGACGAATGCTAAGGGCTTGTATAAGACCTCTTCGAGGTCGAATACGCCGGTAACGACTAGGGCTGCTCTCGGGTCATTACAGCTATTAACTTTGATAAATGTTTTATTTATAATTCTCCTGGGATACATGATCTTTTTTCCTTTGATGTTTCTCACAATATGCTACAACAAACAAAACTAAATAACGTTGATAGATCACTTAAGAGAAAACGTATTTCAGAATTGAGCGAAAATTATTTATGGCACTTACGTCTAGGTCATATTAATTTAAATTGGATTCACGGTTGGTTTTTGATGGACCTTTGAGTTCATTGAAAGTGGAGGCACTTCCAACCTTTGAATCCTGTTTAAAAAGAAAAATGACCAAGAGAACCTTTCCTTCCAAAGGAAATAGAGCCAGAGATAAGTTAGAACTAATTCATTATGACTTGTGTGGTCCAATGAATATACATGCAAGGGGTGGTTTTGAGTATTTTGTGACTTTCACAAATGACTACTTAAAGTATGGATATATTTATTTGTTGCACTGTAAATCTGAATGCTTTGAAAAATTTTGATAATTTAAGATGAAAATGAAAAAAGACATAATAAATATATCCAAACATTACGATCTGATCGTGGTGGTGAGTACCTTTCTTCAGAATTCATAAAATACTTGTCAGAATCGGGAATTACCTCTCAATATTCTACTCCAGGAACACCACAACAAAATGGTGTAGCATAAAGAACAAATAGAACTCTTATGGATATGGTTCGATCAATGTTAAGTTATTAAGATTTGTCTTCTTCTTTTGGGGAGTATGCACTAGAAACAACCAACTATGTTCTAAATATAGTTCCTTCAAAATCAGTACCTTCAACCTCAATTGAATTGTGGAGTGGGCGTAAGCCTAGTCTACGACATATTCGAGTTGGGAATGTCCAACACACGTGCTAAAAGGAAAAACTGATAAATTGGAATCTAGAACTGAAGTGTGCATTTTTATTGGATACCTAAAATGAACAAATTGTGGTCTATTTTGCTATCCTAAAGAGCATAATGTAATTGTTTCGACAAATGCCAAGTTTCTAGAAGAGGATTATTTAATGAACCATATTCCTAGAAGTAAACTTGTTTTAGAGGAATTAAACAATAGAATAACGAATAATGAATTACAAGAACGAATTCCCCAAACTGTTATTGACATACCACTGGGGTCAAGTAGTGGGGAAAATGCCGATATACAAGAAGTTGCACAAGAACAAATGCCTGACAACTCGCTACCTCAAAGTAGTGGGAGTAATGTCCAACAACTTGTACTTATGGATGAAGAAGTTCATGGTGTTCATAATTTGGTTCCAGAAGTATCGGTTACTATAGTGACTAGTTGTCGAAGTGGAAGAATTATTAGAAAACCTGTACAGTTTGCGCTTTTGGGAAAATCATACGATAGTATCCCTGAGGAGCCTAAAACAGAATCCCTTAATTACACCGAAGCACTACATGACAAAGATGTTGAAATGTGGATTACTGCTATGAAATCTGAAATGGAGTCCATGTACTCAAATCAAGTATGGGATCTTATAGAACCACCTACAAGATTCAAACCAACTGGCTGTATATGGATCTATAAGAAAAAGAGAGGAGTGGATGGTAAAGTGCAAGCTTTTAAGGCTAGGCTTGTTGCGAAGGGGTTTACTAAAAAAAATGGATTGATTATAAGGAAACTTTTTCGCCGGTAGCCATGCTTAAATCCATAATGATTCTCTTATCCATTGCTGCCCATTATGATTATGAAATTTGGCAAATGAATGTCAAGACAACTTTTCTTAATGGGAGTCTTGATGAGTGCATCTATATGGCACAATCAGAGGGTTTCATGAAAAGCGGAAATGAACACATGCTGTGTAAACTAAGAAAATCCATTTATGGATTAAAACAATCATCTATGGCATGGAACACTTGTTTTCACACTTCGATTAATACTTTTGGTTTTGATCAATGTTAAAATGAGTCATTCATTTGTAAAAAGTGGGATGGAGATAAAGTGGCATTTCTGATTTTGTACGTAGATGGTATCTTACTCATAGAAAATAATGTGAGCATGTTGAGTTCAGTCAAAGAGTGGTTGTCCTCACATTTTGATATGAAAGACTTAGGTAAAGCGGCTCATATCCTTGGGATCAAGCTCATGTGAGATCGCAAACAAAGGATGTTAGGCTTATCTCAAGCACTTTATATTGACACAATTCTTTGCAAGGTTTAGCATGCAAAATTCAAAAAAGGGATTTCTCCCTTTTAGACATAGAATTTCCCTATCGAGGATCATTCACCTAAAACGGCTGATGAGATAGATAGAATGAAGGTGGTCCCTTATGCTTCTGCTATAGGGAGCCTCGTGTATGCAATGTTATGCACTATCCTTGACATCTGTTTTTGCCGTAGGCATGGTCAGCAGATTCCAGTCCAATCTTAGGCAAGAACATTGGACTCCTGTAAAACATATAATCAAGTACCTGAAAAGGACTAGTGTTTATATATTATTTTTCAACTCAGATGATCTTATGCCTATTGGGTATACAAACTCAGACTTCCAATCAGATAAAGATTCTAAAATCAACCTCAGAATATGTGTTTACTTTAGGAGGTGGAGCCATAAGTTGGAGAAGCATTAAAAAACATGTGTTGCCTAAACTAACGCTCATACTATCAGACTCAAGTCTCCTATTCTAGTCTACAAGGATATAGTCAGTCCAAAACGACGTCGGAGACAACACTAAACAACAAAGTTTGAGAGTCTAAGGCAACACTGGCCTATCCTAAGCTAAGGCTGGACATGCATCAGAAAGAAAGTAAATTCAAGTAGGCTAAGGCTGGACATAGCATGCACAAATCCAAACCACCCAACTAGCAAAGTACTTTGCTCGGAATTATGTTGATCAAACCTAAAAATATGGTATCTAAGAAAAGAGGTAAGAATATTTGATCCTCGCCCCTATTTCACACTAATCAACATGAGTTCACACATTCATGCTCAATCTAGATAAAAAGGAAGTTGTCCTACCTTTAGGCCGACCACACACACTCCAAGTCACTTCGTCAGAGCTTTTCCTTTCCAAACGGTCTTCGAGAGCTACCACACTATCAAAAATAGAATCACAACATCAATACGATCGTTTAGACACCAAAATCACAACAACAAAAGATTGGTCAATTTTGGAGTCGAAACGAAAATCGTTGGACCCGCACCGGATTTTCTGGATTTTACTCCACCAAAAGACCCAAAATAGTACCCCAAATTTTTGTTCCAAAATGGAACACAATTCGGGGATCGAAACGCAGCGAAAACCCAACATGCAAATAAATCACACTTTAGTCAATTTAAAAAAATGTAGCAGGTAAAACACGAAATTTACAAAAATTGAAGGATTTCCAGCACTCCTTGAACACTCCACGATGTAACCTCGATAATTCCCGATATGTGGTACTGTGAATCATCCAAAATCGAGCTAAAATGAACAGGATATCACCGAATCAATATAGTCAAAATCAAGAACTCGAAATGGCCTACAACAGTCAGGTTTATCATGACTTAACCTCGAACAATGTGCACCCAAAAACTTCCAATCACTTTATAGAAAAGCCACCAATAAAATGAAGCTTCTACACTTTGAATCACCTCATTTGGCTAAGAAATGAGAGATATATGGGATTTTGAAGTTTCCAAAATGAGCTGATATTTTTGCTATATAAGCACCAGATTTTAACATTTTTTTTGGAAACTTAAAAACTCGGACGGGTTGTTCT
The DNA here is from genome assembly GCF_900185275.1 of Solanum verrucosum. Classification (NCBI taxonomy): domain Eukaryota; kingdom Viridiplantae; phylum Streptophyta; class Magnoliopsida; order Solanales; family Solanaceae; genus Solanum; species Solanum verrucosum. Next base: position 2,638,359 of record NW_026020416.1, read on the forward strand.
TAACTTGTTCGGAGCTCCGCCCATGCAAACGAGATATGCAACACTACCAAAGTGATATACTGGACTCAATGGCACAGTTGAAAGTTCCATACGAGGTCATCTTGACAAAAAGTGGGTCCCACACCCGACCACCATTTTAAGTCAAAATCCACAAAGGGGCTCAGAATTAGCTCGGAAGCCTCAGGACACGAAGGAAGGGTCAATCTAGACGAAACTCAACATTTTAGAGCTCACCGCACTAACAAAATTCTCATCCAAGCGTGTGTTTTATTTAAAAAGGAGAAACGACGGTTTTTAAGATTCGCCACTTAATTTTTAAAGAAAAATAAAGAAAACTTTTTTTTTCAAAAGATTAAAACAAAAATCTAATGAAAATATTAAAGGGGGTTCGAGGTTCACATTAACATTTCGGGAAGGGTTTGAAAGCACCCGAAATGCCCGCTAACATGCGGTTATCCGGTAATTAACTATTTAGATAAATGTTTTAAGAAAATAAGCAACTTAACTATAATTTAAAATTAACGATCTTAGAACTTAAAATCATTCTTAAAAGGAAGGGAAATATTGAGATATTATCTAAGTAAAATACTTTTTGCAAATTTATTTTTTAAAGTCAAGTAGGAAATAAATACTTTACTTAATTTTAAGCAACTAATTCAAAATGGGAGCCCTTTGGGGAGTTGAATTTTTTGAAACCTTAAAATCAATTTTAACAATTAAACACATAATAACCATTAAGTAGATTAGGGAAAGAAAGGTTTGGGCCCAAGTATGGATTTGTCCGCCTAGGACAGTACTGGGCCTAATCTCGTTTTGGGCCTTTGGCCCAATTGAGTCACTTTCACCTGTCCTAGTCTAACAAAATAATAACCTAATAAAATATAGGCCTTTGGCCCAAAAAACAAAATATAATTTGTTGGGATTTGGGGTTTTTTGGCCCATTTTTGCTGCAATTATACATTGTATACGATGAATGTACATCACTGTATATTGATGCATATCTCGCGTATATACTATTTTATATCATGTATACGGACTCTTCATTCTGTTCTGAAACCTGTATATCAACTCTGGGACCTGTCTTTCAATTCCATTGGCTGGTTGACCCAAAAGGATTCAAGCTATTATGGCTCTCTCGAAATGCAAGGGGAAGTAAATAGCAGTTCATATGGAACTCGGGCGGATTTCACATGCAATAAAAAGGATGATAAGAAATTAGAATTGTTATAAACAATAATAATCAAATGAGGCATCAATTGGGTGTAAGCTAAGGTTAAAATCTGAGATACAAGACAAAACATGGTATCATTGACTAAACAAGCAAGCTAATTAATAAAATTTACTACATTTTATCGAGAACAAGTATTCACAAGACACGTTATTTAATAAAACTAAGTCACATGGTGGCGCCATATCAAAGTCACATGCCAAGTTACATCAACTGACAAAGATTATGCATTCAACATAACATAAACTAATTAATATGGAATATTATCATAAATGAGCACATGGTCTACTACTACATAATAAATTGAGGAAAGCAACCCAATTTAGATAAATATTCATTTAATTAACTTTTAAAAAAACAATTAAGCACATACAGATAACTCTTGAAAACAGATTAAATACTAGTCTAGAACTAAGGCAACCAACAAACATAGCTTTAAAAATAATCCATTCAACTAGCACAAAGAAATTATAAAGCAAGGACACTATTTTTTTTAATCATTTGAGATTTCCCATGTATTCATGACACAAAACACTACCCACCTTCTGAAAAATGAGACTTAAGTCATTCGAGATTCTAGGGACTTTTACTAAATAAAAACACATCACTTAAAGAGAAAATCAAGAAGCTATGGTGTTATTTGATAAAATCTGCTTTTAGGAATTAAACTGCAAAAAGAAAATTCAAAGACATAATCTATTTTAAGAATCAAGCACCCAGAAAAAAATACATAGATTCAAATCATATTCGAATCAAAATAAACAGAGACGAGCATGTATAATCGCAAACACACCTATTCTAAAAATAGTGAGCCAGAGTTGAACAAGCATGGAAACTGTTCATGGAAACATTAGCCAAAAACAACTACTAAATAGTAAGCTAAAGCTGAAACAAGGATAACAATAATAAAGAAATGAGGAGCATACCTTTTTCGGAGCAACAAACTAAGACAAACAAACATAAAGATGAGGAAACTTCCACCACATCTCTGATTCAGATGAGCTCCGAAGATCTCTGTTTTAGTCAGAAATTCCACCTAAAAATCCACTTGTTTTCGGTAACCAAAATCTTCTCTAAGATAAGCTCTCTGTCTCTCTCCTCTAAAACTAAAAACTTCTCTATTTGTTGGTCAAGAATTTTACCATAAAATCTACTTCTATTTTCTAATCTATTCTTGTATTTTCAATTCTTTCTTGTGTTTTTTCCCTTCACTGTCTCCAACCTTAAACCTTAAAGAAGAGAGAGCCTTAAATAGAAGAGATTTAAGGTTGGAAAATGGAGGGGAAATCGGGACCAATTCCAAATTCATAATTTGAAATTCAAACCTTTTTGGAGAGAAGGTTGAAAGATGTCAATTGTACTAATTCCCAATGGAATTGAAAGGAGAGTCGTTTGATATTGAACAAGGACGAGCGAGGCATCAAGATGGCAACACGTAATGATTCTCCAACGAGGTTGGTACGAACGGATAATGAGAGAGGGGGAGGAAGACACGCGATTGGACTGCGCGAGATGGGTCGGGTTCGATTTGGTTGATGTTCATGATTTCTCACTGGGAGGAAGAAGAACAGTAAGGGGGTAGGGTCAGTATGTTGTTGGTATCGCTAATGTATTATATTGTTGTATTGTGGGCTGAAGGAGTGTTATGGGTTGCTGATTGAAGAGAATAACTTGGGCCTGGAATGGCTTCAAAATTTGTCTGAATTTAGCAGTGGTTAGATGGGAATAAGAGGATTTGTGTTTGAATTAAAGATGTGGCCAAATTTTAATTGGGAATTGGCCATTTGTATTGCAACTCTAGCCAATTTAAGTTTAAGAGATAGTCAAATTGATTTAGTTAGTGAATTTGGCTAAACAAGATGAATTAACATTAATTAACTGACGCGCATCCTAATCTTAACAAGATAAAATAATTAACTTAATTATAAACTAATAACTTGAAAATATAAGTATTAATTAACTAAATCAATTAACCAACTATTTAAGTAAAACTAAAATATTTTTTGAGACAATTTTCGACTATTCATAAATGTAATAAATATATACAAAATAATATATAGTATATATGTTAGTTAAAAATTATAAATAAATGACTAAATTACTTAAAATGACTTGGAAAATATTTTGAATTTTATAAAGTCAATTATTTCAAATAGTTGGGAATTTAAGAAGCTCGATAATTAATTTATATTGTGGAGGGCCAAAATTGGGTGTCAACAACTGTCCCTCGTTTGACTTGGATTGATGAAAGAAATTCGAGGCAAATGAAATTGACAGATCCAATTTTAACTGACCACTTCTTCATCCTCTTGAAAAGGGATTTTGGTTCGGACTTTAGGAGTTATGGCCAAAGCCCAAAAATGGGTTTCCTACATATCTCAGGCTCTATGAGAATTCAAGTCATTTGTAGTTCGATACGCTTGATTTGACGCACGATTTTTAAAGAACTCAAAAGCCACCCCGTTATCAAATTATGGAGAAATCGGGATGCTCGGGAATAAAATTTAAGTGTGAATGCTGGAATACAGCCGAGTTTTCAACACTGACCTCGCCTACATATCCCTCAACTTAGGGAATCAGGCTGCTTGTAGTTCGACTCGATCGGTTGAAAATGAAACTTAGTATGCTAAGCTAACCTTCGATTGAGAAGAGTGACAAAATAAGTCGAGTATGAAAAGGAGGCTTGCAGCCTCTTATCCATGAATGTGGTGCACTTCACACCCATAATTAAGAACTTACACAGACATAATTTCCAAAGCTCTTGGAGCATTGTCACTCGGATTGGAAAGATACCTCCGATGGAAACCAAAGCTTTCCGGATGCGAAACCGAAACTAGTAAACCTAAGTAAAAACCCATATACCTTCTGATAGGGGTGTGATTTTATTATGGTGGAATCCGCTCCTCAGCTCGCGTCCTAAGAGTTTGGTATTCCCCTTCGGACTATGTCCTAGTTCGCTGCTAAGAAAAGGTGTTGCACCTTTTTTTATGTCGTCCGCACCTGTGGTTTGTTCTAAGAATTCATCTTCTCGGATGCTCTCGATAAAGACTGAGATAGAAATCATCAGTATAAAAATGTAATTCAAATGGGGAGATAGTGTCTTTTACCATATTGACACTTAATTGCTCTCCTTGAACATTTGACGTCAACTTCTTTCAATTTGATTTAGAAAATAAAGCTTATATCTCATATTTGCAATATAATTCTTCAATGTACTCTTCTTTTGATATGAATTAATAAGAAATAGACTGATGTAATATGTTGATGGCTCTCTTGATGACGTTCTTGCAAATGAAAATAATGATGATGATTCTTCATTAGTAAGATGACGATAATCCATTGGTAGGATGATGTTGATCCATTGGTAGGATAATGTTGCTACATGATAGGATGATGATGATGCCCCATCAATAGGATGATGATGTTGATGCTCCATTGATAGGATAATTATTCTTCATTGATAAGATGACGATAATGATAGGATGATGATGTTGCTTCATCGATAGGATGATGATGCAGAAGAATCTTTGGTAGGATAACATTGATTCATTGGTAGGATAATGTTGATGATCTACTGGGTAGGATAATAATGATTTATTGGTAGGATAGTGATAATGAAGATCCGTCGGTAGGATGATGTTGATTCATTGATAAGATGATGTTGATGATCCATTGGTAGGATAATATTGATCTATTGGTAGGATAACGTTGATGATGAAGATCCGTCGGTAGGATGATGTTGATCCATTGATAGGATGATGTTGATGATCCTGGTAGGATAATGTTGATCCATTGGTAGGATAACGTTGATGATCCATTGGTAGGATAATGTTGATCCATATGTAGGATAATGATAATGATTCATTGGTAGGATAATGTTGATCCATTGGTAGGATAATGACAATGAAGATGATAAAGATCTGTCGGTAGGATGATGTTGATAAAGATCCGTCGGTAGGAGGATGGCGATCCATTGGTAGGATAGTGATTATGATCCATTGGTAGGATAATGTTGATAAAGATCCATTGGTAAGATGATGATAATAAAGATTTGTCGGTAGGATGATGATGATAAAGATCTATCAGTAGGATGATGTTGATAAAGATCCGTAAGTAGGAGGATGACAATCCGTTGGTAGGATAGTTATTATGATCCATTGGTAGGATAATGTTGATGAATATCCGTTTGGTAGAAGGATGACAATCCATTGGTAGGATGATGAAGATTTGTCCCTCTGTTTTACCTTCGAACATTTGTATGTTCACTTGTCTTGTTGGGGATTTGAGCAAAGACAATATTACTCATATCCCCAATTACTTCTTTTGTAATCAGAAGCATTAAACCATTTCTTACATCCACAGAAAAATTATTAGTTTTAAGTGAACTAATCCATGTTGATTTCTTCGATTGTTTGCTCATTGTCTTCTTATCTCCCGTTGATTGCTCTGATCTCCCACTTTTTGATAGATAAGACAAATCATTTTATGCAAAAAAATTAAAACATATAGAAAAAGTCTTTAGGAAAAATAGGTTTTCAAGAAGAAATATTTGAAAAAGGATCATTGTCGAGTGTCATATCACGTCAAGCTTAAATGAACGCCTTTGGGGTTGATGCTTCAAGGTCTATCTGATAACTTATTGAAAAGATTCTTGAAGTTTGGGTGATCTGACTCTTGAAATGTTAAAGATTGTTGAAGTTGACTTCTGACCTCATAATGGACATGAGGATCATCTGAAGTCACTTCTAAACTTTTGATCATGCTGGAGGTATTCAAAGTTGCTCTAAACTTCTGAATGAACCTTGATGAAATTTTTGAGGTCATTCTTAAAAAAATTTGTCCCTGTCTTGGTGTATATTGAACCATTGATGAACGAATCATGAAATTTTTGAGATCTTCTCAAAAGTTATGTCTGAGTTACAATTCTCAACGTAACTTCAGTATTGACTTGTTGGAGAGATCCTCTTCTTGAGAATTTTTGAATCCCTCTCAAAAATTCTATCAAGTTTCTATTGTAAAGAAAAATAGAAATCTTACAGAAGATATGATCGAGCCGTTGTAACGCCTACCTATCCCGTTGAGACAGGAATCAGGTCAAACGTCGTTCCACCTCACGAGGATTTATAAAAGTAGGAAATTAAATGAGGAAACGACTGAGGCCGACATAGGCCTCTTACGTATCTCATTATTGAGAATTCAGGTCGAATGTAGTTCACATTCAAAGATCAACAGAAATAAGAAAATTAAACAAGGAACCGATCGAGGCAGACATAGGCCGCCTACGTATCTCATTATTGAGAATTCAGGTCGGACATAGTTCAAGTACAAAAGAAACATTAAAAAGGGGATAAAAGGGTTGACCGAGGCCGACATAGGCCGCCAACGTATCTCATTCTTGAGAATTCAGGTCAGACGTAGTTCATTACAAATTGATAAATTCTAAACCAAGCGAATACAAGCAAATAGAACGATTACAAGGAAATAATAGAAATACGAACTGAAACCTCACACATAATATCTCTTGACAACATTTAAGTAGATTGATGACTTTTTAGATCTAATGTTCAAGCTCAACTAGGTGATGTCATCAAACAAATATATCGATGTGTTCGCTAAGAAAACTAATGAGTTATATTTCCTGTGTTTTTGTCAGATAGGCACCAATTTTGATTTCTTTGACGCATTCATCATTTTCCTGATTCACAATTATGATCTCTTCTGAATTTAGTTTATCGTGAATTTTGAATTGTCTGAACTCCTCAACCAAGTGTTTGGGTACCATGATCTTCTCATTGTAGTCCTCAAATTCGTCCGCATCTACCGCATTTTGTTCATTCAACTTGTGACACGACATGCTATTGACAAATTTGAAAATATTTTCACTGAAATCATAGACAAATACTGTTATATAGCAAATATACTGCAACTAAAGTAAATTTTTGCAATAAAAGAGGTTTTAAATTGAAATAAGAAAATAAAAAGTTTGGCCATGACGATAAATCATTTTGCCTTTTTCAAAATATTAGCAGGGAGATTAAAACATAGTGAGGAAAAAATAGAGTAAATTATGGGTCTCGAGCCTCATTCGGAACACCACCAATTTTAGAAATAACATAGAAAATTGTCTAAGTCTACCAATACGAGCGACGAATCAAGAGTGGAATGGATATCCAGTTAAGCATTTGCATCTTTGATTCGTTGTCTAGTATGACTGGTGTCTCGATCATCTCTTCAAGCATAATATCGCCTTCTTTGAACAATTTTTTTATTCCTTCCCCTAGACCATTTTGCATTGGAAAAGATGGATATAAGTGAGGCAATGATTTTGGAAAAGCTTGATCGATCTTCTACTTGTTCTGACCCTCCTTCGACACTAAAGCAAAAGCTTGATGAGGTGCCATGATCACAAATTTGGATTTCTCTCTTTTGGTTGGAGAGGTTACAACTTTCTCAAGCTTTTCAAGATTGGCTGAGATTATAACTTTCTCCATATTCAAATCTTCTTCGACTTCAATCATATTAATAGTCACTCTTCCATGATTCGACATGGGGTTACTATTGACATTAGGAGTGGCAGTCTGAAGAGTAAAGACCTTTTGGTCTATCAACGTCTTGAATTTTATGTCTCAAGTTGATACAATCCTCAGTAATATGCACAACCACCTGAATGGTAAGCACAGTAAAGATCGGGTCTATAAAGCTTGGAGTTGACATTGATATTTTTTGGATCAATTGTCTGTATCAAGCCAGCTAATTTCAATCTCTCAAAAAGTTGTGTTCGGCTCTCAACCAAAGGAATAAAGACTCTAGAAGGTTTCTTCTCAAGATTTGGGCAAGGAGGATTGTACTTATTTTGTGGATATGGAGGTACTTGACGGTAGTTCGGAGGATTTTGATGAGTTGGTGTTGGCGTTTGGAAATTTGGGTATTGCGGAGCTCAGTAGTTAGGAAGGGTACTTTGGTAGTATGGGGGTGGATTTTGGTAACTTGATTGGATATTTGAACAATTAATTGATGGAGCTTGATAGTATGGATGAGTATTTTGGTAATGTGGAAGTGGAGTTTGGTAAACAAGAGGTGGAATTTGGTAACTCAGTGGTGGAGTTTGGTAACTTGATTGGGTATAACAAGCTGAATATTAATTTTGTGGAGCTCGAGGATAACCTTTGTAAGGTGAGAATTTTCTGAAGTGTCATTTTCCATCAGATGCATAGGAAATAGAAGACACATCATCTCTCTTCTTTTTCAACAATCCCGAAGATTCGTTTGGGTGACAATGTGAAAAATCTTTCCAGTTTTAATCTCATCTTCGATAGCCTCAGCTACCTTGACTATCTCCGCAAATTTTTCTCCAATGAGAAACATTATCCTGTCATAATACTCTAGTTCTTGAATGTGTATGAACACTTCAACGATCTCCTTCTCAGACATAAGAGATCGAATCCAGGCGGCCTCTTTCCTCCACCTGTACGCATATTCACGATAGCTGTCAGTGGATTTCTGCTTAATTCTCTCCAAAGAATAGCGATCAGGAACGATCTCCACATTGTTAGCGAACCGTTCGACGAAATCCTTAGCTAGGGCATTCTATATAAACCATTCTTTTATCTCATGAGAGGTAAACCATTCCAACGCTTCTCCACTTAAACTTAGGCTAAGAGCCACATTAACAAGGCTTCATTCATGCCAACTCCTACGAGTTGGTCGCAATAAGTTCTCACGAGCCAACGAATTTTTGGTTCCTCCAAAAGTGTCAAACTTCGGCACTTTGAACCCTTCTGGAAGGTCCAAGTTTAGATGGATGCACAAATCTTCGTAATTGAACCCGGTGACTTCTGGAGTATAATGCAACTCCTTCATGGATTTTATGATCTCTTCGTTTATATTTTGCTTGGCCTTTTCTTCCTTGGATCTCCACTCTTTTCCTGCACCTCATAATGATCGAGTTCAGAATAATTAGTGTAAGGTTCATTTGGGACTGAGATTTGGAAAGTAGATTTTGGAGGCAAGGGTGGAGCGGTGGAAGGATTTTGGGTGTTTTGAGAAGCTTGGTATATCTGGGAGAATGCTTGAGGGTTGGTATTTTTGCTTTGGAGATGGGGAAATGTTTGTGGATTGTTCACATTTTGGCTTTGAGGTGGAGGACAAGCTTAAGGGTTGGCATTTTGAGGAGGAGGGAAGGTTTGAATGTTGGTAATTTGAGGGTAAGGCAGTACTTGATACGAGGTGGTGGCGTGTGGGGATTAGGGGTAGTTAAGTCGATGGTGGAAGGATTCTGAATAGGGTTGGAGGGTGGGTTAATGAAATGTTCTGCACTTGAATTAAGAGGAGCAGAGTAGAGTGGAGGTCTTCCATCGCCTGGAATGTTGGCGGTGATACCCGGATTTGGAAAATCTTGCTTTTTCTGGACCTCAGCCCTTAGCTAGTAATTTGTTGCATCAGTTGTGCGATCAATTCATTTTGTTTAGTGGTGGATGGCTGGACTATAGCAACTTCGGTCAAGCCAATCTCGTCATTGTTGTCAACCATTGTGGCCTTTCGTTTTAGTAGACTTCGGTTAGGGAAGGAATATTTAGGAGCTTTGGATCTTGTAAAGTAAGGGTGTTCGGCCAGCTTATCAACACAGATTAGTTCTAAATACCTGACAAATGAAAAATAACTCAAAAGGTAAACATGTTAGTGCCTGAAGGTGATAAATAGTACAAGATTCACACATAGGTGTAAACACATAAGAGTTGCTTCATTCGAAGATAAACTGGTCCACCGGTATAGAGAAATACATAAATAGACAGGAATTTGTCTATTTGACTTTGGGATTAGTGAATCAAAGAAGTCGACTTTTGTGGTGCCAAGGTCTTTTTGATACATCTGATTTTCGATTGAGATGAAGTTCCGATCTCCTTAATAGAGTTGGAAAAGTATAATTTCCCAAAGATGGAGATCGAGCCTTGAAAGGCCGCCTACATTTCTCACAGAGGAGAATTCATGTGCTACATAGTTCGACTGCCTTGAATCTCTTTTTGAGTTGAGATGGGAAATTGACTCTTTTTTCCGAGATGAGTAAGATTTAGAAATTGAATGAGAAGTTTGATTTTTGTTGGGAAACTAAAGACTCAAATAATATTTGGATGCACTTTTGATAGTGACTTGATATTTATGCATAGGGGTTCTAAAAATAATTTGAAGATGAGTGAGCTATAATATCTCCAAATAAAGCAACATATTCACACAAGCAATTATAACACATAAACAAATATTGTGCGTTCTAAACAGATATGTGACCCTTTTATGCCAAGGGTAAGCCTAACGATTTGAAGGATGTATAGCATTATTTGAAACATTCTATTTCCCTAAAAACCCAAATTTATATAAATTTTGTGAATAAACTGAATGGGAAAACATAATGGGGAATATGGGATACAAGTAATCAGTCTCACGCAGAGGTACAATCCTAAACTATGCTTCCATGAAAGGTCCTTCATCTTTTATTTCTTGTCGTCTCCGAATGTCCACACTTTTGGATCGAATGGTAGCTTGTACAACTCTTTCTTCGACTAGAACAAACTATTAAACTCACAACCCCCAAGGAACAACGATTTGTCAAACAACGTATGCATCCTTCAAATTTAACCACATAAGTATGGTCGTCCATTTAGGCCGTAGGCCGTTTTGGACTCAAGGTGGTCTTTCTAAAGGGCCCAACACGCCTTGGGTGTTGGGTCATCTTAGTTCAATGCGCTAAAAGGGATTTGGTTTTGCTCTACGCTAGTTAACTAAGGATTGGTTTAGACAAGACATGGTTACCCGAGTTGGACAAACTACGGGGTGAAGTATAATAAATGACGTTGGATGACCACAAGCTAACTATTCGTTTATCACTTCAAAAGAATTTGAAGGTGCTTTTCTGAAGGACATTCATGGTAAGCCACGTAACCACCATTTTTCCTAATGCAATCTATTTGTCATTTGGCGGAATCGATCCCATGAATGTCACAGTTTAATATACAATAATTAGAACAAATATACAAATAAACACATATAGCCAAACAAGTTAATTTTAAGGTTAGAACCATTCATATCCCCAGCAAAGTCGTCATTCTGTTTTATTTTAAAAGGAGAAATGACGGGTTTTTAAGAGTCATCACTTAATTTTTAAAGAAAAATAAAGAAAACTATTTTTTCAAAGATTAAAACAAAAATCTAATGAAAATATTAAAGGGGGTTCGAGGTTCACATTAACATTTCGGGAAGCGTTTGAAAGCACCCGAAATGTCCGCTAACATGCGGTTATTCGGTAATTAACTATTTGACTAAATGTTTTAAAAAAATAAACAACTTAACTATAATTTAAAATTAACGATCTTAGAACTTAAAATCATTCTTAAATGGAAGGGAAATATTGAGATATTATCTGAGTAAAATAGTTTTTGCAAATTTATGTTTTAAAGTCAAGTAGGAAATAAATACTTTACTTAATTTTAAGCAATTAATTCAAAATGAGAGCCCTTTGGGGAGTTGAATTTTTTGAAACCTCAAAATCAATTTTAACAATGAAACACATAATAACAGTTAAATAGATTAGGGAAAGAAAGGTTTGGGCCCAAGTCTGGATCTGTCCGCCTGGGACAGTACTGGGCCTAATCTCGTTTTGGGCCTTTGGCCCATTTGAGTCACTCGCACCTGTCCTAGTCTAACAAAATAATAACCAAATAAAATATGGGCCTTTGGCCCAAATAACAAAATATAATTTGTTGGAATTTGGGGTTTTTTGGCCCATTTTTGCTGCAATTATACAGTGTATACGATGAATGTATATCATTGTATATTGATGCATATCTCGCGTATATATTGTTGTATATCATGTATACGAACTCTTCTTTCTATTCCGAAACATGTATATAAACTCCGGGGACCTGTCCTTTGATTTCATTAGCTAGCTGACCCAAAAAGGATTCGAGCCATTATGGCTCTCTCGAAATGCAGGGGGAAGGAAATAGGAGTTCATATGGAACTCAGGTGGATTTCACATGCAATAAAAAAGATGATAAGAAATTAGAATTGTTATAAATAATAATCAAATGAGGCATCAATTGGGTGTAAACTAAGGTTAAAATCTAAGATACAAGACAAAACATGGTATCATTGACTAAACAAGCAAGCTAATTAATTTACTACATTTTATCGAGAATGAGTATTCACACGACACATTATTTAATAAAACTAAGTCACATGGTAGCGCCATATCAAAGTCACATGCCAAGTTACATCAACTGACAGAGATTACGCATTCAACATAACATAAACTAATTAATATGGAATATTATCATAAATGAGCACATGGTCTACTACTACATAATAAATTTTGAGGAAAGCAACCCAACTTAGATAAATATTCATTTAATTAACTTTAAAAAAAATAAAATTAAGCACATACAGATAACTCTTGAAAACAGATTAAATACTAGTCTAGAACTAAGGCAACCAACAAACATAGCATTAACAATAATCCATTCAACTAGCACAAAGGAATTATAATGCAAGGACATTATTTTATTTTTTTAATAATTTGAGATTTCCCATGTATTCATGACACAAAGCACGACCCACTTTCTGAATAATGAGACTTAAGTCCTTCAAGATTCTAGGGACTTTTACTAAATAAAAACAAATCACTTAAAGAGAAAATCAAGAAGCTATGGTGTTATTTGAGAAAATCCGCTTTAGCAATTAAACCGCAAAAAGAAAATTCAAAGACATAATATATTTTAAGAATCAAGCACCCAGAAAACAAATACATACATTCAAATCATATTCGAATCAAAATAAATAGAGACGAGCATGTATAATCGCAAACACACCTATTCTAAAAAAAGCGAGCCAGAGTTGAACAAGCATGGAAACATTAGCCAAAAACAACTGCTAAATAGTAAGCTAAAACTGAAACAAGGACAACAATAATAAAGAAATGAGGAGCATACCTTTTTCGGAGCAACAAACTGAGACAAACAAGCTTAAAGATGAGGAAACTTCCACCACAGCTTCGATTTCAATGAGCTCCGGAGAGCTCTGTTTTGGTCGAAAATTCCGCCTAAAAATCCACTTGTTTTCGGTAACCAAAATCATCTCTAAGACAAGCTCTCTGTCTCTCTCCTCTAAAACTAAAAACTTATCTATTTGTTGGTCGAGAATTTTACCCTAATATATGCTTCTGTTTTCCAATCTATTATTGTATTTTCAATTCTTTCTTGTGTTTTTTCCCTTCACTGTCTCCAACCTTAAACCTTGAAGAAGAAGGAGCCTTAAATAAAGGAGATTTAAGGTTGGAAAATGGGGAGGGGAGGGGGGGGGGGGGGGGAATCGGGACCAATTCCAAATTCAAAATTTGAAATTTGTAATTCAAACCTTTTTGGAGATAAGTTTGAAAGATGTCAATTGTACTAAATCCCAACGGAATTGAAAGGAGAGTCGTCTGATCTTGAACAAGAACGAGCGAGGCATCAAGATGGCGACACGTAATGATTCTCCAACGAGGTTGGTACGAATGGATAATGAGAGAGGGGGAGGAAGACCACGATTGGACTGCGCGAGATGGGTCAGGTTCGATTTGGTTGATGTTCTCGATTTCTCCCTGGGAGGAAGAAGAACAGTAAGGGGGTCGGGTTGGTATCGCTAATGTATTACATTGTTGTATTGTGAGCTAAAGGAGTGTTATGGGCTGCTAATTGAAGAGTGGGCCTAGAATGGGCACAAAATTTGTCTGAATTTAGGAGTGGTTAGATGGGAATAAGAGGATTTGGGTTTGAATTAAAGATGTAGCCAAATTTTAATTGGGAATTGGCCATTTGTATTGCAACTCTAGCCAATTAAGTTTAAGAGATAACCAAATTGATTTAGTTAGTGAATTAGGCTAAACAAGATGAATTAACATTAATTAACTGACGGGCTTTCTAATCTTAACAAGATAAAATAATTAACTTAATTATAAACTAATAACTTGAAAATATAAGTATTAATTAACTAAATCAATTAACCAACTATTTAAGTAAAACTAAAATATTTTTTGAGACGATTTTTGACTATTCATAAATGTAATAAATATATACAAAATTATATATAATATATATATTAGTTAAAAATTAGAAATCAATGACTAAATTAGTTAAAATGAGTCAAAAAATATTTTGAATTTTATAAAGTCAATTATTTCAAATCGTTGGGAATTTAAGAAGTTCGATGATTAATTTATATTGTGGAGGGCCAAAATTGGGTGTCAACAGCGTGTTTACTCAGAATGTTGACTAAAGTCAAACTTAGGCTTAAACTTTAAAGTTAAAACGCCTATTCATACCAACTCACATTGAAAACCTCGAGAGTCATGTCGACAATGCTACTAGCCTAAAATGATCCTTCTAGAGCTAATGGAGTCATCAAAATTGGATTTTGTGGTCATGTATCTATACTTCTGATAAAAAATGACCGTTCAAGGTTCAAAAGTTTCCAAAACACTAAAACTCACATAAAAACCAAGCGAACGACCAGGTGACCGAACTGTCAGTCCCAGCAAGTCATAAATGAATTGGTGTTGCTATAGGAAAGCTCTAAACGACAAACAAGAGGCATAAATACAAAAATAACTGGAAGGTCATTACATTTTCATCATCATCTAAATAAACCTCTATTGCTAATTTTCGTATATATCTTATATTATTCTTTTGGTAATTCTTTAAAAGTAGAAGAAATGAACAAATTTAAAGAAAATGTAAATGGTTCTTCACCATAAGAGACACCTACGAACTGTGTATTTCAATATTTAATATACATCTCTTTTGATTCATGAGTAGTAAAATTTAAACGTTTGTTGGCATAGTTAGCAATGTTTTGACAAAGTTACAACTAATTTGAGCCTAAATGAAAATATAATTTACTACAACTAAATTTTTTATAAGAACCTAAATTAAAAATTTTTTTAGAGAGAACATATGAAATAATAAGCAAAAAGAGAAAAATACACACATTTTTGTTAAGTCCTTAATCACAAAAACAAAGATGAAAAAAATTACATAATCAATGCACATATTTTTGAACTTTTATCCGGCTCCTCTTCTATCCACATCCAAGAGACTTTTCATGAAGTCAAACTAAAGTATAAATCTGATACTGCAACAATAATATAGAATATCACTATTTCAAATATGAAATAAAAATAATAATCTTGAGTAGGAATCTTATGAAACAAAAAATATGAATTTATATAGAAAAAATTGAAGGAATATCAAAAGGTATCTTAATTTTAAAATTAAACAATTGGGGATTATGAATATGAAAATTTAAAGAAAATGAGTTCATAATATTAATTAAAGTAGAATCAATACGTATAAGTTATGGAGGTAAATTTTTTAGAAAAAATAAAATTATGAAGACAAAAAAAATTCATGAACTATTCAACATTTGTTGGGTGTTTAAGTTTTATTAGGAAAGCTAGCAAATCAACTTATTTTTTGTATTACTCCATTGTGTTTTAACAAAATTGGAAGATGAAAAATTACAATAAAAAAAGAGACAAATATCTTGAAAGATTGAAGTAGTAAATTTTGGGACTTTTATTTTTTTGTAATAAAAAATAATAATGGGTGTAACTAATTTTTAAGACATTTAAGTATAACAATAAATAGAGGAGTACTAATTGATATATTTATTTTTTGTACAATTATAAGTAAGTAGAAAAATATGAAAAAATGTCAAAAAATTGAGGAAAAAGATAAATAGAATCCTTGGCCAAAGAGAGTGCAACTTCACTTTTCTAGCATCTACTTATATTATATATAGATTTTTAAGCACAACAATATCTAATAGCTATGAGAAATGTACCATAGATAATATATCTTTCAACTATGACAAAATTTTAGAATATTTAAATCAAAATAATACATTAATGAATCTTTAAAATGTTGAAAACCTTCAAACTTTATATATTAATATGATCATCTCTCTTGATGAATCTTTCAACATAATTAAGCTTCCTTCTTCATTTTGATGAACTTGTACTAAACTAATGTGAAAATCTATTTGGAATGAATCTTTAAAGAATATATCTTTAATCTTCATCAAAGTGAAGGACATATCAGGTCACTATGCAACATCTTCATGCATGATTGTTATTTATAGATTTGATAATCCATAAGAATAGTTAGAAAGGAGTTGAAGAATGTTACGACCCGAGCCTACACCCTGGACATGGTAGACACTTGAGAACCATTGTTGGTCTCAAGCGAACCTGTATCTTGGCTAACTATAAGCGGAAGACTAACTCAAGCATACACAAGCATCAAACTGGAAGAAATGCTAAATCAACAGTGTATTAAATCTCAAAAACTCTCTGAATATACTGAGTATTAAACATAAGTCTTAAGGAAAACCTCTGAAATTGAAAGACTCTCCAAAATTGTCTATCTATGAAGCCTCTACTATACAATGATAAGAGTCGGGACAAGACCCACGACTCTTCAAGGGGACTACTACTAACAACTCATAAAACTGGAGTCCTCCAGAAGTAAGGAGGTCTTACTCAAAAGTTGGCGAGCAGATGAAGTGATCTCAACGGACTATTGTTGAGGATCCTAAGAAAATGTATCTACATCATTAAAAGATGTCGATCGAATGACATCAGTACATTGAATGTACGAGTATGTAATATGGCTGAATACCAAACACTTACATGAAAGGACTGCAGTAGATATATGTCACGACCCAGGGGTATACCCTAGAAGTAACACGGTGTACCTGACCCCGAAGGGGTCTCATACAAGCCCTTAGCATATCATGAACATAAGATAATAGAAAATACGGAATTTTTTAAAACTTTTTACAATCGAAGTCATTTTCATAAAAGCAAGCGGAAGTCTTTCTAAACTGTCTCAAACCATCTAATACAACTTTAGAGTAAACTCTTGGGACACAACCCATACAATAGTATCAAAAATATGAAATAAAGACATAAAGGAAATAGTGGGTTTTGTCCTCGAAGCTATGAGGACTCACCAAGATCTTCAACTCCTTAGCTCCTTAGGAAACCTAGCTTCAAGATAGCACTCAAGTCTCCAAACCCTACATTTGATTAGAATATAGGCAAAGTATGCGTTAGTACAAAATGTACTAAATATGTTAGCTAGCATAATCATAAGAGCATAAGACAAGGGTTAGTCAATATAAGACATAATCCAAAAATCATATGAAATACTTCATGAAACATAAATCATAAGCATAAGAGACAATATCATCATAATAAGCAAAGTCTCCAACATAAGCATCATATAAGCATAATTTGACTCTTAGTCATCCACACCATAATAAAGCCATTCTCAAGTAACCTCGAAAGCATACATGTGCAACACATGGATAGCATCCCATAATACCACCCAAGCCAAGTACCCTTTTTCGGTCATCTTAATCATAGTCTATATGCATGGTCAAGTCTTAAGCTTTTCTACCATAATGGAACCATACTCTTAAGTAACCTCAAAGCACACTTGTGCAATGCATGAAATACATCCCATAATACCCTCCACACTAAGCATAACCTTGAAGTTATCCTAGTCATATTTACCCTCCTTTGGTCTCATTATTAGCTTACCTCATTTAGACAAGGTAACTATCACCTTAGGTCAATCACATCTTGGAAGGCAACTATAGCAACAATCCATCAAGCATAACTCATGTAAGACAACACTCATTAGGCAACCTTTAGTCATACTTGTGCAATGTATGAATGGCATCCCATACTACCACTCATACTAAGTACTTCTTTAGGTCATCATACCCATGTTCCTTAACTTGCCCCTTTTGAAAGCATGGGAACTCTATGAGACACGTTACTAAGTCTATCTTAGTTCCTCCTTGTTTTGAACCCTAAGAGATACTATACTAGGTACATCTTAGTTCATCATATTGGAACTCTAGTAAATGCTACAGTAAGCATAATCTTAGTTCACCTTTAGGTCCTCATTCTAATGCTTCTTAGGTTGGAACCTAGTTCCTCTCTTTAGACCTTAGAACACTATGAGGTACTACCTTAAGCACATCTAAGTTCCTTATTAGGTTGAACCCTATAAGATACTTCTTTTAGCATGTCTAGGTTCATTATTAACATGGACCCTATGAGATACTACCTTAAGTATGTCTAAGTCCATTTATACTTAGGAACACTATGAGGTACTTTACTAAGCCTATCTTAGTTCCTTATAACTTCGAACCCTAGGATATACTACATTAAGTACATCTTAGTTCATCAAGCTTGAACTCTAGGAAATGCTACTTAAAGAATAATCTTAGTTCACTAAGGTTGAACTCTAGGAGATGCTTCCACAAGCATAATCTTAGTTCATTTAGTTTGATCTCTAGGAGATGCCCCTTCAAGCACAATCTTAGACCATTACTTGTATTGGACTCTAGGTGATGCTACCTTATGCATAATCTTAGCCCATGAGGTTTGAACTCTAGGAGATGCTACCTTATGCATAATTTTAGCCCATGAGGTTTGAACTCGAAGAGATGTTACATTGAGCACAATCTTAGTTCATTACCAATCTTGTTTAATTGGGATATAGCCTTAACCGACATAAGAACATATGAAATATCACATGATCTCTCATGGTGTTACCCACACCATCAAGGATTGGTCCACTTGCCTAAGGTAGGACCAGTTTGTTAGCTTAGTTGGATCCACTAGCTAACTCTCCTATGGGGAACGTAGTTATGGGATACGGAGATTGCTACTAGAAACCCAAAACTTCACTAGGTGAAGGCTTCCATCTCATGAGACACACTTTGGGAAATCCAGATTATTCTAGGTGAGAGATCCCATGTTGGAAGCCCAAACTCAACTAGGTGGGAACCTCCATAGATGCCCAAATTCAACTAGGTGGGAACTTCCATCTCATTTCAATATCCACTCAGTGCTAGGCCTAAATCCCATAATATAATCATTAAGTCTCTACTTTGACTCAAGTTTATGGAAAGATATCCTTGACAACCAATCCATGTTAATACCTCTTTTAGACCATGTGTGAGCAACTATCACCATCCATGACCTAGGTATAAAGGCCCTATAGCCTTAGGTTCAATTAGGTAAGAGAAGCCCTTCAACCCTAGAACCATTACTATGTGAGAAGTCTTTCATGTTAAGTTCATCTTCTTGCCTAACATCATATCTAGAGTTCTACATTAGACAAGGATATCATCATGACTTAAGTGATTCTATCACTTCCTACCATCTACGATTCATAAGGTGAATTAGGTAGGTAAAGATCTTTCATCACAATTCTATTCATTGGCCTTGTATTCACATGTAGATTTTACTCTCAAAGCCTTAGCATCTATAGTTAATCATATTAGCTTCACTTTAAAGCCCTAGTGATCAACATTCACAACTATGAGTCTTCATTCTCAATAACTCTACATCATAGAAACATATTATCAACCTAGATTACAAGGCATTCAATCACTTTCTTCATTACTAGGTGATTCTTGCCACAATTCATCCTAAAGGTTCAATGCCAACTTTACAATTCAAGATCAATCATGTAGTATAGAGTCTAGTTCAATTCATGTCTAGGTATTCCTAATCTTGAACAATTACTACTCATGACATTGGTTTAAGAAGATCACCTATGAACCTTCAATTTCACCTCTAATGGCATAAACCCACAAGATATCACATTCATCATATATACTAGGGTTTACCATAGAAATCACATGAATTCATCATAATATCATAATTCAATGCTAATAAAATCATAATTAGGTATTATCCACTAGATTGGAATCATACCTAAACCCTACCCACAATGTAGAAGGAAATCCTAGCTAGCTTGGGTTTTTGACTTCACAATTGGGGGAAAACCTAGGGGGCTCTATGGATGTAAGAACCCATAGATGATTAAGCTAACATACCTTAAATCAAAGCCCTAATCAAGCTTCCATCAATGGAGGAAAATATTCCCTCTTCTCTTCTCTTCTTCTTCTTCTTCTCCTTCTTCACTTCTAGAGAGAGAATATTTGGAGAGAATTTGGGGTCTTAGATGAATGAGTTAAATGATTTAGTTTAGGGGTCTATTAGGTATTTATAGGTGGTTAAATAACTAACTAACCGACCTCCCTTAACCCCTAACTAATTACTAATTAACCCCTAAGTCCCCTAACTAAAACTAAAATCTTAAAAACTGTTTGGACCTACGGAACCACCACCCACGGACCGTGGGTGAGTTGACAAGCCGTATTGGTTGGCTCGTGGTTCCTTACTGGAACTAGGGAAATCAGTGGAGGTCAAGCCTCGACCCATGACCCCCACCAACGGGGCGTGGGTCCACCCACGACTCGTGGGTGCCCATCCGTGGACCAAGCTATTTTTGACAGCTTTTGGGCTGTTTGAAAGATCCTCCTCAAGGACCCCTTGGGTGGTCCTTAGGAGTCGTACCTTGACGCCCTAACCCTAAAACCCCTATTCTAAGTACGAGAATCATTTTACGTGTTTTAACCCTCATACGAAACTCAAAACTACCATACAACGCTCTAGAACTCTCTAGTTCACTCACTAGTTTCCGGGGCATTACAATATAGATATATACTCAACTGAATGTAAAGAAATAAAGAAGTGAAATCATTAAAACTTTTTTTTAAGAAAATACTTACTCATCTCTGAACTCAACATATTAAGTGATATAATAAAAATACATTTTTAACTCTATTTGGAAGATTCTCTAACCGACAACTATAACTATGAGCTACGTGATGATATAACGTCTCCCCCATGCTGCCAGAAATGTCTTATACCTTGTCGGGGTATAGAACACCTCAACTAAGTGGATCCACTAAGCTCTGTCCGAAGGCACTAAGTATTCATCTAAAAAGTATGACCCTTTACCCATGTTTGCATATATGATTTATGAGGATTTTGAGTTGTTTGAACTCATCCCCATAACGGTGCTCAGTACTACTCCTAATAATATACTCATGCTCAAATGTATAAAACATACTCTCTCTATTTTGAGGTAATTACTCAAAATAACTTCTTAAAAAAGGTAATACTCTGAAGTATCTCTGAACTCATAAACTCATTTAAAAATAAAAGTTCCTCATTCTCAATGTAAAAGTATTAGTTCCCTTAAAATTTACTCAAAATGTCTCTTTAAACTTTCTTCGAAACTCCTCTTTACTTTCTCAGAAAATCAATTGAAGATAATTGTTCGATTAAAAGATTCTCAACAATAACTCAAGGAATACTCAAATAATAGGGTTCATGCTGAAATATAGACATGAACGAATCAACTCAATAAAAGTTCTTGGACTTTTCTCTTAAAATTAAGACATGTGATTAGGATATGCATGGATTTTCAAAGGTAAACGGAAATTATAGGAGCTACTACAGAGAAAGGAAACGTGACACAACTTAAAGGAATATGCAGCGGATGAAACAAAGAAAAGAATGAGCCCAACAAACCTTGGCGCACTGTTGGCACGCCGCCCTAGGGCCTGAACTGCTGAAGGCCAGCCTTGGCGCGCCGCCCTAGGCCCTTCCCCAACAACTCAACAAATTGTCAAGCCTAAAAGGCCCCAAATTAGTTTAGAGTTGGGAAATTTCTCCTAAACTCTTCTTGATTCTCAACCCAAAACCAAACACTAGAGAACTTTCATATAATTCCTTTGGAAAACATCACTTTACCAAATCAAGAGGGTTCATGTGATACCAAGCATGAACAACACCATAAGATTCATAAAACAACAGAATCAAAACCTCAATTGTTAAATAATCAAATTCAATATCAAGAACTACGAATGGATCTTTTAGATGTAACGATTTCTTAACTAAATTGAGATGTAGGGCGTGAGGACGAACAAGTCCAACACTTTGAGAAGCCTTACATACCTGGAAAGAACAAACGTTATTGGAGAAAATCAATGGAATTTTGAAGAACGCTTGAAACTTAGTTTTTTCTCCTCTTGGAACCTTGCTCTAATTTCTCTAAGTGTTAAAGAACGTGAAAATATGGTTTAACGTTATTTCAAACCTTAATTGGGTGAAGAAAAATGTGACTAGGCTTAGAAGGGATGGGAAAAGACCAAACTGCCCCTCTAAAGACGATTGAAGTGCCTTAAAAGAGAGGCTTCACCAAAACAAGCATAACTTTTACTCCAAACTCGAAATTAAGCAAACTTGGCGGTGTTGGAAAGAGGACTCAAAGACCTTTAATTTTATAGGTTATGGGCCACCTAATTCTTTATGTGCTAAGAAATATGATCGTTTGAAGTTGAGCCAAGTAAAATCTCATATTGAAACTCAATCGGTAAGAAAGCTTTCAACTCAACTTTGTGGTAGGGGATTCTAGTGATCTTAATTCATATCCAAAATCGTTCCCACACTAAATAATTGACCTTAACACCTAAGAACAAGTAAGAATCACTCGGTACGATCTTATTAACAAATGAAGAATGATTCGAGTCTTAACTTAGAAATTTTCGGAATGTTACAAAGAGGCATGTTATTTAAGTAGAGAATGACGGGTTTTTTTTGTAACTCATTAGATATAATTAGAATAGTAAATATGATTGAATTTTTATTTAGTTAAGAAAATATTTAATGAAAAAATTAAGAAAAAAATAAGAAAAAATAAGAAAAAAGATAAATATGAATGGAGGCTGACACATTACCGTGTCTATGTTTCTCCTTTATGTAGTTATAGATATAGATATAAATGTGTAATTTAAATTTAATTAATTCAAGTAAAAAAAAAATTGTATTATAAACTATTTGTAATAATCTTTTGCATTATTAAGCATTGAATAAATAATTCCATGTGAACCAAATGAATTAGCTTAAAATGTCTACTTATTAATGTTAGATTAGCAATAACGCCTGGAGTGGGGTATTTTGGCATCTCCTTGCTTAAACCCTAAAACTCACCACTACCATGGCTATACAGGGCTGTGCCGGAGAGCAATGAATGGAGTCAATTACTGAAGCTATTTTGTTCTACTTCGCCATGTTAATTTTTGTTCGGGGCCTATTAGGTATCACATTCAGAAAATCTGACCGTGTAAGCCATTTCTCACCTGCTACATTTACTCCATTCCCGCAAAACTTGTTCTTCTTTGTCAACAACTTTCTTTGCTTATTCAGATACCCATTTTCCACAAATACTAGTAATACTTTTTTGAATGATAATTCCATTAAGAATATCATACGGGAAGAGAAATGGGAAGATGATATTAGGATTGCAAGACTTTTTGATTCCGCTTTAGCTCCTATTTGGGTCTCCGAAATTCTATTGGCATTGAAACAAGACCCAAGGTTAGTGTTGAGGTTTTTCAAGTGGGCAAAAACACAGACTGATTTTTATCATACTGCAGAGGGTTATTGTATTGTAGCTCACATTTTGTTCTATTCTAGAATGTATAGTGATACATATGATGTTCTAAAAGAACTGGTTACCTTGAGTAATGATAAAAAGGTATTGCGTTGTTCTGATGTACTTGATGTTCTTTGGTCAACAAGGAATGCTTGTAAGCCAGGGTATGGGGTGTTTGATGCATTATTTAGTGTACTAATTGAGTTGGGGTTGCTTAAGGAGGCTAGTGAGTGCTTTTTAAGGATGAGAAGTTTTAGAGTTCTTCCCAAAGCACGATCTTGCAATTATCTTTTGCACAGATTCTCTAAGTTAGGTGATAAGAACTCATCATTGAAGTTCTTTGATGATATGATTGAGTCTGGAATTGTTCCAACAGTGTATACCTACAATATAATGATTGACTATTTATGTAAGGATGGGGATTTGAATGCAGCAAAAAGGTTATTTGCTCAGATGAAGGATATAGGCATTGAACCAGATATTGTTACATACAATTCTCTCATTGATGGAATTGGTAAGCATGGGGAGCTTGAGGAGATGGTTTCTATCTACAAAGAAATGAAGAAATCTAAATGTCTTCCTGATGTAGTAACATACAATACATTGATCAATTGTTTCTGTCGATCTGGAAGGATGGCAGTAGCATTTGAGTATCTGCATGAGATGAAGAGAAGTGGCTTGAAGCCCAATGTGATTACCTATAGCATATTTATTGATGTTTTTGCCAAAGAAGGAATGTTACAAGGAGCTATCAAGTTCTTTGTAGACATGAGGCGGGTTGGTCTTGCTCCTAATGAATTTGCTTATACTTCGTTGATTGATGCTCATTTTAAAGTTAGTAAAGTTGATGAAGCGTTGAAGCTTGTTAAAGAGATGCTAGAGGTAGGAGTTAAGTTAAATGTCGTGACCTATGCGACATTGGTCGATGGCCTTTGTAATGTGGGGAGTATCAAGGAAGCTGAAGAAGTTTTTAGGGTCATGTTGAAGGATGGGATTGTCCCAAATTTAGAAGTCTATACTGCTCTTATCCATGGGTATATCAAATCAAAAAGGCTAGTGGATGCTTTGAATATTTTGGAACAAATGAAAGAAAATAATATCAGACCAGACACATTACTCTATGGAATAGTTTTATGGAGTTTTTGCTCTGACGAGAATTTTGAAGAAGCCAAAGTTTTATTTGATAAAATGAAGGGACTTGGGATAGAGGGAAACTATGTCATATACACAATACTTGCTGACGCTTACTTTAAGGCTGGAAAATCTGTAGAAGCACAGGCTCTGCTAAATGAAATGCAGGAAAGAGGTATTTCCCCTACAGTTGTGACGTATTCTGCATTAATTGATGGCTTGTGTCGGCTGGGATTTGTCCAGGAAGCAATGGACCATTTCCATTCTATGCCAAAAATGGGTTTGCAGCCTAATGTTGTGGCTTATACAGCTCTAATTCATGGCCTCTGTAGAAATAAATGTCTAGAGGCTGCGGAAAAGATGTTCAATGAAATGCTTGGAAAAGGTATCCATCCAGATAAAATAGTTTATACATCCTTGATAGATGGAAATCTAAAGCAGGGAAATATTCAAGATGCTTTAGATTTACGAAGGAGAATGACCGGTAGTGGTTTGGAGCTTGACCTTCATGCCTACACTGCTTTGATTTGTGGGCTTTCAAAAAATGGCCAGGTGCCTCAGGCGAGAAGTTTTTTTGATGAGATGATTGAGAAGGGTGTTAAACCTGATGAGGTTGTATTTTCATGTCTTATAAGAAAATATCAAGAGATTGGTAATCTGGAAGAAGTTCTTGCATTGCAAAATGAAATGATGAAAAGAGGCCTTACGACAGTTACAAGTGACGTTGCAGTTCATAATATGCAAACCTGAGTAATTGTATTTTTTTGTCTGGTTACATCATTGACAGAAGAGGTCACGATTATACTCAGTGTGCTCTCCTATATCTAATTCAACCCCATCTCAATACTGAGGTAAGTTTCAGTTCATTCATGTATTCAGTTGTGCTTACATGTTGACTAAATGTAGTAAATAGAAAAACATAGATAAAATGCTCAGTGTTCTGTACAGATTATGTTTTTTTTTGTAAACTTGCACTTGAAATAGTGCTGAAACCCTGTTAGATTTCGTTTCCTACTTGCACAATTCATAGGAACCTTTTGTGTATGTCCGGGAACTTTTTCGATACTGTTCACAGCACCAGTTTAGTGCTGCTACATCAGTAAAATGCCTTTTTAAGTAAATGGTGGTATAGGACTCCCTTGTCTAGTTTCCTTTAGGCTTCAAAAAAGGATGCATGGTGTACAACTAAATGGAAGATTTTACTTTCCATACACAATGACTTATCCATTTGTAGCCAAAATCCATTCTTCCAAAAGAGTAACATGACCAAAGACCTTCTTGATTTCCATTCACACAATTCATGTAGTTCTCCTTTCCTGATCTTGAGTCGATCATCTTGTTTTCTATAAGGGATGCATCTAGAATGTCTCCCAAGTCCCAATAAAAGCGTCCTGGGATGTGGAGATGAGCTTGTCAGTCACCAGTTCCAACTTTCCATCTAGCTCCTTTGGCTATTATTTTATAACTCTCTCCACCACCATTTTTCAATAGTATGAGCACAATAAAGGAAGATTAAATTTTTCCCCAAAATTATTGTATGTGTCAGATTTATTACTGAAAATGAGGGTTATCCACTCTACTAGAAGTATGTGTTTCGAGGCATACCAGTTATAAGTTAAATTATCCATGAAGTTTAGTTTGTGAGGGGTCTTATAATTGGGGAAGTCAAATCAGTGGTGATTCATAATATGTTAAAGATAAGTTGCCCGAGACTGAAATGTGAGCCTTTTGTTTATCCTCTCTTCTTTTTATATTTGTTCCTGGAACTAGACTGTATTCCCTGTATGACTTGTCCTTTGTCTACTAATTAATCAATATCATCCTTTCAATTCTGTTTATTTGTGCTTGGTTCCACATCAAACAAAACATCTATAGTAATTGTTTCATATAAACAAAAATTGTAAGCTAGATACTCCTACCAAGAATAAGTATTCTAGGCACGATCCCAGTTGAGGTATGAAATGACCCACTGGTTCTTTTGTGTTCCTTAGGTGATATCGCTTAATTTGGCCGTGATCCTTACTGCAGGGTATTGGGTTGTCTCCTAGGTTTGAGCCTGCCCAGAAACAGAGGAAAGGCGGTAAGTTCATAATTGTGCTTAATTTTTGGTTGGAAATGTTGCATTATGGTTTGATTTTCTTATTTTGTTTTGGAAAGAAAATGGTTACAGATCATTCTAAATATCAAAAGAAAAAGAGTAATTGACGCTTGTGGTTTTTGTAATTTGTAGACTACTTTTGTGTGGCAATGGAATAGGCTAATCAACCACTCTTAGTTTTAGAAACTATGCGAGTTATCCCCTTGTTGGCTAATATTGTCCAACTCTGAACTTTTCTTTTCTAAAGAAGTTGTACCATGCTTGTACTTTGTTAAGATTTTATGAACTTATCAATTAAGTTGTTGAGTAGTAACACTTGGGCTAATCAACCACTCTTAGTTTGGATGTTATATATTTTTTTTTCTTTTGAACAAGCTCTATCTATTTTCTTCATTCTAGTTTTTATTTTCCTTTTTTTTGTTTTCTCTTTTCTTCGTCCTTTACTTCCCCAATAATTCTTTTCCCTGAACTCTCCGCCACAGCATTGCTCCAGAAAGAGCCACTATAGGTGCACACTTTACTACTGCCCACATGAACTCAACTATGGAGAAAGCAGCCACTAGAGGTGCACATTCTACTGTTAGACACATGAACTCAACCACAGGCCAGCTGAACTGTATGTCACTTGATCACCAAGATTTCTCTGGAGGAAGTTAGTAAGAAGTAACGAGAAAGCAGGAAGAAAATAGAAAAGAAAAGTCAATGGAAATAGGTCTTTCGCTTCTCCTATATGCAAGAATCATTTTTATCTTATTTGTTTTACTTTACCTTCTTTTTTTGTGTTGGTAATGCATATTCTGATTTTGTTTTTGGTTTTAAGTTTGTCAATGGGAACATGGATTTGGTGATGGTGAAAAGCTAGAGGATTATGGGAATGAAAGTAGAGAGATATCTACCATGACTGCTAAGATTTGCTCTAGTAAGAAATTCAACCAAGAAAAGGCAATGGGGAAAAAAGGGGTTTCACTAGAAATTTTTTGAAAATCTAGCTAGGTAGGACCTTCATTCTGAATTTTTTTTACATCTTATTTTATGACATGTTGTGTCAAGATCGTGAGTGGTCCGAGTCGTGTATGTCTAAAGAGTGGTCTTAGATCATCCAAGCATGTTCCCAAAGATGATTTTCTGCTGCCAAACATTGACTGAATGTTATCACTTCAGTCTTGTTTGATTGTGTGGCTGACTGCACATTAATCTTAGCATCCACATATTTGTGATGCTCATCTTGTCGATGTGTTGGAATTTAGCAGAAACATTGATTGTCTTATAGAACTTATTTTTCAACTTGGTAGGCACCCTCCTATGACATAACACCCCCGGTAGCATTTTTTTCATATCAGTCATTCAATTTTGAGGGAATAATTCACTTGCATTCCTGCTAGCACTATAAAAGCTTTGGTCTTAACGCTGTTACTACTACTGTGCAGCCTTTTCTCTGGTTTGTAGAGTCGAGTTTCTCGTTTACCCACAACGAAGGAGACGCTCCCACCATGCAAGCAACCATGGGTCATAATGCACTCTTCGCACGACAAGTCCACATTGAAGTTGACTTATTTGCTTGGCCAATTGTCGGGTATTTTATTTCTTAGCATTTTCACAGACTTGTTTCAAAATTTCAATATATACACAAAGCGGGGGTACTTCTGTGTTGTTGGCAATTGGCAAAAGGTCGGCAACGAGTGATTCATCATGCCCAACATGAGCCGATCGCTTTTTAGGAATGGTTTATAGGTACCAAATTTCCAAAAATGGATAGAAAAATGGGTCCATATAAATGATCAAGACCTCGCAAACAACAATGCTCCTTCCCTTTTATTTTGCTCTAGGGGCCATCTTTTGTCATATCTCTTACCTATGGTTCAAGAAAGGGATTTGCTAGAATGATTGCAACGAGAAACACCAACACCACTACTTAAAGGTGGAAATGGAGTGGACGGAGGATGACGGAGTAATCAAGCCTTAGACGATTTTCCCTTTTAGCGACAAGGTGGTGAGCTGCTTCAAGCGAAAAGCGGAAGTGAATTCCGAACTCGCCCAATCTCATTACAATCAACCTAAAAAAGCAATCGGGAAGATATAGGCAGTGCCTATTTTTTCTCTTTTCCTTCTCTTGTGCAAGGCGTGTGATCGATTGAAAAGTTCCTTCCCCTTTTTGCTAGGGAGAGGGTCAGTTTCAAACAAAATGGAAGTGGTTGGTTTAATGCTCTCTTGAAAGACAAAATAGTCGTGGATGCTTTCTGTAAAATGTTCACCCACCATTTCAATCTCCTAGAATCATGAACGTAGGTCTGTGAATTGTTTGCATATAGGCCCCATAGTCCTCTCTATTCTCACATAAACTTTGCTGTTCTTATGCTGGCACAACTTTTTTTTGTTGTTGATAACTTGTAGTACATATATTTAGTTTTACTTCTATGCTAAAGCCTTTGCTTTCTAAACTTTGGCTCCTTAATTAGTTAATTAAGCTTTTGCTTTACACCATCGCTAGAATCTTCAAGGCTGAATATATGCAGCCACTTAAAATTGTTTGTGTTTTTCATTTAGATACTTGTACTAAGCTTTATTCCAATTAAACATGTGTAAATCATGAAAACTTGGTGTAAGACAACATTGACATCATTATATATTTTATGTTCAGTCTTTTAGCATTGAAACATGATTTTTTCAGGAGCTCATTACTGCTTCACAGAGGAGAGCTGGAGGAAGATCAAAGTATCACTGAACATGATGGATCTTTAAGGAACTTCTACAACAATGTGACCATCAACGTAACTGGAAATTTCCTACCTTAGTTTATTTGTAAGTGATGAAGCCATATTGGCTGTTGATTCTACATTTTCTTATTCCAGTTTTCTTGAACCAGGTATATCCCATGAGACAGCAGAGCCGAAATCTTTTACATTGTCATGGACTAAGCATGAAGTTGTTTCAAGTCATATTGATTTGGAGGCCAATTACCAGCTCAATCTTGACATGATGAACTGAGCAAGAAGGGAACTGTCATGAAGGTTAAATTTTGCTCTTTACTGAGGGGATGAACATGAATTAGTGATCAATGACATGAAAACAATGCTCTCTTTTTCTGAATGGCATTGGTGGAAAACCACTGGTTTTTCCCTGGAAGCAGCTATGTCATCGAGGACGAGGGTTCAAATTCCAGTTGATACAAGAAACACTAGTTGATTTCTTCCTAATTGTCTTGGTCTTACTGGATAGAGTTGTACAGTACAACAGGAGATAGCAAGTCCTCAGTGGATTAATCTAGGACACCAGTTCTTTTTAAAAAGTTGCAATGAGATCTTGCTTATGGTAAATTACGATTTCTACATTGTAAACCTGGGTCCTTGGCCTATTTGTTTGACATCATTTCTTTGCTGAGCTGTTCTGCTATGATGATTTGATTTATCAATTTACCGAGATGAAGAGAAATTTAACTATGTGACATTGTGACTGGTGTCATTTGAGTTATGCTTTTTTTTTTAATTATTATTTGAATAGGGATGGGTGAATTGGGGTTGGGGAAACAGGTGAAGGAAGGGGAGAGAAGTAGTTTTCTTGTGCAATAAATATTGTGGACATTGCATATTCAATTGGTGGAAATGGACAATCTTGAGTTATACTTCCAGACTCGGTCATTTGAGCTCCGCTTGTGCCTGCTTCCTTCTTTCTTGAGGAAGCCATGGATATAATCCAGTGGAAGTTTTTGAGTTTGAGATGAACTCACCAAGTGGATATGTTTGTAGGTCGCAGTATTATCTAGTGCTTTGTCTTCAATTGAATCAATCTTTTACCTTAACTTGTGTTGTTTTTAGATGAAGCAGAAGAAATTGTGATGTACGTACAGTCGCAGACCACATATCAGGTCTTAAATATTCATGAGAGTATGTCAAAGTACAATTGTATATAATATCTGCGGAAAGAGAAAGTACCAAAAAATGTGGTATCTGATGTGAGAGATGTGGGGGGTCTATGCCCTTTCTATGTATCAATACTAGTTCTGGACATGTGCTATGCACGTGTATATTATACGTCTAAGTTATTACAGGTTGCATTAGCATCAAGTTATTAGTACCCAAAAAGATATACTTGATGCATATGTATGACAGCCAAATAACTAACTACATGGGAAAGTATGATTAACAATTGTAATGTTGAAAAATAACCAAAAGAAATCACATCTGCCTTCGTGAGCTTACGAAAATTTGAACTTCACACAACTTTAGCAGAGAATCAGAGTTAGTGACAAATTTCAACCTAAATCTGTTCATATTTGTAGGCAATAAGCATTGAGGTAATGCAAAGTAACTAAAGATGACAGACAACCTCCTCTAACACGAAACATTCCAATATATTAAACTGTGAGGTAATACGCTTTCAGGCCTTAGTTCTAACCTTTTGTGTGCTTCTACCAGTCAATCCATAAGAATTGCTCTAATCATCAAAATAGCATGAATTTTATATACTATACAATAAAGTCACATTTTTTATACATTAAAGTAGTAAAGTCACAACTTCAAAACAGAGACGCATGATGATATTATGTATACCCCTATGAGCTTATATCTTCAACATTTTCACGGCAGCCAAGTGATTATCAACATCAACAATATCAATATCGTGCATAAGTGTGCTCCCAGCTACACGAAATATTATGACATCTACAAAGAGCTGTCCCTTAAGCACTTCAAATACACAAACATCTCCAACTTTTAACTTATTTTCTAACACGAATGCCTTCCAACCAGAACCAACTTTAGCATTTGCTGTTCCGATAGTGCATTTGACAGACCAAGATCCACTTCCTGGAACACGAAGCACTAGATTGCCATCGTTCTCAAGGAAATACTTCCTAGCAAACTTCGACGCTATGGACTGCCAAAGGAGATGACTAAGTAAATTGATTTTGACGATAGTGCAATGGAATAAAAAAATATCAGAGCACTGCAAAGTCCATAAAGATTACAGCTTGTAGCTTACCAGATTGAATGGAGCAGAGACATATGATGGTTGCATAAAAACTATAATGAACGGATTCTTAGATTTAAAAGTTTTTGCTTGTTGATATGCTGTAGTGCTCTCTTTATCCATTACCGTCTTGTTCTGATCGTAAACATTCTTGGATTCTTGCTTGTGAATCCTGCAGTCTTCAATAAAATCATTATATTAATACTGAATGAATTTAAGTTATATACAACAACAATGTAAAGTTTCTTTTCACCATTTCTACGAAGCTACTTATTACTAGTAATACTTACCATAAAGATTTACGACCTAATAAATGACTTGATTGTGTAATTAATTTTACAATATTGGTGCACAGAACTTAAACTCATAGTACTAAATTATCATGTAACAAGATTGATTTTCAATTCAGGTCATAGCCAAAAAGATCCTCACTTTGGCCCTCTCTTGTGAAAGAAGATGAAGCTACATCATCTTCGTGCCATTTCCTTTTGGCGAACTGTCCATCGCCTAGGTTTTCAACAGAATGATCAACCATATCAGGAACTTTTTCTTTCAATTTTTGGCTTCTTGGAATATCCTCTAGGATATCAATAGAATAATCCGACTCGGACAAGTCAGTTTTTGGTGCATGGTGTGTTTCATGGCAATGGAAAATGCGTGAACTATATGGATATTCAATTTCTGCTGCACTCAAATCAAATATAGTGACATTAAAATGGGAACGAGCATTGTATCCGAACATCAAAAAGTGTCCACAGCTTATCGAATAATAGTCACAGAAATCCTGCCATCCTTTGGTAAGCCAAATTTGACCTTGAGAATGTTGCACTTCAACCTCCCATACTTGTCCACTGGGAACCTCAAGATACACAGGGTTTAAAATGTTGTTGCAACATCTTTTGACAAAGCCTTTCGGAATCCTCTGCATGTGTGCAAATGAAATCTTGATTCAGTTTCATAAATCTCAGAATCAAAGACAGTAATATATATATAGTACCAATTAATCCTAAGAAAATCCTGCAAATTACATTCTCTGTTTTTTTTCCATAACTAACTACTAAAACAAAAGGTATGCCCACAAGCCAACTAGAACCTATGTTTCTCAGATTCTTCAAAATGCACAACTTTTGGAGCATCCGACACGCACTCATCAACATTTCTAAAGAGTCCAAGCGAGCAACATAAAGTACAAGTAGAAACACAGATACAAACTCATTGTCCTATTTCAGTAGATCTATGCAACATATGTTCGAAAATGAAATAATGGGATTCCATTCATCAACAATGTAATTATTCATAAACTTGATCATTTATACTGTTAGTGAAGCTTTTCCCCCCTTAATGTAACCATATACTTGACTCTTTCATTAAAATTTACACCTAAAATAGCCCCTTAATTCCTACAACTCATACAAAACTGTAAGCCTAAATTCATTATGCTTTAACTATACACACCACTATATATCTAATTTGGTTCAACAGAAACACACATGGTTGAATTAAGAAACAGAAATCAAAAGAAGAAGAAAAAAAGGAGAGAAATTAATTGTACATACCAGACGGATGCATTCATCTTGGAACAATATTATCTTGTAGAATTTTGGTTGCACAACATTATTGTTTTTGGTAGAAGAAGAAGAATTCCCAAGGCAAAATCCTTCACTAAGAGCCATGTTTGCTTTTCTCAATCCACCTGCAGAATGATTTTATTTAGTACTAATATGGTAGATGTAAAATTGCTGGCTATTGCATTAAAGGGGAGGTCTAAGAATACCAAAACATAAATATGACCATTTTGATGGATGTTCAATACAGTGTTTTTTTTGGGCAGATAATAGTGTTGTTATCAATCAAATCTTATAAAAATAAATTTAATACTAGTATTTGTAAAGTGCAAGATTTTCAAATCAAATCCATCACTCAATCTGATTGATTAACTCAAGAATTGAGGAGGCAAGTAAATACTCCCTCCGTCCCTATTTACTTGTTCATATTTCCTTTTTTAGTTGTCCCTATTTAGTTGTCCATTTTGACAAATCAAGAAAGGACAACAAATTTTTTCCTATTATACCCTTATTTACACTTCTTGAAAATTGTAAAAGTGTATGTTGTTTCCCTCCAATTTATTTCACTTGAATTCAAATAAGTGGTTGTAATTTTGAAGTGAAAAGTTGTCATAAGGGTAAAATTGTGACTTCACTGTGTTAATCATTGTTACCTTAATCTGTGTGTCATTTCTAAAGTGGACAACTAAAAAGGGACGGAGGGAGTAGTTACTTTTAAGTGTTTTTTTGGCTTTTCTGAATTCCTAACATGTTCGCACAACCTAAAAATTATATATATGTTCGTTTCAAAGTAATTTGTTTGATTATAATTGGGATAAGGGTCTAAAAAACACTTTAACTTTGATCGGATTTGTTGTTGCGATACTAAACTTTCATAAGGACCTATTACCTCCCTAGACTATTTAATACCATATTTTTTACCCCCGAACTATTTAATAGTGTATTTTAAAGGTATATATGTGCCTACATGGACACATTACTATTTATAATTATGCATTATTTTTATGTCCACGTGGACAAATATATATGTTTAAAATATGGTATTAAATAGTCTAGGAAGGTAATAGGTCCTTATGAAAGTTTAGTATTACAATAGCAAATCCGACCAAAGTTGAGATATTTTTCAAACATTTATCCCATTATAATTTGATATGAAATTTAAGATTATTTTTTTTTAATTTTATAGTTTTAAATTAAAGATATATAGAATGTATCAAAATACGTTTTAATTTTTTTTTGTCTTAAACATGTCATATCGAAAGTTAAAATTAGAGGATTGCCAAACAGAAAACATCCTTTTTTTAATGAATTAAAAAGAAAGTAAGACAAACAAATTAAAACGGAGAAAGTTCTATCCATGAACAATCGCCATATATAAGAATTGAAGTATTTACTTTTTTTGTTATTGGAATAACCATTAATTTTATTTTAAAATCAACGCTTGATTATAAAATTTCTAAATTTAGTTTGGACTGACATTTTAAGCGTTCACTTCTCTTCTTTCCAAAAGTATAATCAAACAAAACTCTATTTTCAACTCTAACTTCATAAATTTTAAATAAAGTAAGAAAATTCGAAATCTCATCACCAATAAACGCCTTCTAATACTTGATGACTAAAGAACGACGATCCTTTATATTTTGAGGTCACTTGATTGATGGATAAAGTTATGGAGGAAGCATAATTTTTTTATTATAATAGAAAAAATTAAAAGTTGGATTATTTAGTATATACTTCCTCCGTCTACTTTTAATTGTCATGTTGTGATTTTCGGAAGTTAATTTGACTAATTTTTAAAGCAAAATTAGATTATATTAATTTGATATTTTAAACAAAAAAATTCAGATATTCAAAAACTATATGAAAAGTACTATAAATTGCAATTCTTTGTATATCAATATGATGAAAAAATACATTTTAAAATGTTAGACAAAAATCTAAACACTACGACAATTTAAAGTGGACGGATGTGATATAAAGTTTTAGTTAAATATTTGGTTCATACTTCATATCATAGTATTAGAAATTAGATATTCTTCAAAAATTAAAATATAGTGTTTTGATGTTCACCCTCAAATGGTCCCTAGATTCAAATTTCAAAAATTATGAATAAAAATTGAGTCAGGAGCCAAAAGGGTAAAAGAATTTATCAAAAATGCGATAACAAAATTATCATATTTGACGCGTGTCACGTTGTAAGGAAGCTAATCAATGCTTGTATTTCTTTTAGGTACAGTTATGCATAATTTCTTTTTGTCATCTTCACTCTGATCTCTCTATTTCTTATAATGAAATAATTTTTTATTTCATTATAAAATTGCAATTTAAAAAAATATTTCTTATATTAGTTTATCTCTTGTTATTGAGATAGTTTTATTATTACATGTCATTTCATATGCTGAATTTTTATTTCATTATAAAATTGCAATTAAAAAAAATTATTTCTTATATTAATTTAACTTCTTTTAAGTTTTAACCACGACAAAGATAGTAAAATGAAATTAAAAAAAAATTATTAGCAATTTTCTGCTATTTTTATTAGCAATAATGCAAGTGCTCCAGACGTGTTATGAGATTGGAACATGCATGGATTAATTTATTTTCTGTCTTGAAGAAATAGCAGCTCAATTTCTTTAATTACTTAGTGGGATTCTATGGCATTATTACTAAATTTTTTTTTTTAATTAACAGGGAAGACGCAATTCTCCTGCGCCTTGCGAGGCGCAAGCCGTCTCTTGTAAGACGCAAGGCAAGGACTAAGGCGCATGGGATTTCGCACTTTGCGGCTGTTATTCTAATTTGGACGATGTTAATTCAATCATAATAAAGTTGTGTTCTAAAATCAATTTTGTTGCCCTTTTAGAATTTTTGATAAATTCTTTTACCCTTTTGACTTTGGACTCAATAAAAACTTTTCTCAATTTCCATAAATAATACTCTCTTTATCTAATAATAATTATCCACGTTGGTACACTACTTAAGAAATAACAAATAATAGGGGTAATATTATTATATTATCCTTTGACTTTATTAAATTTAATGTTTCAAAAATGTGTTAGAAGATAAATAATATTTAATATCAAGAGGTAAAATAGACACAAAAGGTAAATTATCTCTTGATATTCTAAATTTGACAAATATTATTGACACCATTTTTAGTAAAATCGATAACTATTGTTAAACGAAGGGAGAAAAGATTATCACTTAGGAAAAATCCTTTTGGCCATAATTTGGCCAGAATGAAAAAAAGCTATAAACTAGTTTATTTTTGGATATTTTTACCCTTTAACTAAAATATTAAATATATTCTTCAATTATGTTTCCAATACATTGAAAATGATTAATGAGATTAATTATTGATGATTTCATAGTTAAACATGGGAAGGGAACCAAAAAATTCACCAAAGAAAACATAAGTCTCACCCACTATATATATATATATATATATATATTACAGTAGTAGTAAAAAAATAAAAAAATATATCTCTTTTTCAATTTCAATTTTTTCCCCGTTTTAATTTTTTTTTTCTTTATTTATTTTCCATTTCTTATTTCTTAATGATAAGAACATTTTTGAAAAGTATAAAAGAGAGTAAAGTGTGGATTATCTATTTAAATTTATAATTTCTAATCGTGAAAAGATAATTTATAGCTAAATTTAAATATTAAAAATTTATATCAACAACACTCAAAAATAAAATCTGAAATTGACCGAATTGGCTAAACAATTACTCTTATTTACTTAAAGGAGTTGTTGTTACGCATTGATTTTCTAGAAAAAAATTAATGATAAAATATATTTTATCCAATTATACTCAAAATGTATGTGAACAAAATATGAAGAAAACTCAAATTACCATCATGTTTCCTCTTATGTGATTGTCTTCATATCTTCGATTGCATATCAATCACATCATACACAAATAAAGACTCATTAGAATTAATTTTTATTTATTATTTTAGTACTAGAGACGTATACAATTTTTTTTTGGATAAAAACGTTGATGGTGTTTCATTGAAAAATTATAATAACACGGAAAGGATATAGAAAGTTCTTTATGATTTCAAAATAAACTTTTATAAAAAAAAATGAAAGAAAAACATCTTCATAGTTCTCCGATGATAATGACAACACAAATTTGTTAAGCATGAACTAGATTAAAGTTTCATCATCATCATATATATATATATATATATATATATATATATATATATATATATATATATATATATATATATATATAAATAAATATTTTATACTTATTATTTGTTGTTTTATAAAAAAAAATATTTGTTATTAAATGATATGCTAAAATATTAAGTAACATAGTTGTAGTCACAATATTATTATTTATTTATTTTCTCTCAAATTAATATTTGTTTCAAACTGATTAAGAATTTTTAAAATTAAGTAATTTTATTGCATTTATTATATAAATAAATTTAAATTACCTATTTAAATAATTATTTAAATTACATTTTAAATATTTTTTTATATATAATGTAAAATAGTTCAATAATAACAATCAAAACTTAAAATACTTTAGAATTGGTAGACATCAACACATTAAAGAAATACTAAAAATCATATGGTTCATAAGTGTAGATCTTATTTAACAATAACCCAAGATAGTTACACATTGATGTTGTAATATTGCATATTTGTTAATTATTATGTTTTAAAAAATAAACTACATATTTAAATTTTATGTTTGGTTATTATGTTTTAAAAAATTAAACTACTTATTTACAACTACATATTTAAAAATTAAACTACATATTAATAATTTTTTTTATGTATTTCTATAATGTGTCGATGTTTATCAATTCTTAAGTATTTTGAGTTTTGATTATCGTTATTGAAATATTAAAATTCTACATTAAATGAAAATATTTTAAAAAAAATATATATCTTAGTTATGTTATACTTTATTTATACACATTAAACATATTGTTATTTATTATACACATAAAATACATCTATTTTAAAGTATTATAATTGATAAGTAGGTATTGAGTAATCTTTTATTCATTATATTCACTTAATTAATATTATTGGAATAACTGAATTTTTTATTCATGGTTAAAATTAGTGAAATAATTTCACCATTTTCTATATATGTTAATTCTTGTGTGGAATGATTATACTATAAAAAATTAATGTATTATTTATGGCATAGTTATATATGTCTTATCATCAATTATTTTTAGAAATATCTAAATTTCAAAATAATTTTTTTCTCCTGAAAAATATCCATTATATAGACTAATCTATTTAGTTGATTATATTTAAAGAAAATTTTTATTAAACTCTTTTAATCTACGCTTAATTACTATATTTTACTAATTTTGTATTACAAAATAATTAAGTATAATCTTAAGTAGATAAGAATATAAGATAGTCATTTGTAGTTATTATTAATGAAAAATTTAATTGTCTCTTTTCAATAAAGAGGTTTATTTTAAGCGAAAAAATAATTTTTCAAAGGTATGTGTTGGCACCTTATGATCATAATTGAGTTCAGGGAGGGGTAGAGGAAGGAATGTATGTTATGTATATGTAGAACATAATTTGGTATATAATGAAAAAAATATTAATGTATAAAAAAAAAATTACAAAAATATTTTTTAAACTAAAGCGTACAATTTTTTTATTAACTAAGCAATATTTATTATTAAAAATAAATCGGATAAACTATACACAAAAATATTTTTTCATTTTCCCTGGCAGCCAAATAGTTTGTGTTTTAGTAGTTCAAGGAGTTTGGGAAATATAAAAAAGTTAGTTTTGTTTGGAGGGAAAAGTATTGAGGAAATAAATACAAAAATTTAAACAAGAATATTCTAGCCTTTTTACATTTCTGACCAAATTCTAGCCAAATATTTCTGGCCATTTAGCATTACCCTATCACTTAATTAAGCTATACTAACTATATATTGGAATTGGAAACTGCTACCAAAATGTAGATAAAAGTTTGCAGATTACCAAGCTTATTTATGACGTG
>NW_026020416.1:2682750-2910250 GCF_900185275.1 Solanum verrucosum
AAGCCACTTATTGTTGAATATAGGAGAATGTAAAGTTATTACTGGAAATATCTATATATAGTACGTGACTTTCAAGATGCAGTGAAAAATGTAGTTAAAAATTCCTTGTTTAGTGGATGGTTATTGAGAAGTTATCTTAAGGAGTTATAAAACTGCCTTATTTGTGTTTATCTGTAAAAATATATTTATTTTTGATATAAATTTTAAATACAAAATACTGATATATTTAGACTCCTTAGGTAAAATATATACTCATTTATAATAAATGAATATATTAAAAATGATAAAATTGTGAATCCAATATTTGTAAAAATATATTTATTTTTTGATATAAATGTTAAAAACAAAATACTGATATATTTAGACTCCTTATGTAAAATATATACTCATTTATAATAAATAAGTATATTAAAAATGATAAAATTGTGAATCCAAATTTTTCTTGATTAAATGATTCATAAAAAATGATTATTTAAAATTATATGTAGTTACGTATAAGTAAATGGGTCTAAATTTAAAATATCTAAAAGCTAAAATATACTAAAAAATTGTGGTATTGTAACTACATACAAATATAACTTGTCTCATAAGTATAATATGAGAGAGAAGAAATTAGGTATGCGTATTCAATTTGCATGACCATCAAATCAGTAAATTACTTCTTCTTTTTCCTTAATATTCATTGGTGAAACTGTAAGAAGAAAAATGAATAATTAAGTAATTTATAAAATACGAAACTGATTTACTGATTTCATAACTTAAGAAACTCGGTAAATTACCTTTTCTTCTTTTTCGGATTTACTGATTAAATATGACTAGGTTACAGTTTAATAAATTACTTAAAGAAACTCAGAAAATTACTTTTTAATAAATAGAAAATTATATATATATATATATATATATATATATATATATATATATATATATATATATATGTGTGTGTGTGTGTGTGTGTGACTAGTAAAATTTGTCTATTTCAAGTTGGTAATTTTTTTATCTCTGTGATATATGACTAAACACATTAAAAAATATGAACATGTAAGTTCATTTCAAGTTTGAGACATTGATATCCTATTAAAAAATAAGAGCTCAATAAAAGAATAAAAAGAGGGAATGAATAGAATAATTAGATAATTGATAGAAAATTTTATATTAATAAAAAATAATAATTTTTTTACGGACTATCAGACACGTTGAACATAAATTTTAGTTAGTTACCCAGTTATGAATTGGGTTTATAATAAATTGAGGTTGATTTAAAATATGTCAATATTAAGATATCATGAAATTAGTAATTTTTTGAATAGTTATTTTCAAGCGTATTGGGTCAAAATATGAGTCATATGTGATTTTATTATTTATTTGAGAAGAGTTTAAATTTGGACCAATCATATTAGGCAACATAATAAATAAATATGTAATGATTTTACTTTAGGTGATTGTTAAAAATAAGAGCAAATATAAATCAAAGGGTTAATATTGAGAGTATTTTTGAACCGAAAGGTTGACATCAGGGATATTTGAGAGCCAAAAGGTCAAACAAAGAAGCCATGACAAAATACTATTGAAAGCATGAAAAAACATCTTGTGTAGTAACTATAACAAAAGAGAAAATACGATATTTGAAGTAAAAACAGTTGAAACCATCTGATAGTATTACTACAACTTCTAGTGTGGAAGGATAATCGAGACTACACTCTACTATCTGCTAACCTAATATCCTAAGCAGTGTCTTTTACAACTTTCTAGCTAAGGTCATGTCCTGGGTAAATTGACATTGGGCCATATCCTGTCTAATCACCTCTCTCCGAAACTTATTATGTCTACCTCTCCTGAAACCATACTTGGAAAATCTTAGGCACCTCCAATTAGGACATCTGTACATCTCCTTTTCACATATCCAAAGCATCTCAGTTTTGCTTTCCACTGTTGGGAAACACGGGTATAATAACAAACAATAATATAATATATCATGAAGGGCCTAAACTGCCCCTCAACTATTTGAATTGGTACAAAATTATCCTTCATCCACCTTGTGACCCCCAAATGCCCCTGACGCCAACCTTTTGGCTAAAAAATACCCTTGATATTAATCATTTGGCTCATATTTTCCTTTATTTTTAACGGTTCCCCTAAAGTAAAATTATTAAATATTTATTTATTATGTTACCTATTTTAATTGGTCCAAATTTAATCCTTTCTCAAATAAATAATAAATACCACATATGATTCATATAATGCACGATACACTTGAAAATAATATTAAGAAAATTATTAATTTCATGATATCTTTCTATTAGCATATTTTAAATCAACACCCAATTTATTATAACAACTCATAAATGAGAATCCAACTAAAATTCATACTCGTCCCATCTTATTGTCCACTTAAAAAAATATTATTATTTTTATTAATATTAAATTATCTATGAATTATCCAAATGTCTTCTTTGTTTTATCTTTCGATTCTTTTTTAATCTTTTATTCTTAATAAGGATATCATGAACTCAAACTTGAAATGAACTTATATGTTCATATTCTTTTAACTTGTATTATTATCATGGTGAGGTAGGGTGAGATATGAGAAAAGGTTATTTTTATTCTTTTATTTTGAATTTTAGGTACACACAAAAACAATATAGTATATGTACATAGTGGTTTAATTAAATCATCTTTTATTGAACTAATTATTTATATATGAATATTGTCATTATTTTCCTCCTTTTTCTCTCTTGTGTTTGTCAAAAGTGGAAAAAAAATAAATTAAAATAGTGGACAAGATCAAAAAAGAAAAAAAAAATAGAAGAGAGAGGAAGTGAAGGGTTGGGTTGGGTGGGGTGGGTGGGGGGAGTGTGGAGAGTAGATGACTATTTATTTTTTTAATTTACTATGGAATTCAAAATTAGGCCGATCATATGAGCTCATACGTAAAGTAATTTCAAATTATTTTAACGGAAAATGGTCTAAAATGCCCTTAAAGTATATGATTTGATACAATATTGCCCTTCATCACCTTATGAGTGTGGACCGTTAGACAAAAAGATATTTTTGAGCCAAAAGACTTACGTCAGGGGTATTAGGGGACTGAAAGGTGGATGAAGAGTAATTTTGTATCAATTCAAATAGTTAAAGGGGATTTTAGTTCTTTCTCCATATAATATATATTGATAAGAGAGTACAAGCAATGTTTAAGTCGTGCTAACACTATCGCTTCTGTGCAATTTTTTAAATTATTTTCTTATAAGTGCAGACGAATGGAACAGAATCAACTTATGCCACTAAATATGATAACTGACTTAGAGACTCTAAGTGCAGCCTCATCCTACATGAAATCCCATGACAACAAATTGTGGGGGTTCTAAACCTCGCTATTTGTAATTTTAACTCCCACAAATTCAACCTCTTTTGTAGTGCAAGTTGTGAAACCTTTATAAGTTTTGAAAACTCAAACATCAATGTATGCCTTTGAAGTAAAGATAGATTGTTTGACGAGATAATATCTTAGATGATCAATCAACTTTGAATTTTTTTGTAAAAAAAGTCACTCAACTATGGACTCTTTACAAAAAAAAGTCACTCAACTTTGATTTTTAACTCAAAAGTCATTCAACTATGAACTTTTTTCAAAGAAAGTCACTCAACTTATTTAATTAATTTTTTCAATGATTTAAATGATGTTTTTTTTTTTCAAAATTTTAGTTTAAAAATAAAATTTTCATGTAGACAATTTTTATTTTTTAAAATATCAATTTAAAATAAAATTTTCAATTTTTATTGAAAAAATTAATTGAATATGTTGAG
This sequence comes from Solanum verrucosum, assembly GCF_900185275.1. Taxonomy (NCBI): domain Eukaryota; kingdom Viridiplantae; phylum Streptophyta; class Magnoliopsida; order Solanales; family Solanaceae; genus Solanum; species Solanum verrucosum. The sequence goes on from NW_026020416.1 coordinate 2,686,552, forward strand.
TGACTTTATATGAAAAGAATCTTATAGTTAAGTGATTTTTGAGTTAAAAATTAGAGTAGAGTGAGGATGTGATATATTATGTCATTGTCTGAGCATGTAAATGAATTAGGTGGAAGACATGTTTGGGTCTAGCAAAGGCTGTTTGTGAAAAAAGTTATCATGTCTTAAAGAAAGAGGTAAAAGGAAAAGACTATTGGGGACTTGGTTAAACAAGTTGTTGATGGAATAATTAAGTTTGATATTGGTGATGAAGGCTACTTTAAGCTGAAGATAAATGGAGCTGCTCCTTTTACCCCAGCTATTTATACATGATTTATGAAAGAATTAATATAAATTACTTTTGTTTATATATTTGCGAGCGAAATATATAAAAGAAGTTCTGAAAAATTCTTTAATGTATAAATATAAAATTTTTATATACTTACCTTATTTTGTATATTCACAAGCGAAATATACAAACTGCAGCCTATATAACATACAAAATTATAGCTACAAAATGAAATTATTGAAACTATAAATATAGAGCCTTATTATATTTGCTATTTCTAAAATTTCCTTTTTTTTACTGGACTTCCATATGAAATCAAAACAACACATTACTTCGTGTCAAATAAAAATAAAAGAAACTACTCCGTGCGTCAAATTAAAATAAAAGGAAACTACTCCGTGTCAAATTAAAATAAAAGAAACTACTCCGTATCAAATTAAAATAAAAGAAGCTACTATGTGTTAAATTAAAATAAAAGAAACTACTAGGCGGGCGTCAAATTAAAGCATAAACAGGTAACAAACTCTCTGCTCTCATTCTTCTTAATTATTCTTGCTCTGTTTTTTTTCCTTCCATACAAATAAATGTCTGCTTAACAGTGTTTGCATAATTAAATGCTATATATACAATATTAAAAAATGTCAAAAATCAACCTCAGGAAAAATCCAACTTCAAATTGGAGGTCGGAAATTTTAGACATATGAAAACAAATCACCTAATAATTTTCATCCATTTGAATTCAACATAGATGGCAATACATATGCTTGTGCAAGAACAGAGAGAGCATTAATAATCTTACATAGAATCATAGAAAATAGGTAGGTGATTTTCAGGCTACAATAATATACTAGTAGGTATCAACAAATTCTTCCCCAAAAATATATACATACTCCAATTGCTTAGTAAAATACAAAATTATCATCATCACATCACAAAAACAGAAAGCTAAAGTAGAGAATGCAAAATGGGCGACTGACTATATATTTCAGGAATCAGTAGTTGTGGCTCGGAGAATAGTCACATCATGAGTACACAAGTGTTGTCATGCTCTTTTAAATTAAATTGTTGCCCACCACAAACGATGATTGAATGCCAAACAACTTTGCACGCCAATTTTCTCTCATTAGAAACTCGTAGGTTTCCTCGCAATTGATAAATTTCTTGAAAAAGTTAACAGGTAGGAGTCGATATCTTCTTACCAATTGAAAGTATAAGCAGGCCAGGCTGCATAGAAACAATTAAGTGTGGATTATCCCCTTTTTCTTGACAGAGGCTGTGGAATCTTAGAGAAAGAGAAGACTATTATAATAATTCAATAACAACAAAGTAAGAGTATCTTAATTGTTACTAAAAAAAATGGAATTACATGCCTTTTCTGTCTCCTTCCCTCTTTTAGCACCAAAAACAAATTGTGTCTTGTTTCTCAAGCTTCACCTCTTCGCAGTGGATACCTGTGATGTGTCATAACATACTAACATTATGAGTCTTAACTATGGATGGCAATGTGGCAGGGCAAAAGCTAAACGGCCAAGGGGTGGGTAACAGTCTAAAAACATTCACTTAAATCAAATATTAAGACATCAAAATGCGAGTAAAAGGTAACCACAAGCAATTGAATAGTCTGATTCCATCCCTCTTTGAGCCATCAGAGTTTTGTAATTTAACTTTTTCATATTGTGCCAGCGCCGTATTTGATTACAAATTCATCTGGGATGTGCTATAGAAATGGAAATAATTGTAGTCAAGTTTCAAATCACATGCAATTTCTTGAAAATGAAATCCCATATCTGATGAAAGCTTCAAAGGAAAAAGCATTGCATTTGAACTTACTAAATTAGATTCATGAAGAAAGATGAACTTGAAGAATTGAGGTGACATCTCTGCTTCACTTCTGCTTTTGAGTTTTCAGTCAAGTCACAATTAATTACAAACTTCACTCCACTCCCTATTATCACTATTAATAATAAGTAGAGAAAATGAGTTTTTTAATTATAAGAGTAGGTCTAAAATACTCCCTTAACTATATACTTAATTAATTTAGTCTTTTAACTATTAAAAAATTAATCATTTTTGATTCCTTAATTATACACTTATCGGTTTTAGTTCCTTAACTATAAACTTATCGATTTTAGTCCTTTAAATATTCAAAAACTTATCAAGTTTGGTCTTTATCCATTTTTTTAAATACAAATAACTTAAGTTTATATTAATGGAAATCTTCAACCCATTTTTAAAGTTGTTTCTCTATTCCCGCCCTTTTTTCTTCAAACTACTCTTATGAAAAGAATAATAACGTCAATGATTCAAAATAAAATTAATGAGGAAAGAAGATATAAGTCCTAGTTTTATTCAATGAGGATAACATTAAGCATATAATTGTTGTTAATGACTTGAATCGCACTTGAATATGCTAATCAGTGTGAATTTTATTTAATTTACACAAATTTCTTTATGTAAATAAAATGAATAGAATAATAAAATTGATCTATTTAAAAAAATTGCAAATCTATCATTTTATAAATTTCAATTTCTGAAAAATTAAACAAATTTCGTTTAATGAAGTCGTTGGAGTACAAACTTTGGATTTAACAGGTAATATTTTTTTCTTTTTTATAATAAAGTTAAGCCTATTCAAGTCATTAGTAGCAATAATATGTCATTTTATCCTCCGTTGAATAAAATTATGACTTATATTTTCTTTCCTCGTGAATTTTATTTTAAATCGTTGAGGTTAAGGTTCTTCGCATAAGGTTAATTTGAAGAAAAGTAGCGGAGAGAGAGAAACAATAGAAAAAATTGCTAAAGGATTTAATTTCTCGGGGTATGGATTCCGTTAATATAAACCTAAGCTATTTGCATTAAAAAAATAGACAAAGACCAAACCTGATAAGTTTTTGAATACTTAAAGGACTAAAATCGATAAGCTTATAGTTAAGAGACTAAAACCGGTAAGTGTATAGTTAAGGGACCAAAATTGATAAATTTTTGAATAGTTAAAGGATTAAATCCGTTAAGTGTATAGTTAAGGGACCATTTTAAACCTACTCATATAGTTAAGAGACTATTTATGTCATTTTCTCCTATTAAGCATTAACCTTCCGACTTTTCAACTTCCCAATTTTTAAAAAATAATATTTTCATTTTTTCTTACTCAAACTCTATTTTTTCCCTAATATTTCGTGCCAACCCATATTTGCATCTTTAAACATTTTCAAGACAGATTTTAAAATTTCATAGACTAAATAATTTTTTAAATTTAATGCTACGAGGGTTCCTTAAGGTTATAATTTAGGGGTACTTAACTTGAAAATTGGGGATAAATATAGACGGCTATAATACTCATTTTCAATTAGTGGGGACCGTAGATGTGAGTTCTAACTCGCATGAGGTAGGGTGTAGCTCACGTGAAATGTTGGCAAAACGGGTGGGCTTACACGTATAATTTATCAAGTTCAAGTGTTTACTTTTTAGGTGAGGTCAAATTTGAGTCATTTTTTTTCAAGTCCCAAGTGGGTCAATGGAAAAAATTATCGATAAGATAAGACGATATATTTTCGATAGACCCTTATTTTTTTTAAAAAGAAGATACTAGAATCAAAAGGTATTGTATTGTCTTAAATTTCATCATCAACATTGTCTATTCTATCACCCATCGAATGTTTTTTTATAGTAAAAATATAAAATACACTAAATATTTTTAGTAAAAATACAACAAATAATATATGATTATTAAGAGATAATGAATATTACAATTATGATTTATTAATTATAATGAATAAACAATGAACATTACCACGAATCATTTAATAAGAAAAAAACATTACCATGAATCATGCATCATACAATATACTTTATTTATAATGAATGTATTATATAAATTCAATAAAAAATATGATACAAAAATTAGTAAAATACAATGATTTTGATGTAATCAAAATTAACCTTCACCAAATCTTAAAAACACCTCTACAAGATAATAATGTTTTATGTATTGACAATATAAATTTAGAAATATGAAAATTAAGTATGTTCAAATTCGAACACTTTAAAACTTTAACAAAACCATAAGCCAATGCTCCCTGTTGAGAATGCAGCTGAAGTCAAAGCAACTTTGAAAGAACAATAAGACAGTAACACCAATAATTGAAAGAAGAAAGAGGATTTCTTTTGAAAGTTTGGCAACTCATAACTTACAAACGTTCTATTAGAATCACATTATGTTTTCTTTCATTTTGAAACATAAGAGGGGGTGGCTAAAACCAACTTCGACTTACGATGCCTTCTTAGATTTATACATTTTGGCACAGAAAATATAGATTACTAAGTTACAGAAGCTAAGTGCTGCCAAAAGCCAGAAGAAATAATCGAGATGCCCACCGTTCAAGTTGTTTGGAATCCATCCAGGTTTGCCACCTTGAGTTGTAATGGACGTTACTACAGTCAGTATGAAAGAGCTCAAGTAATTACCCAAAGCAGTTGTCAGCAGTGACAATGCACTGCACAAGCTACGCATTGCATCAGGTGATTGATCATAAAAGAACTCAAGCTGCCCAATGAAAGTAAATATCTCCGCTGCTCCCAGTATAAAATATTGCGGAATCTGCCAAAAGATACTGAGAGGTACTGCAACGGCTTCATCCACCAAACCAAGCTCTCTTGCAAGTTGTAGGCGCCTGATCTCAACAATAGCAGCAGAAGACATACACAACATTGAAAGGAAAAGTCCAATACCCATTCTCTGTAACTCGGAAAATCCCCTTTCCTTTCCAGTAAACCTCCTTGCAATTGGAACAAGGATCTTATCATAGACTGGGACCCACACAATAACACTAATGGTATCGAAAGTTGAAAGAGATGCTGCAGGAATTTTGAAGGAACCAATGGCAGTGTCCATCACCATCCCTTGCTCCACAAACATTGTAGACATTTGTGCATAAACAGCAGAAAAGACTATACCAGTTGCCCATATCGGGAACATGCGGATCAAAATTTTCAGTTCCTCAACCTGCGTAACAGTACAGAGCCTCCAAGCATTGGAATAGTCCCCAGTATTCAATTCGGTGTCTGAAACTACAGCAGCTTTGTCAAGGCACCTGAAGAAGATAATGTTATGCAGAAGATCCAAAAGCATCCTAACTGAATCCTTGCAGGAAACTGAGGATTGATACTTTGAAAAGCTAAAATAAACCAGGTCTTTGCTTAACCAAATACCAGAAGATAACAAGAACAAGCAAAATTCCAAGAAGTTGCAGCAAGTTCAACATAAGTTGCATGAGATGCAGAGGATTGTGGAAAATTTACTTGGTGCTTCAGCATTACAGCATATATTCATGATTCTGGATTTATGACAATTTTCGGGTAAATCCAATTTATGCACTATAGATTATTGAAAAACTTTAAAGCAGTAACATGATAGAGATGCTCATAGAACTCATTCTTCACACTCAAAGAACTAATTCCACATAATCTCATTCTAAATAATAACATCTGTACCTTAAACATAGTTCAATATTGGATCATCTGAGCATCCAAAAATTATTAGAATGATTTTTCATAATTTTTAGTTTGATCGACAATTCAGTACTTAGTGCATATCAATAACATCGTTAGATAATATTTTTGTTATTGTGATAGAAACATAATAAATTGTTCATGAGCTTTCTTAGAGTTATTGATTTAAAAAACTTGAAGCAGCTTTTTATTTCCCAGTCTTAATGCCTACAAGGTAGAAGGTCCTTTCCTTGTTATTAGACTGATTTGGAAGCAATTTCAACTTCACTGTTAGAAGTAATTTGAAGAGAGAGGCACAAAGTTCGGAAACCCCAAAATCCTCCTCCCACTTCCACCAAAGAAAAGTATCCTAGAACCCGAGAAAGGAATCACAGATCTATAACCATATTCATAGGACACAAAACTTCAATTTCAAACTTAGTAAACTTTCTGTTTCTTTGTTTTTTTTTTAATAACCGAGAAATCTGCCTGTGACCCGCCCTTCGAACCAATCATAGGCTTCTAAACTCGGTGGATAATGGGCCCGCCCCTCTACCCTTCTCCACTTAAATACTGGGCATTGCTTTGCATGGTGTGGGGCTTGAACCTGTGCCTAAGCCACAAATCCTCCACCTTATGTTTCTTTGTTTTTAAACTTAAGAAGTAGTCTGGACTTTCATTTTCAACGTAAGAAATTAATTTGTACCAAGAAAAGTACGAAGTACATCAAAATCCCCAAAGCTCGGAAAAGAATAAAATGTAAAGGACGAGAGACGAATCCCACAACTTATCACGTTCAGAGATTTCTAAGCTTCAGGCTGGAAGGTAAGTGCTGAAGGTGAAGCTTTAAAACATGTAATTACTTGCTTCTATGTGTGGATTACACTGAAAGCTTACTTCTTGTATTATCTTTGAACAATTTCCCTTCAAAACATGACCCCGAGATTCAAGGGCTATTTTCTCTTTATGTCATTCTAAAAAGGAACTCTGATCTCACATTTGTTAAAACATACAAATAAATGAATAGTAATGATACGTCATTCCTGCCAAAAAATATCCAGATTGTTCTTAATTGTCAGAAAAAACTAACTAATAAATTCATTTCTAATATAATTTAATCCAAGAGGGGATTAAAACACTAATTAAAGAAAAATAGACAAACTTGGAAAGAAGAGATCATTCTTAACATGTTCTATTAAGTCACCATATGGAACAAAAGTCCCTTTTTAATTAATCATACAGATTAGGAAATCTAGAAAAATCTTAGAAAGAATCAATACTCTCATTGCATCGCTAACGTGTCCCACAAAGTCGGTATACAATACATAACTTACTCTTCCAAATAATTGAAAAGGGTCACAAAATATAGGAAATGTCGTGAAATCTAGGAGTCAAAGCGGAAAATTCATAGTTGAACTCAAAGTTCTAATTTTCTCTTTCGGAATGGTAATTCAAAGTTAATATTAGTTCAATCAAAATTTAAATATATGTTTGACATCCAAAATTTTAAAATTAATTGTATCTAGAACTCTATCCAACATGAGATAATGCATTTTGGAAGGTAAAATTTATTAACATGTTTGAGGCTCCATGTTTTTATAATACTATAGATCTTATTTTTATGATAGTGGTTGTTAAAACAGGGATAGGAATAAAACTTGCATATAGTATCCTACATGAAAAAGGATTGTAATGTAGTGACTACAAATGAGCTGTTTCCGGCCATATTTTTCGAGAAATTTTCTTTTCCAATCATGTCGCCCAGTCCTTACGACCCTTTTCATCAAGTTTCTTTTGGATTCTGATAACCGGAACCCTATTCTGGTGCCGGCAGTGGACTTTCCTGGCGAGATATGAATTTCTTCTGCTTTCCGGTCTGTTTTCCAGGCCGTTGTTCATTTGATTTTAGATCTCAGGGCACTGCCAGTCTTATATCAGTTTTCCGGTAGCTTTCAAGTCAGATTTCACAAGATGTCTTTCGGATCTGATATGTTTATCCCAAAAACACAGGAATCGGAACTTCAAGCCCTATAATTACTTCTAAATCGTTAATGCTAAGTTCAAACTATTTAGCTTGAGCTTCCTCGGTAGAGTTGTTGTGCAAGGGTCAAGGTGTTCAAGATCACTTAATGAAAAAAGCTAGTTAGATAGGTGACAAGATCAAAGCACAATGGGAGATGATTGATGCTCAAATATGTAGTCTTTTGTGGTGATCTATTGCTTCCAAGTTGACACTGTTCTTTCATCCATCCATACATGCTTTCAGTATGGGAAAAGACACGCGCTTTATATACTAATGACATCTCGTTTTTATGACGTGATATCTTCAATGACAAACTTAAAGAAATAAGAATCGGATATGCCAACTTACTTGGGATAGGAACATTCAGTCATGGAGGAACTTAAGAGCTTAGTGTCAGTCACTATGAACATTGAAAAGCAACAAGTGCAAAGATAGAAACCGTTTCGAGTTCTTACACTTATTGGACTTCCTACTATCCTTGATTCGGTGTGTGATCAAATTTTAGCTAGTCCTACGGTCCCTACAATTGATGAACTATTCTCTAGTTTACTTCGTCTTGCCATGCCTCCCAGTCACACAATGGTTTCATCACTCACCATTGACTGCTCTAATCTAGCATCTCAAACCACAAAAAATCCAACATCTTAGTCCATGGAGAATCGACGAGGAAGAAATCGTTTAGGAAGATCTCTACCTAAGTATAGTTATTACCACAGGCTTGAACACAATCATGACATATGTTAATATTCTACATGGTTGACCACCCAATAATGCTCATATTGCACAGATTGACATTGCATGTAATAAGGGGTTTTCTTTATCTGAAGGGGAATATAATGAATTCCTTCAGAATCGAGAAATTAAGCATCTCCACAAGTAGCCTCGGTTGCTCTGCTTGATACTTTTGTTGCTAGTAATTCTTTTGCTTGTGTTTCACAATCTAGTACACTTAGACCGCGGGCCATGGATTCAGACGCTTCTGATCATATTTTTGGTAAAAGATCACTTTTCTCTAATATTGTTTATTTACAGTCTCTTCCTCTGGTTACTCTAGCCAACAGGATCCAAACAAAACTAAAAGAGTTGGACAAACTAAACCCCTATCTTCTATGACTTTATACTCTATTCTTTATGTACATTTTTTCATTAGTTTATTATGATATTTGGGGTCCTAGTAGAGTCGGTTCAACCTTAGAATTTCGTTATTTCGTTAGTTTCGTTGATGATTATTTCAGATGTACTTGGATTTTCTTAATGAAAGATTATTTTGAGTTTTTTTTCTATATTCATGAGTTTTTGTGCTAAAATACATTATCAATTTGATGTTTCTATTCTTAAATCTAAAGAGATAATGCTTTAGAATATTCTTAAATCAATTTGCCACTTTGATTAACTCTAACGGGTATTTCTTACCTCTTACTTGCAGATGTATCATGCAACTCGACCCAACAACTTAAGTCGACGAGAAGAAATTACCTAGTGTTTCTGCCTTTATTGAAATTTAAACCTGAGATCTCATAGTTCTCCTACCACTCCATATACTACTAGGCTACTACAAATCCCTACAGATTTTAGATGCTAGTATGTTAACTATGGGACAAAATACGTGATTATAATAACCCCCCCCCCCCCCCCCCCCCCCCCAAATACATAAGCAAGGCCACAAGGTGCAAGTGAGGTGCTTGGAAACTGACTAGGTGTTTGCGAAAGTTGGAGCAACAAAAGGACTTAAAAGTATCAAATTAGGACAGCCTACAAGAATTCTCGAGATTCTCTTGCACCGGGGAATGGTTGATATGGACAAGTGCAACAGCCTAAGGGGTCAGTTTGTTGTTGGTTACAGTTATGCAGGGATTAGTGATTTAGGGTTCAGTTATGTAGAGTTTAGTTGTTCCACCTTCTATCCTACATAAAATTATACATAAATTGACTCATAACTTATACATGTTTTAGTTATGTGGGATTGTAAAATTATAACCAAGCACCATACTTGGTGTGCTGAATTTAATACCTAACAAAAGCTCCCAAACATTGTATTAACTATGCTAGCTTTAATACATGAAATAATTCCACTCCTAACCAGCAACCAAACGACCCCCAAGTGCACTATGAGCCAAGACAATAGCAAGGCTAGACCAGAAGCATCCAACAATTGGGCATGACTGGTGCACCGCGAGAAAAGGTGTCCAGTTAAGGTTGGCCACTAGTGCATTCACGCCCCATTGCCATGAGCGTATGACACACCTACCTGCGTATATATATTAGATCCCGCGAGAAAAAGAAATAGCGAACTGGAGAAGAATTTTTGGAGCATTGAAAGGGACACCTTCAACGCCTTTTGTATAGATTTCATTGATTAAATCTAGCATTAACATCAAAATCACATTGGATTCGCTAAAATTCAAAAAATATTCAAGAAGCGCCAAAAATTGGAATTCTAGGGTGGTTTGACTTCAAAGAGGTAATTCCACTAGCCACACTTCGTTTATGATGCTTAAATAAGTATGTAGAAGGTAATTTTGAGTAGCAACCATGGCTGAATTGAAGTATCGGATGAATCTTATGAGTGGGTATCAATGAAGGTTGTCACTTAGTTGGGGAAGAAGGTGAATAGTAATTGTGAATATGAACTGGTTATTGTAGTGATCCAAACAGCTTCAATAATCAATAGTATATCTAATCAAGGGGATAAAATGCTGAATCAAGATTTCACCATTAGTTTACATTTGGGGACTTGGATTACGTAAAGCCTAAGTCCAAAGCCTAGATGTCTTATGTTGAGTTGTAATGGGTATGAATTGAGAGATTTGAATTGTATTCATGTAGAGCTTGTTTGTTTGATAAGTTGAGACTACATCCAAGAAAATTTTAGATATACCTTTCTTGAGTCCTGCAAAAAAGCATGATCCTAAAGATGTATGGAAATGTTTTAGAATGTGTATGTATGTTCGAGGAAGCAAGCGAGCGTGAATTTTCCGTGTTTCTTAAAACTTAAAAGTTATGCCTCAAACTGCAATTCTAAGTATGAAATGATATGATATGAGAGATATTCTGACTTTGACTTTAACTTTGAAGTATGAATGTGTTGGCATCATTATTGTCTTTATAAATGTCATGACTTCCGTACGAGCCTTACGAGAAAACAGAGGAGAAGAGAGTGTAAAGTTAAAATGTACTCCTTGGCAAAAAAGAAAATATTCTCACCTCAGTTCATCAGTGTGCAACAGCTTTCGGCTCCCTTCAATTGCAGAGCTTTTGTCTGGGGTTTCATAAAGTAGTGCACTATCATCGGGGACAGACAAGTTCCATTTGTGGAATGCTGCAACCAAAACCTGGCACATTCTTGTGAGAGGACTTCCCCCAGGCTTCTGAAATCTGTAGAGTGGTGTACCGAAAAAGAAACTTGCAATGGCAATGCCCATGAAAACTGCAGGGATGCCAAACCCAAGGCCCCATCCAGCATTTTCTTGAATCCACACTATCAAACTGCTTGATATCAAAGCTCCAATGTTGATAGAAAAATAGAACCAATTGAAGAAGGATCCCTTTTTAACCCTCTCTTTTGGATCTGTGTCATCAAATTGATCAGCTCCAAATGACGAAACACATGGTTTGATCCCACCAGTACCAAGAGCAATCAGATAGAGACCAAAAAAGAATATGGCATACTGGGCAGGAGATGCTGAAGGGCACACAGAACCCACACATTCAGGGGGCTTAAAAGCAGGAACTGAAGCTGATAGTGTCAACGTGCACATGCCCTTTACAACCAATCAACAACCAAAAAACCATAAAAATAAGAAGTGTAAGTCCAGCGAGCAGATGTAAGAGAAAGAAAGGCTGCAAGAACAGGATATGCCTCTTAATTTATTGTTGCACTAGAGGCTAGAGCAAAGGTAAAATTCCAGTTGCAAAGGGGAGATACGGCAGTACAAAGTTAGTATATCGGTTTTCATGACAAGACATGTATCTGCTGTCTCACTTGAACTTGCTATATTAGTCGTAAAGATGAGACCTTTAATCACAAGATTTCTAAAAGGCACTGAGAATATAGCTACTATATTTGCTCCTTATAACATTCTTATGTTTTACCCCAACTTTAGTTTGTCTAAAACTTGGAAAATATGACACACTTCACAAAGTTGTTATAAGTTCCACATAACGAAGTTGATAGCTAATTTAAACCAGTATTAGAAGGAAAAGTAGATCTCTTTGGATCTGTCATCAAAGGCAATTGGCACTTAAGCAGTTTGTTGGGAAAGTGGCTCTACCTTCCTCAAAGTTGCAACAACAATACATAAACCTGAAACCACAGTTGCACCCACCAACTATAAAAGAAATGAAAAAGGTTAAATATGCATCACTTCTTTTTATAGTTAATATGTCACTAGGCAGCATGCTGGAGTGAATAATATACTCCAAACCAATAGAATACGCAGGCTACTTTTTTTCCAGAGAAAGGTGCTTACAACTACCTTACAGTGCAGAAAAAGGTGCTTGTAAGTTCTCCAAAGCCTCTTTACAGAGGAAGCATCTAGAGGCTAATGTTTTTCCTTATCTTCTTCTCTCTTTCCTTTTTATTTTGGGGTGGGGGAGATGAAATACTCTCTGCTGTTACAGATAGGACAACGAAAAGCATCTCCAGATATCCAAAGTTCCCTTTGATATCATTCTATTGTCTATTCTAATGTTCCAGATAAGAATGATAAACTAGATGAAACATAATAAATTTCAAAGTGTAAATTCCTTTTGCTTGTTGTGAGAAATATAGGAAAAGAATATTATTGAATTGTTGTTGTGTACATTATTACATTGAGGCCCTATTTATAGACCCTAGAATACAATCCTTTACCAAGTAGGATACTATTTAGTATTCCTATTTCTATTTCTATTACTATTCCTATTCTAATAGGATTGTATAAACCTATTCCTATTCTAATAGAGTTGTATAAACATATTCTTATTCTAATAGGATTGTATAAACCTATTCCTATTCTAACACTCCCCCTCAAGCTAGTGCATACAATTCATGTACCTAGCTTGTTACAAATGTAATTAACACGAGGACTGATGAGGGGCTTGGTGAAATCTGCAAGTTGATCACTCGACTTCACAAAATTGACAATCAATCTCAATGTGCTTGGTCTTCTCATGAAATACTGAATTTGATGCATAATGCCGATAAAACACAGAGTGATAAAATTACAGTGTTGGAACTTTCCAAACCAAACTTGCAAAGACTGTTTCAGACCATAGAGTGACTTACGTAATCAACATACAAGGCTACTAAACTCCCCCTGAGCAACAAAATTAGGTGGTTGCTCCATATAGACTTCTTCACAATGCAACGGTCGTAAGTGCTCAAAATCTAGTGTAAAGTATATGGTTCATGTTGGAATCACTAGACGAGTTGATATCAGACAAGTCACCGAAAAACTAGCCAGAACATGCTCATATGCCGGAGTATTAGATTTGATGGCTAAAAGTGGTCACAATCTAAGAAATAAAATTATATGGGTAGAGTCGGAATGATGTCACAACCCAACTAGAAAATATAAATTATATAGGATAGTTTGAATTTATGGAACGACCCCATTGAAAAAGAGAAATAATATGGGTAGGGTCAGAATGTTGGCACGACCCTACTGAAAAAGAAACGGGTAGGGTTGGAATGATGGCACAACCCTACGCAAATCAGATTTGAGGAGTCACCGGAAAGACGAATGGAACTATGCAAATCAAATCTGAGGAGTCACTGAAAAGACACATGATGCTATGCAACTCAGATATGAGAAAATAGTTCGAAAAAATCCACGGTACTACACAAATTAAATATGAAAAGTAGTCCGAAAAGATGCACGGTGCTACACAAATAAGATATGCAAAAAAGGTAGTCACCGGAAGGATGTCACGGTGCTACACAAATTATATATGAAAAAGTAGTCACTGGAATGATGACACAGTGCTACACAAAAAAGTAGACACCAGAATGATGGCACGGTGCTACAAAAATTAAATATGAAAAAGTAGTCACCGGAATGATAGCACGGTGCTACACAAATTAGATATAAGAAAATAGTCACTGGATAGATACACGGTGACCCAACTTTTGTTAACATAATCATTGGCCAGACGGGCAGCATCTATGGGTGCCACCCGCCGGCAGCGGAAGCTCTTTAATTCTCTACCAAGTTCGTAGAGGCTCTGATACCATGTGAGAAATATAGGAAAAGAATATTATTGAATTGTTGTTGTGTACATTATTACATTGAGACCCTATTTATAGACCCTAGAATACAATCCTCTAGTAGGATACTATTTAGTATTCCTATTTCTATTTCTATTACTATTCCTATTCTAATAGGATTGTATAAACCTATTCCTATTCTAATAGAATTGTATAAACATATTCTTATTCTAATAGGATTGTATAAACCTATTCCTATTCTAACACTTGTCATCTAAATGTCTATATAAGATTCAGTAAAAAGTTGATGACCAGCTTGCACCACAACTTCTGTTCCACCTAAGAAGAAAAAGATTCACCAAGATCGAGCACTGTGGGGAAGGTGCAGGCCCACAACGCCATTAACCAACCTGCTTTACTGAGCTTCCTAATTAATCTAAAGATGACCAATACAATTTCAGCGATTTATGAGAAAACATCAAAGTTAAGTTTTGGCGTTCTCCATGGAATGAAAACAAAAGAAATATCAGTAGATTGAAGTTAGTTATGTTAAGAGAAACTCTCCAGTAGGAAAGGGAAAATGACAAAATATGAATATGCAAGTCACAAGAAGAAATTTTATATCATCTCAAAAGTTTAGTACTTTTTGTAAAATGAAGGTGAGATATTTACGATGAAGTAGATAGTCGAGAAGGTAGCAATCGTCCAATATCTTCCCCAGTATGCATCTGCCAGTACAGCCCCAATTAGGGGTGTTATGTAACAAGTGCCTTGCCAAGTAGTGACATTTCTAGCAGCTGATACATTTCCCTCGTGTAACTTTCTAGTAAGATAGGTAACAAGATTAGCAGCAATGCCATAGTACGCCAAACGTTCACAACATTCATTACCTGAGACCAAAGTCAGCAACCAAATCAATTATACCATAAAGCAGAGTGAATAACTAACTATGCCAAAACAGGGAAAAGGAGAAAGAAGGAAACAAAAGAAAAAGGGAAATCTGAGTCTAACATACCAAGAATAAAGGGGCACGCTCTCCAGTTCCCTGTCTCACTCTTTAAAACAGGATTACCCTTTATATCAACAGAACCATCCCTAGTATAGAGACCACTACTCTCATCCTGCAAATAGGAATTTTTTTAGGAATCCCTCAACAAAACTAACTTGCAGGGATTCACATTTCTTATGGTAAAATAACTTGCAAGGAAGTACATTTGCATCTAATTATCATCTTCTACATTAAAAAGGAATGACAGATTCTATTCTTTAAGATGTGAAATAGCCAGAATATTTACACATACCCAACTTAATTTTGTAAGCCAAGGATCCATATAAAAAAGAGTACAGGATAAAAAAAATTCCCCTCGACTATGCGAAATAGAACAATTATGCCCTTCGTTAAAAAAGTGTTACACTTCTACCCCAGCCGTTATCAAAGTCTAGGGCCATTTTTTACCCTTTTTTCATTTACCGCCCAACCCCTTTTTACCTCCCTCCTCTTCTACTACCCCACCCTCTCCAAAAAAATAGTATTGAAAGTCCCCCATCTTTGGTCTGTGAGAAATATATACGAAAAATATTATTGAATTGTGTATCTAAATAGTTACATTGAGACCCTATTTATAGACACTACATTGGAATCCTTTTCCAACTAGGATTCCTATTCTTATTCCTATTCCTATTCCTATTCTTATTTCTATTCTAAGTAGGAAATACTTATTTCTATTCTAACACTCCCCCTCAAGCTGGTGCATACAAATCATATGTACCTAGCTTGTTACAGATGTAATTAATACGAGGACATGTGAGGGACTTGGTGAAGATATCTGCAAGCTGATCATTTGACTTCACAAATTTCGTAACAATATCTCCCGAGAGTATCTTTTCTCTGACAAAGTGACAGTCAATCTCAATGTGCTTAGTCCTTTCATGAAACACTGGATTTGATGCGATATGAAGAGCCGCTTGATTATCACACACAAGTTCCATCTTATCAACTTTGCCAAATTTTAGTTCTCCCAGCAACTGTTTGATCCAAACTAGCTCACAAGTTGCTGTCGCCATTGCTCGATATTCTGATTCTGCACTAGATCGAGCAACCACATTCTGTTTCTTGCTCTTCCACGACACCAAATTACCTCCTACTAAAACACAATATCCGGATGTCGAACGTCTGTCAGAGGGTGATCCTGCCCAATCAGCGTCTGTATATCCAATGATATGCTCATGGCCTTGATCCTCAAAGAGTAGTCCTTTACCGGGAGCTGACTTTATTTATCGCAGAATACGAACAACTGCTTCCCAATGACTATCACAAGGGGAAGTCATAAACTGACTTACAACACTCACAGGAAAAGAGATGTCAGGTCTAGTCACTGTAAGATAATTCAACTTTCCAACAAGTCGTCTATACCTTTCAGGATTACTAAGTGGCTCCCCCTGTCCTGGAAGAAGTTTAACATTCGGATCCATAGGAGTGTCAACAGGTCTACATCCCATCATCCCTGTCTCCTCAAGAATGTCTAAGGCATACTTGCGCTGAGAAATAACAATACCTGATCTAGACTGAGCAACCTCAATACCTAGAAAATACTTCAATCTGCCAAGGTCTTTAGTTTGGAAGTGCTTAAAGAGATGTTGCTTCAAATCGGTGATACCATCTTGATCATTACCGGTGATAACAATATCATCAACGTAAACAACCAAATAGATACATCGACTTGGTGCAGAATGCCGATAAAACACAGAGTGATCAGCTCCACTACGAGTCATGCCAAACTCCTGAATTACTGTGCTGAACTTCCCGAACCAAGCTCGAGGAGACTGTTTTAGACCATAGAGTGACCTGCGCAATCGACATACAAGGCTACTAGACTCCCCCTGAGCAACAAAACCAGGTGGTTGCTCCATATAGACTTCTTCCTCAAGATCACCATGCAGAAAAGCATTCTTAATGTCCAACTGATGAAGAGGCCAATGACGAACGGCAGCCATAGATAGAAAAAGACGAACAGATGCAATTTTAGCCACAGGAGCGAAAGTGTCACTATAATCTAGCCCAAATATCTGAGTATACCCTTTGGCAACAAGGCGAGCCTTAAGTCGATCAACCTGACCGTCTGGACCAATTTTGACTGCATAAACCCAACGACAACCAACAGTAGATTTACCTGCAGGAAGGGAGACAAGCTCCCAAGTACCACTCTTATGTAAAGCAGACATCTCATCAACCATAGCCTGCCTCCATCCAGAATGAGAAAGTGCTTCACCTGTAGTCTTAGGAATGGAAATAGAGGACAAAGACGACACAAATGCATAATGGGGTGATGATAGACGATGATAACTTAAGAAGGTATAATGTGGGTTAGTATTTCGAGTGGATCGTATACCTTTTTGAAGTGCAAGCGGTTGGCTAGGAGGAGGCAAGTCCGCAGTAGGAGCAGGGTCTGGCGCATGACATGAATCATCTGGGACTAGGGTTGGACGTGGACGGCGATGATAAGTTAGTAGTGGTGGCACTACAACTGGAGATGTAGAAGTAACCGTAGATTCCACAAAGGTTGGCACAGGTAAAACCTGAGGTATGGGTAAGACCATAGAGACATCAGGATGATCAGAAGATGTATAGTAAGGCTGAGACTCAAAAAATGTAACATCAGCAGACATAAGGTATCGATGAAGATCATGTGAATAACAACGATACCCTTTTTGGACTCGAGAGTAACCAAGAAAGACACATTTGAGGGCACGAGGAGCTAATTTATCTTTTCCTGGGGCTAAGTTATGAACGAAGCATGTGCTCCCAAAGACACGAGGAGGGATAGGATAGAGATGTGACTGAGGAAACAGTATGGAATGGGGAACCTGATTCTGAATAGAAGAAGAGGGCATTCTATTTATCAAATAACAAGACGTAAGAACTGCATCTCCCCAAAAACGCAATGGAACATTGGATTCAAGGAGAAGAGTACGAGCGGTCTCAATAAGATGCCGATTTTTTCTTTCAGCTACACCATTTTGTTGAGGGGTGTATGGACAAGTAGTCTGGTGAATAATGCCTTGGTGAGTCATAAACTCCCGAAATTGGGAGGATAAGTATTCTAAGGCATTATCACTACGAAAAGTACGAATAGAAACACCAAACTGATTTTGTATTTTAGCAAAGAAACTTTTGAAAATAGAAAATAACTCAGAACGATCTTTCATTAAGAAAACCCAAGTACATTTTGAATAATCATCAATGAAACTAACAAAATAACGAAATCCTAAGGTGGAACTGACTCTACTAGGACCCCAAAAATATCAGAATGAACTAATGAAAAAATAGACTCTGAACGACCCTCAGTACTACGAGAAAACGTAGCACGAGTGTGTTTCCCAAGTTGACACGACTCACAATCTAATGTGGATAAACTAGACAAACTAGGCACCATCTTTTGCAGTTTGGATAGACTCGGATGTCCCAAACGTTTGTGAATTAAATCTGGGGAATCTGTAATGGAGCATGCTGCTAAGGAATTTGAAGAGGTAAGATAGTAAAGGCCTTGTGATTCATGTCCTGTTCCAATCATCTGTCCCGTACTGCGGTCCTGCATGAGAAAAAAATCATCGAAAAAAGTTATGCTACAATGTAGGGCTTTCGTCAAACGACTAACAGATGCTAGATTAAAAGGAGAACCAGGGACATAAAGAACAGAGTCTAGGGTGACAGAAGATAGGGGTTTGGCTTTTCCAACCCCTTTTGGTTTGGTTTGGATCCCATTGGCTAAAGTAATAGCTGGAAGAGATTGTGAATAAACAATATCGGATAAAAGTGATTTATTACCAGAGATATGATCAGAAGCCCCAGAGTCCATGACCCATGTTCCAAGAGTACTAGATTGCGACACACAAGCAAAAGAATTACCCGCAACAGAGACATCAGGTTGTGCAACCGAAACTACTTGTGGAGACGTTTGCTTATTTGCACGATACTGAAGGAACTCAACATATTCTGTCTGAGCAATATGAGCATTATTGGATGGTTGATTAGGTTGAGCACCATATGCTACTGGTGGAGATGTCTGTTTACTTGCGCGATTTCGAAGGAACTCATTATATTCCTTTAGAACAATAGGATCATAACTGGGTGGTGGACCATGCAAAATATAACATATATCACGAGTGTGTCCAGGCTTATGACAATGACTACACTTGGATCGAGGTTTCCCAAAACGCCCTCCTCCTCGCCGATTCTCCATAGATTGATATGTACGCTTTTCAAAGGTTTGAGATGCAAGAATAGATGAGTCAACAGTGGGTGATGAAACTACCTTGTGACTGGGAGGTGCCGCAAGACGAAGGAGACGAGAGAATAATTCATCGATTGTAGGAACTGTAGGGCTAGCTAAAATCTGATCACGTACAGAATCATGATCAGGAGGAAGTCCAGCAAGAGTAAGAACTAGAAACAATGTTTGTCTGTGTTCTTGTTGTTTTTCCACATTCGTAGTAACTGGCATTAATGTGTCAAATTCCTCCATGACTGCCTGTACCTGTCCTAAGTAAGTAGACATATCGGATTCTTGTTTCTTTAAGTTGGTCAATCGAGATATCACATCATAGAATCGAGATATGTCATTAGTGTATAAAGCACGAGCCTTTTCCCAAACTGTATAACACGTCTGGAATGGGCGAAACAAGGGCATCAACTTGAAATCAATAGAACGCCATAGGAGACTACATAATTGAGCATCTACTTTCTCCCATTGTGCTTTGGCTTTTGCATCTTCCTCACTAGTCTTTGCCTTTACATCTACCTCATAAGCCTTGTTCGTTAAGTGATCTTGGACACCTTGACCCTTGCACCACAACTCAACCGAGGAAGCCCAAGATAAATAGTTTGAACTTCCCAATAAAAGTTCTGAAGTGATTATAGGGCTAGAACTTCCAATCCCCATATTTTTGGAACCAAAAACATCACACCCAAAAGACATTATGCTAAATTTGTCTCGGAAAATTCAAATCTCGAAGAAAAGTCGCCGGAAACTGCCTGGAAATAGCTGGAACTCTAATTCCGGCGATCGGATCTGGTCAAAAACAGTATGGGCCTGGTCAGATTGGCTGGACGACCCCAACTGTCAAAAAAATCTCAAAAAAATATGATCAGAAAAGCCCTCACGCGCCGGCGCGTGAGACAGATCTCGCCGGAAACTGCCACCTCCGATAGGCGCGTGAGAGCGCGTGGGGTGGTGTTTTCCGGTGGTTTTGGCTGGGGTTTGGTCGCGGGGGCTTTCCGAGCCTCGTGGTGGTGTTGGTTTTCGCACAACACCCACAGAAAGAAAAAAGTATAACAAAATCAGACCCAACAGTCACCGGAAATTGACATAGACATACGGTGACTTGTTTGTTCTCACCAATGCTCTGATACCATGTGAGAAATATATACGAAAAATATTATTGAATTGTGTATCTAAATAGTTACATTGAGACCCTATTTATAGACACTACATTGGAATCCTTTTCCAACTAGGATTCCTATTCTTATTCCTATTCCTATTCCTATTCTTATTTCTATTCTAAGTAGGAAATACTTATTTCTATTCTAACATGGTCCTTCTTCTGTATTAGTTCAGGGGTCATTTTATGGTATAGTTTGGACTTTGGTGTATAAATCACGTATCTACTTCTATTATTAGTATACAAATAACTCTCAAATATAGTTGTAGTAAATAATTTGTTTATGTGAGAGAAATTGAACTCAACTATATAAGTCATTGTATTATTGTACTAATAAAAAAAAGAAAAGGAAATGATCATAGCAGTTTCGGATATAGCAAATGGAGGTCCGTTTAGAAATTCCTACACTTTCAACTAACTAATCTTAAATGAGAAGGGTTTTGTTACTTTTTCATTTACATTCATAGAAGAAAAAAAATTATATTACTATTATTTGGATACCACATAGGTGATAGGACTAAACATAATACCTGAAGTGCAAGTTCATTGACGCAACGCATGAGGTGAAGGTGAAAGTAAGGATGGATGCACTAGTCAAACCCAAGAGAGAAAGTTTCAAGTATCTTGGGTCCATAATCCACAGAGATGGGGAGATTGATGATGGTGTCGCACACAGTTTGGAGTTGGGTGGGTAATATGGAGGCTCACCTCTGGGGTACTATGTAACAAGAATGTATTGCCAAGGCTTAAAGGTAAATTCTATAGGATGGTGGCTAGACCAACATTGTTGTACGGGGCAGAGTGTTGGCCAGTCAAGAACACCCATATCCAGAAGATAAAGGTAGAAGAGATGAGGATCCTTAGATGGATGTGTGAACATACTAGGAGAAATATGTTTAGGAATGTTGTTGTATTGGGCAAGGTGAGAGTGGCCTCACCGGCAGAAAAGATGAGGGAAATGAAACTAAGGTTCAGGCATGTGAAGAAAAGGTGCGAGGATGTGCCAGTGAGGTGTGAAAGGTTGGTTGTAGCATGAGTTAGGAGAGGTGGAGGTAGTTGGAAAAAGAACTAGGGGAGGTGATTAGACAAGGCATGGAAACACTTCAGTTGACTGAGGACATGACTTTAGCTAGGAAGTTATGGAGGTCGAGGTAAATTATCGCATAGTTTTTTTATTCTTCAATGTGTATCTACATTTGTTGTTGCACTTGTTTTGTATCTTGCTATTTTGTTGTCTGACTTTTCTCATATTCCTGTCAGATACGTTTCTTTTGAGTCGAGGGTCTATCAAAACAAGTTTTCTACCCCAAAAGGTAGGGAACTATTTTACTTCTCTCCTCTACCCGACAACAAATATTGTTCGGTTGTTCCAACTAAAAGATTCCCTACAATTTGAGAGAGCAACTATTCCAAAAATTTGATATGGATAAATCAAGTAAAGAACGTTATATGAGGATAAAATTCATAACTGAGTTAGAATTAAAGTTTTATTCACTAGTGGCATAACATAAGAAAAAAAAGAATTTACCTGTTCAATTTAAATTGATGTACTCTGACATGTACCCATCCTCTTTTAGAGGTTACCCATACTTAAGTGTCACTTAATCACCTTCAGTTAGATTTAGATGGTCTGTTTGTAAAGGAAAAAAGGGTTCAATTTAGAACAATGGTCTAAATATTTCCTTTAGACACTGTCGGTAGCCCATTAGGGCAAATCGAGCCACTTTGTTGACTGCAGGGGTAGGAATGAGACACTTGTTTAACGGAGAAAAAATTTGCTCAACTGTGGGAATTTTTTACCCTTTACCCAAAGATTAAAGATCAATGAAACTAAAGGGGCCTCCCTTAACTTTTTTTCACCTCTTTTTTGTAACACTCCTCCCTTCTCCTGCCCATTCCTCATTTCATATTTTGTACATTTACCAAACTTCACAGATCAATGAAGCAGTGACTGAATTTGGAGAAAAGATGTGACAGATTATTTTTCATCACAAAGCATTATAGAAACTCGGGTTCGACTAGTATAGATTCTAGCTAACTTTAAGAACATTTAATGCTTCTCCGAGGAAAAGGTTAAATGAAGCTGGTGACAACATATCAATGTCATAGATGGATCTTTTACTTTTACTGTCGACTTTTATCAACCATGGGTCCTATTTTACATTTTTTTTTCCTGGGGAATAGTGATTTTCACTGTTTGAGGGAAGAAACTTACTTGATAATGATTAATTACAAGTATAATATCATCTCGGTTGGTTCAAAATACTCCTGCACTATTTCAACTGCCTAGATCAGGACTTTCACTTGTGAATTTAAGCATTAGACAGTAATGAGCATTTGTTCTATTTAATTTTCTACTCAATTCCACTTTTCCGAATAGTAGGATCAAAGCATTCGTGTATTTTGGCCTGTTTTCACAACAAGCTACAATAAACCTGGAAAAGCCATGGTCTTATCTCATCTTTCGTTAGAGAAGTTGAATAATTAACAACACTATCTACGTCATAACGCTAAGGAACGTTATAATTTCTGCCTCGATCAGCAACTTGTACATACCCAACAATATAAAACACACTAACAATGATGAAAAGCTTGTAGCTAGGAAGGTAAAGAGTCTAACTAGCAAAAATATTGTATTATATTAACAAACAAATACCCAGCAGAGTTAGCTTTGTACAGTATGGTATTCCTGCTCAAAGGGGAAAAAAGATGTATCAAACACAAATTTTCCCCTTATATTTCATCTGAACACCAATAAAAGTATATGCAATAGAGATAAAACAGTTAGCCCCAAATAATTAGATTTCAAATTATGTATTCAATAAAGAGAGAAATTAGAACCTCAAGAAGGCCACCATCTTCAAGAAGAGGTATTTCATCTGTTTGACTACCCATATGCAAAGCTTCAAATTGATGGATCTCACTCTTCACGTTATCTTATACTCAAAATTCAGATTTTTCAAAGGAAAATTAGCACAAGATCAAAAACGGGTAAACCTGTAGAGAGAGGTAACTTCTACAGACGTGGAATACTTGTACTTGAAAAGAAATTTTCACGTACTTTAGATGACCCGCTATTTTTATATTTTAATTTTAATTTTAATTTCTAAAAAGAATTTTATTGGTATAAAAAAGTACTCTCACCGTTCCATATTAATTAAATTGTTAAGGTGTTTCATACTCTTTAAAAAAAGTAGATTAAGACATAAATTGAACGTAATTTTTCACTTTTACCCTTATTAATTATTGTCAAATTTATTAAAGTCATCGCATTGAAAATCCAAATGAAGGGTAAAATTGGAAGAACACTCTAAAAGTAGTCTTGAAAACTAAACAATTAAGTTAATTTGAAAAATGAAAAATGCCTCAAAAATTCAATTAATATGGAATGGAGGGAGTAGTATAATCCAATTTTGGTTATGCACAAATAAATACTTAAATTTACATAAAATTGAACAAGTAGACACATAAATTATACGTGATATATCACATATAAGATACCAAATAAGATGCAAATTGTCATATAGAATGTTTACGTAGTTATTTATTTTTATATAAATTTAAATATTTACTTAAGCACATTCAAAATTAAAGAGCATAAACGTGTGTTAAGGAACATATTTATGAACAAGAGGTGGTATCCTCACTTTAAACTGTTAGGGGTCGTTTGGTTTGAATTCAAGTTATGATGAGATTAATTATGATGGGATTAGTTATGATGAGATAAGTCATGATGAGATTATTTTTTATTGAATGTTTGGTTTGTTATATTCAAAATAATAAATTTTAAGAACAATTTATTTGTTTACAAAAATGTCCTTCATGAATATAAAAAGTGATGTAACAAAAGGGTTGAAAGAGACATTTTTGTCATTTACCTATTTTATCCCGGGATTACTATATCACCCAAGGAGAGGAATAACTTATCTCGATATTAATTATTAATCTCAAGATAAGTTATCCCGAACTTGCCAATCAAACAACAAATTAAGTGGTACTATAATTTAATCTCAAGACTATTTGGTATTATCCTTCACACCAAACGACTCCTTAACATTATAAATTTAAGTCAACAAGGAACCAAAAAAAGTGGAAGTTCCTAGGAACGGATTAAAAAATATAAATTATTTTAATTTTTTAAACTATTTACCCAATTAATAATACATAAATTATAAGACGTGCCTTCTAAACTAGGAATTTCTAAAAAGTTGGATAAGGCTGTAGTGACATATTATTGGAAGATGTGCAACTAAAACTTTGGTCAGTAATGGTAGGCCTAACTTGTCGCTAACTACCCCTTTAACTTGTCTTATTTACACAGCACGCCATCTCCTTTGTATTTTAGGAAAAAGTACACAAAATACTTGAAACCTAAGTTAATTACCCGTTTTTGCTCTGATTGGACTTTTAGAAACAATTTCATAAATATACTAATAGCCATATTTTTATTAATATAAAAAAAAAAAGTCTAAAATTAGTAATACAACAACAAATATTATTTTCAACAAAACTATAAGTAGTTATTAATATAAAAAATAGTCTAAAATTAGCAATACAACAACAAACATTATTTTCAACAAAACTATAAATAGTGTATACTCGTGTATAGGTAATGTATAATTGTATATTAGAGATGTATATACATTTATATACATTGTTGATACAATAAAGTATACTCTGCAGATCGATTTTTTCAATCTCACCCAACTCAAATCTCCTTTAAACAATCTCAAAATTTAGATATAAGCTCCTCTTGATTTTTCAATTCTTTTAATATACTATTCACTCAAAACGATTCACGTTTGCAATAAATTTAACTCGTGATTTATTTGTTAATTATGCACGATATGAGAACTTCCGTGAATCAACAAACTTTTATAGAACTGATTTCCATGATAATCAATTTCTGTACATTTCATTGAAAGACAATCTCAAGAAGCTAGCTATCACTAAATAAGCAAAAACTATCATTGTTTTTATATGCTTTGTGCAACACAACCATAGGTGAATTCCATGGAATAACTCATTTGCAAACTTACTGAAAACAAACCACATATGTTGTGAATTAACTACTAAATTTTGGGATTATTGAAGTCATATTTAAAATTTACAAAGAGGATAGGCATCCTAAAAAATCAAAATCCCACCAACAATGGCCGAACGTAGATCACTCAATGAACTAATAAATTTGCTAAATTTGACAACTATAATGACCGAGTGGTCATTTTGAGTAGTAAACTATGGCCAAATTTGGATAGTAAATTTAATGAATGGTCATTCCTTTTAATTTTCCCAATTAATTATAGAGCTATCCGCACCGCCCAAACTAATTGCTGACAATATATATCCTTCCCCCTTAGCGTGCCACATAGTTTCAACCGCTCAATCCTTCCCTTTTTCCCCTTAGTTGGCTTGCCCATAGGTCTCCTTTCCCCTTTAATTTTAGGTATTTCTTTTCCACACTTGTCCAAATTTAAATAGATTTTGAAACTGAAACACCTATTAACTTCTCTTCTACATCAAGCAACTACTCTCATTAACGGTGTATAACTATTTCTCTTTCTTCTTGACATTTTTGAAGAGTTTGCTCAATTTGGGACATGCATCTATTGGTTGGCCAAGGGTCGAGACTCCATACATAGCTTGTATAGGTGCGATCTTATTATGTTATCCTTTATCTCTTATGTTATATGGGTTTAGGGTCTTCATATTCATACTTGTCGGCTTACTTTATCTTCTTACATATATACTATCTATCTTTTAATTATTGTGAAAACCTTATTTGGGGTTCTGTTTGTGTGTGTTTATTTCCCCGTTGATGATTTATTTTAGTAATGTATCGGATTGATGTTGGGCTTTGATGCTTACCTTCTTATTATTAAAAGGGGAGGGTTTAATAAAGGAGCTGAAAGCCACTTGACTGTAAGGAGAGGAGGTCAATAAAAAAAAGAGATGTTAATTAATCAAAGGTCCAACTGATCACCACGCCTGTATTGTAAAATATGCAGTTAGGAATAATCCAGCCAAAGTAATAGGAATTAGGCCTAACACGATTTCAAATAGAAAAACTTCAACACTTCTATTTTGGGATTTGTGATTAAGTGGCTCCCTTTATAATTGGGACATGTGGCTTTGTTATGATCATGCAGTTGGACTGGTGAATTTCGTTTCTTGCCATCTTTATTGTGCGTTTTTGCTATAGTTGGCTTTTATTTTGATTATTGTCAATCCTTACTTAGTAGATGACTAGACTAGTATACCTGGTTAGTATTTTGTTTCTGCTATTTTTATTTGTGTGGATTAGACACCTACCTTCGTTGTTTGCCATCCTTCTGCTAGTAGGTGAGAGGATGGTCACTGAGAGTGTATAAAGGAAGGTCAAGTCTTCTACAGTTTTGTTGTAGTTCTAGCTTGTCGATTCTTTCCTATGCCTAAATCCTATTCTCAGTTCCTAAGGTAGGGAAGTTGAGATTTTGCTCTTAAGGTCTTTTTGATATGTCCCTTTATGGTGGGTTTGGTGTTTGGGTTTGTTTATGAAGTTAGTGATTTCTCTCATTTTGTGATATTGTGCCAAATGGAGCTTCTGTCATTTTAGCAATGTCGCTCTAGCAGAGTGTCACGGCCCAAGGGTACCCCCTAGACGTAACAAGGCACATAGAACCCCGAAAGGCACCATGTAAGCCACTTAGCATATCATAACATAAAGCATTAAAACAATAAGAGTAAAAACGCATTTAAGTCCAAAAATCTTTATAAAGAAAAACGGAAGTCTAGACTTATCTCAATTAGCCATCTATTACAATAGTTTCAATGAAAAAGGGACACAACCTATACAACATAGTTCGAAAATGAAATACTAGAAATAAAACTTAAAGTGAAACTCCGTCCTCGAATCATGATGACTCACCACAAGCTAGGAGAATAGTTGAATCCAAGCTTGAACCAAATGATGATCACCTTAAGAACCGGAAAAATACCATAAATATGGGTTAGTACAAACATGCACTAAGTATGATAGTCATGCACAAAACCTGAAAAACATGCTAAAAGGGAAATTTTAGTTGAATGCATTGCAATTTACTAAGTTAAAACATCATTTTGAAGATAGTGGGAAAACATAATTCATAAGCATAATTAACTCATAAATCATCATATCATAAAATGAACATACCATAAAACCCTTAAAACATACTTGTGCAATGCATGAATAAGATCTCATAATCCTACCCATACTAAGTAAAGCTTCTTGAGTAGCTATAATTCATAGTTCATGTTCTTGTTCATATTATTGTACTAGTGGGAATAAGCCTTAACCGACATATACCATGTGAGCTAACATGAAATTCGATGTCTACCCTACACTGAAAAGGGGTTGTTCTACTTGCCTAAGGTAGAACCATACTCTTAGCTTAAGTGGATCCATTAGCTAAAGACCAATGTGGGCACATAGTTATGTGATAATGATATTTCTACTAGAAAACCCGGACTCAATAATGTTTGCGTAATCAAGACACAACTTCCAATGCAAGTGTCTACGATCGTACAATAGTAAAGTAACCCAACCAAGGGTTGGGATTGAGTCCCAAGGGAGCGGTTCCTGAAAATTAGCGGTTAAGCGCGAAGTGCTAAAGCTAACCGTAGCTAAAAACTTTATCAAATGAACACATGACAAATTAAAGGGTTTGACACGAGTGTCAATTATCAATGGGGGATTTGTAAACAAGTAAAGAACAATATCAACAAAAATAAAGAGAGATACGAATATGGAGACGAGATTCTTGGGATGTGATAGGAATACGGGCTAAACTAGACTATTGGGTACATGCTTTTGATAGTAAATTCGTTGAATATTTGTGACTAGGCTAGACTATAGTGGGGGTAAATTCTCTCTCGAGCAACTTACCCCGAATCAACCCGATTTCTCTCGAACACCGGGTTGCCACTTTAAGCACAGCCTCCGCCTTAGCCCACTGACTCTCTCGAGCTGAATGTGTGGGAGAAGGACTAGGGTTCACTCTCTCGAGCTGAACCTCATGTCGACCCAATTCCATCGGCCATCAATTTAGTAGTCTTAGTTTTACGAACTCTCTCTCGAGCAAGCCGAAAACATAAAGGTGAAATCATATTTGCAACTACAATTTCATTAAGTTCCACCACAACTACTAAATAAAATCACATTTACACAACAAATAAGCCATCAAAAAGCAAGACCCAACAGATAATTTAACCCATATTCACAAAATCACACCCCAAGAATTGAGGTTTTAGCTAGACATGTAAAAGAGATAAAAAGTTATATCAATCTCAGTTTCCATCAATGGGTATGCAAGATTAAGTCTTAAAACAAGTCAAGAGTAAAGAATACTCAAGACCCAAGTCCAAAATCTTGGAGTTGAAACCCTTTGAATCTTCAAGTTCTTCAAAAACCCTCTCCAAACTTAGAGAGAATATTGTCTCTCAAAATTGTATTCTAAACTTAATACAACTAAAACTGACTGCTAAGAATAAAAACTCAACTAGTATTTATAGTTTTCAGAAAATATGTTGCGAAGGAGCCATTCGACACAGTTAGTCGGGATCATCGGTACACTCGACGATCCGCCCTTTGGTCTGCTTCATCGCCTTTCAGCTCTTGCCTTCAACATCTTCGCATCCTGGATTATTGAGCGGTATAGTACTGCTTCACGGAACTGCTCGGCGACACGCCGACTGTTCCATTTCACCGCCGATTTGATCTTTTCCTTCAGGGCTCAGCACACTGGAACAAAAGGCAAGGATAAGACCTTTTGGCGATTCGCTGAACGGGTTCGGCGATTCTCAGATCTTCATTTCTTCGTTCTTTCAGCTGCCTTTGTTCCTTTTTGCTAAGTAGTGTCCATGCTTTCCCTCAAACTCCAAATACCTGAAACTTAAGGGTTTTCATAAGATATTGAGACAAAATATGCATTTGAGGAAACTAATTTTATCAAAATATAGCCCTAAATGAGTCCAATTTGTGGACTCATCAACACCCCCAACTTAAACTTTTGCGTGTCCTCAAGCAAACTCAAGTTCAGCCGTTCAAAAAGGGTGTCTTGAACAGTGCTACACAAGACTCAATTTACTTGTGCAAAGATCAAATGTGCACTCAAAGATTCAAGTTGTGACTCACCAATATCAAAGAATCTCATGCTCACAATACTTGCTTCAAATGCAAGTTCAAGCTCAACCAAAGTGTTCAAATGCCCTCACACAAGGAATGATTCCATAATCACACACAAAGGTTTAATCATTTAAAGTTTTGGAATCAAATGCAACGCTCACTCTCAGAAGGAAGAACACAATGCATGCTTTCACCCATAGGTTTGCCCGTATTTTCCAATCACATTTGTTGCGGCTTACTCAAGATCAAAAAGGTTTTTTCAAGACTTGTAATGGGGTTGAGTGCAAAGGTATTAGGCTCAGTGACTTTCATCCTCATGAAATGTGGTGCTCACAACACTTCCTTTCCTATTCCTTCATCATTCTCTTTAGTGTTCATACGTCACCCTATTATTCACTTTCAATGGATTGCTTGGAAACCCATTTTTTTTGTATTTTATTACACAACTTTCTTTTTCATTCTTTTTCTTTTTCTTTCTCTTTTCTCTTTTTTTATAAGGAGGGGTTCCATTTTTCTCAAAACCACGGGTAAGAGGTACTTTCTTGCACTTCTTGATTTGCCTTCTCTTTTCAGCACACCCCCAACTTAGGCTTTTGGCCTAAGTTGGCTATTCAACTAACCACAACTTCATGAGGATTATGGGTAATGGATAAAGAAAGGTCTAGTTTTCATCAAGTTTCTTCCAAAGTAAGGTAAGGCTCAAAGGGTGTTCAAAAGAGGTTCACACATGCTCACAAGGTAGGCCACAAAGAGATATCTGTCAAATTGGCTCACACTCTTTAAAGTTGCCAAAGATCATATCAAGAGATAGCCTTACTTAGTCGACTGGACCAACGGGGCAAATTCTAGGTGTTGTTATGCAAGGTTCACAGTAAGCTCATCACACAAGACATCGACACTACAGTCAAACAAGACTCCACACTTTTGCTAGTATGCAACTGTCATCACAAGAGAGTCAATTTGATACATGGCTAATCATAACGAGATGCAAAGAGTTCACATATTGTCTATGCAACTTCATTTTGCCTTATCGTAGCCGCACATTCATGTTCGTTCGCTTAAGAGCACTATTCAAGTCATCGATATTGATCGGAACCGAGACTTAAATTTTGCAAAAGAACAACTACATTCAACACACGAGAGGTGGCAAAAATTTTCGGACGGGTCAAAATCATTTTGCAATTTAAAATAAAAGGAGCCACAAGCTCAAATATCCATAGAAAAAAAGCAGTGTAATAACACAATAATAACTCATAACCCAAAATATATAATCAAAATAAATATGCACAAAGGCGGGCCTCACCCCACCACAAACAAAAATCATTTGTCCTCAAATGCGAATGAAAGTATCCAAAAGTAAAAGTAAGTAAGACAGAGAGGGAGGTAAATAAAGGTTATTTCTATATAGTCGCTCCATCTGTTGGTGCCTCAGTGCCCGGAGTAACCTCAAAAGAAATAGTAGTGCCAGATCCACTAGGAGATATTGTGGATGTCTCAGTCGGTGATGTCCGGGTCACCGACTGTACAACCATCTCTATAAGATCTGGCAACTCTCTGAATATGCTCTCATCTCGGTTATCTCTCATCTCCTCATCGTGTGCTGCTATCAGCTCCTCGTCGGTCTCTACATCTGACTCTTCATATGTTGTGCCATCCCTCTGCACTTTTTCGGTGGTAGCTAGATGAATCCTCGAGGTTTTAAGAGCATCATTGTCATCTGCACCCTGAACCAATGAAGTGAAGTCGGTAAACTTCAAATAGTCTACGTCCTTTCTCAAATCTGCTACTTCGGGTTTCAAAGCCAAAACCTCGGTTGTCTCCCCCTGTCTGCTCTCACAAGTAGTGACTCTAGTAGACAGATCATCAACAGAGGCCCTAAGGGGGGTCAGTGCAGCCAAGATATCACTGTCAATCATCCTTGGGATGGATCTCTCCAATCGAGTCGCCCTCACATCAGCTGAATAGGCCAGATTCCCCATTTTCAGGATCATCGCCTGAGTAATCTTGGCGGGCTGGGAGGATGATGAAACACCTGGGACCTGTGAAGAAGAGGAAGAGGCAGGTGTACCTGAAAGCTCAGAGGCCGGAGTCGGCGAAGATGCCTTTACTTGTAATGTGTTAACATCGACCTCTGGGGAAGTATCTGTCGGAGTTTCTCTCCTCCTGTCAACCTCCTCTCCTGTGTACTCGACCTCAATACACTGGATGTCAGTGGAGGAAGACGGGGTGATGTCAATATCCCTCGTAGTGTCCCGAGGTACTCCAACACGCTGGCACAGCTCGGTGATCAAGACTGGAAATGGCAGAGAAGTCAGCTTCTATTTGTCTCTCATGGCCATCTCCTATGAAGTCAGCAGTCCCAGGTCAAT
Source organism: Solanum verrucosum (assembly GCF_900185275.1). Lineage (NCBI taxonomy): Eukaryota > Viridiplantae > Streptophyta > Magnoliopsida > Solanales > Solanaceae > Solanum > Solanum verrucosum. Next base: position 2,718,469 of record NW_026020416.1, read on the forward strand.
GCGTCTCCTAGACATGATAGAACCAAGGCAAGCTGCCTTAGGATGGCACAAAATGGACTCGTTTTGGGATGGCATTATGGTGCTGCTGATGAAGCCAAACTAGAACCTGGCAGCAATGTTCAAGTCTCTCTTCTCAATAGGGGCTCCTACCCCGATCCACCTCGGGGTGGTGTAAGAAATCAAAGGAGCCAACCAACCCTTCAAATCATCTAGGGACTGAACAATAAGCAACCCTTCGTAAGGAAGTACAGAGTGTAACAGTCTACCCAACACAATGTTAATATACTCGTTGTAACACTCAACTTCCTTGCCTCTAACCATGACTGACTTTACCGGTCTAAACTCGCTTGCCTTCTTTTTGTTCTTGGGCACCAACTCTCCATAAGCTGTGTAAAATTCCCTAACCCAAGAAGGAATGTAAAGGCCTCGGGGCCTTGTGAACTGCTCAAACTCATGGTATCAGAGGGTGTCAATCACATCGGGATACTTGCCTTCTAGGTCATCTGTAGATAATAGTTTCTCCTCTAGGATGGTCCGTACCCCATCACCTTTCAATATGTTCAGCAGTCTAAGTGGAGGAATGATAGAGGGTGCAGGGGCCACTGGAAGTGCCTGAGCTGGCACTGAATCTATTTTAGGAGGGGTGGCAGCTGTAGGAACTCTGGTAGGCGAGGATTGAGATCTAGCCTGACGTCTACTTCTCTGATGAGTCAAAGGCTCCTCGTCTTCTGGTTTAGAAAATTCCACCTGGGTTTCGATAGCTACTTCTTTCCTAGCTATGTGTTTCTTCCTTTTGCCTTTAACCCCCGGTGGGAGTTCTTCTCCTTTCCTCTTTGGAGGATTTGACCCCCCTTTCTCGTTTATGGTTATGCCATTTGCTTTATTCTGAGGTTGTGTGGTTAGATTTGTAAGTACCATATCTGCAAAATATCGGAACAAATTAGGAGAAAATCAAACATAATCACAGAAAATCTATTGCAGACAGACTCGCCGATCCATTCGGCGAGTCGCGGAACCTTTTTGGCGAGCTAAGTCGGGCTCTTCGAAGGGATTGACTTAAAAATTATGGCAAGTCGGCAATAGGAAGGCCCTTGGGTGAATCACCGACTACTTTCGGTGAGCTAAGGTTTGTCCGCTGAAAGTTACAGTGCAACAAAGGTTTCAGGGGTGCAAATAAAGAGCGATCAAGAGTACTTTCGGCGAGTCGCCGAGTGCTTTCGGCGACCTCAGGCTTCTCACCGAAAGTTACAGATTCAAACCACAAATTTAACACGAAATGAAAAGCAAGATAAGGACATTAGGCAAAACGCCGAGTAATTTGGCGAGCTCGACCCAGCTCGCCGAACGGTCCATCGTGCCCATTTTCAATCCACCTTCTCGAATTCAACCCGGCAACCCCCGAAAACAAAATCAAAGCATGCACTAATGGAATTCAAACAAGACCCGTACTATCCATCACCCCGGGATACTCAGATTTTTTCCAATTTTGCCAAATTTGGCCATTTGACGATATTTGCTCTTAAAAGTGGTGTTACCCGCTTTATTATTGAGCATTTTTTGCCATTTAGCACAAACGTGGGCTACTCAGACTTCACCCAATCAATCTAAACAACATGCAACCACAACCCAATACAATTTCATTCATTTAAAAGCATAAAAATTATGAGCATTTGACGATCAAAACAATACGGGCAAGATTTTCAAATTAAAATTGACATTTAAGCATTCTAACTCTATCAGAGAGGCCCAACACACAACAACACGGTATGATCATTACAAGTGAGTTCAAAATTTTCGAATGTAAACTTGGGATTCGAAAACCAACCTTATATGCCAATTAAAACGTGATTGAAAAGCTAGGCGGCAAAGAAATCCTAGTTCCGAGCACCAATCAACAACTAAAATACTAATGGAATATAAACATATTGAAAATACTACCTTGGTGTGAGTTTGTGAAGATTAAAAGCAAGGGAAAGTGAAGGATTTCAAATTCAAAGACTCTTGGCCATTATAAACCGTCCAATTCATACCCATTCAGCGACATTAGTCGCACTCGCCAATCCACTCGGCGACACGCTGAGTGGTCACTTGGCTTGTTGAGTTTTACAGGACCTTCAGTCAAAGTGAGGGTCTAAACGACGGTCTTAATTGGGAACGCTGAACATGCTGGTGATTCGCCGACTGGCCATTTTACTTGGCAATATGCATTTTCCAAACACTTCAGCATTTAAACCTGCACCACTAACACACCATTATTTATAAAAGCAAACAAAAGCATTTAAAACCTTGGGTTGCCTCCAAGAAGCGCCTTAGTTAACATCGTGGCACGACGCTAGTCCTTACTCACTCTCCAGTTGTGGGGTTGGTCCTAGTGTTACTAGGTAACCCCAATAGTTCATTTGAGTGAAGATGAGGCACTGCATAACTCATGAGTGTCCTGATCAACTGGATCGATCTAGAATGAGAGCCAATCATTTGATTCAACACTTCAATATTCTCCTTTATCTCTTCCAACATTCGATATTTCTCGGTGATCTTTTGGAGAATGATATGGAGTGTGTCCTCGACACAATTTTTCTCCCTGTCTCTAGACTGTTTCCTCTCATGAGGGGGTATGTACCTCCCTTGGCTCGTGCACTGGTTTTCCACCTCTGATATTTTGGTGGCCAACTCGTTCAACTGAGTTACCAGTACGGTTAACTTGAAGTCCCTCTCGACTTCTTGACTCGTCTCAGCCGAGTTGCTACCATTTCCCTCAGCCATGCTCAGGGTATCTGCCTACATCAAAAACTTCAAAGCAAAACAAAACTAAAAATAAAGTTAGTAAACTACGACTTATTAAAAGCAAAATTCGTCTTAACCAAAAAATTTCACGTAACACCACTCCCCGACAGCGGCGCCATTTTGATGTTTGTGTAATTAAGACAGAACTTCCAATGCAAGTGTCTATGATCGTACAATAGTAAAGTAACCCAACCAAGGGTTGGGGTCGAGTCCCAATGGAGCGATTCCTGAAAATTAGTGGTTAAGCGCGAAAGTGCTAATGCTAACCGTAGCTAAAGACTTTATCGAATGAAGACATGACAAATTAAAAGGTTTGACACGAGTGTCAATTATGAATGAGGGGTTTGTAAACAGGTAAACAACAAAATCAACAAAAATAAAGAGAGATACGAATATGAAGACGGGATTCTTGGGATGTGATAGGAATACGAGCTAAACTAGACTATTGGGTACATGCTTTTAATAGTAAATTCGTTGAATATTTGTGACTAGGCTAGACTATAGTGGGGGTAAATTCTCTCTCGAGCAACTTACCCCGAATCAACCCGATTTCTCTCGAACACCAGGTTGTCGCTTTAAGCACAGCCTCCGCCTTAGCCCACTCACTCTCTCGAGCTGAGTGTGTGGGAGAAGGACTAGGGTTCACTCTCTCGAGCTGAACCTCATATCGACCCAATCCCACCGGCCATGAATTTAGTAGTCTTAGTTATACGACCTTTCTCTCGAGCAAGCCGAAAATACAAAGGTGAAATCGTATTTGCAACTACAATTTCATTAACCACAACTACTAAACGAAATCACATTTACACAACAAATAAACCATCAACAAGCAAGACCCAACAGATAATCTAACCCATATTCACAAAATCACACCCCAAGAATTGGGGTTTTAGCTAGACATGTAAAATATATAAAAAGTTATACCAATCTCAGTTTCCATCAATGGTTATGCAAGATTAAGTCTTAAAGCAAGTCAAGAGTGAAGAATCCACAAGACCCAAGTCGAAAATCTTGGAGTTGAAACCCTTTGAATCTTCAAGTTCTTCAAAAACCCTCTCCAAACTTAGAGAGAATATTGTTCTTAAAATTGTATTCTAAACTTAATACAACTAAAACTGACTGCTAAGAATAAAAACTGAACTAGTATTTATAGTTTTCAGCAAATGTGTTGCGAATGAGACATTCAACGTAGTTAGTTGGGATCGCCGATGCACTCGGCGATCCGCCCTTTGGTTTGCTTCATCGCCTTTCAGCTCTTGCCTTCAACATCTTCGCGTCCTGGATCATTAGGCAGTATAGTACTGCTTCGCAGAACTGCTCGACGGCACGCCGACTGCTCCATTTCACCGCCGATTTGATCCTTTCCTTTAGGGCTCAGCACACTGAAACAAAATGTGAGGATAAGACCTTTTGGTGACTCGCCGAACCCCGTTCGGCAATTATCAGATTTCATTTCTTCGTTCTTTCGGCTGCCTTTGTTCCTTTTTGCTAAGTAGTGTCCATGCTTTCCCTCAAACTCCAAATACTTGAAACTTAAGGGTTTTCATCAGATATTGAGACAAAATATGCATTTGAGGACACTAATTCTATCAAAACATAGCCCTAAATGAGTCCAATTTGTGTGCTCATCACTCAACTAAGGTAGAAGGTTTCCATCTCATGAGATATACCTTGGGAACTCGGACTCAACTAGCATAGAAGGAACCTATTGGGAGCCGGACTCAAATAGTGTAAAAGCTTCCATCTCATATTCATATCCACTCGGTGCGAAACATTAATTCCCATAGATTACATATTAAGTCTTGACTTAAATGCATATTCATGGAAGAGTGTCTTGATACTCAATCCAACATACTTCATACTAAATCTCATAGATTCAATAGGTGAGACTAGTCTTCCAACCTTAGAATCACTACATGTGACAAACCTTTCACATCATATCATATTCATCCATAAGTGTGTCATGAGGATAATCATCCAACAACACAACAACTAGATCATAATCATATTCACTTTACTCTCAAAGTGTTCAAAAGACATATACATAAACCTCATAAACATGCATAATTCTCATGTTTTGCCCTTTAAGGACCATATATCACATTCAATCAACATATCTATAACTACTACATTAGACATGGATGATAACATGATTCAATCACTACAATTACTATAAGCATAATCTCATAATACTCTTCCTTCTACAATTCACCCACATCACAAGGTCACAAATTGGGAATATATATGGGGTTTCATGGATTCTTGGGAGATTTCATCATAAAACTATAATAAATCATCAATTCAATCTTAATATCAAGTAATTAAATCAATAGAATCATTTTTGAAAAGGAATCCATGACTTGGAGTAAAACCCTAACTTTTGGGGAAATTACTATCTTTGAAATTGAGTTTGGAGGGACTCCATGGATGAAAACTATCCATGGATGAAGGACTACTATACCTTAGTGATGATTCTCCAAATAAATTGAGTGAAAAATCCTTGTTTCTTCAAGCCCTAGCTTCAACTTTCCTCTTCTTCTTCCTTGAGTTCTAAAGAGAGAAATTTTGAGAAAAGATGAACTTTTTGGGATTTGATTTGGGTGTTGTGAAAATATGACTTAGCTTAGGTGAATTTGACTTAAAAATGACTTATATAGTGACCCTAAATTTACCCAAAACGACCTCTTTGATAGGACTTAAAATGGAATTACCCAAAATAACCCTCATTTAAGGTGGGCTTCCCAGGGGTCACGCCCCCCTTCACGAGCTGTCAAGGGAACCATGGCCCATGGTGGTGACCGTGGTCCCTTGACCAGTAGTTATGCTGCTCACCCCCTAAATCCCCAGACTTGAACACAAGTCCACAACCATTCCCACGAGCCATCAAGGCCTTCACGAGCCGTGAAGTGGCTTGTGTGGAGGAGGCCATTTTGGGTAGCTTGAGGGGCTCACTGCCTCACCCACCACGGGTCGTGGTAGCCACCACGAACCGTCTAGGCTGGTGTGGAGGTGTGCAGTGCCCTGGCAAGCTAGGGCAGCCTTGGCCCTTGCCCATTTCCTTAGGATCTAACCCTTCTTGCTTGACGTTAACCTTTACGTTTAGCTCTAGTTTAACCTAAAATCTTTTCGGGGTGTTACACAGATCCGGTGCGACACCGCTGGCAGTTATATCTCTGTATTCTTCTTTATTTTTTATAAGTGAGAAGAATAATTTGAGAGTCAATTAGAGGATATTTTGGGGGTTTTGTTTTGGAGCATTGTTGGGGGTCCTTATTCACACTTCAGAAACCCATAAATCTCAATATATTTCTTCATTTTGAGCTTAGAATTGGGTGTTGTTAGTTAGTTCATTTCTTGGGTTGTCGCGAGCTATGTTTAAGCTCGGATTGTACCCAACTTTGAGGCACAAGTTCCTTGAGCTGTTTAGGACCTATTGACAGAGTCAATTTCATGTTTCCACACGTAGGTCCTATGTGTTTATTTTTTTTTACCTGAGTTTAGGCCTGAGTTATAGTAGAGAAATATAGGTATTATTTTACTCGTGGTGATGCATAGTTTGCAATATTCACAGTTTTTTGGCATTCTAAAGACGTGTGAGGAGACAAATAGTCCTTAGTCAGTTCAAGATTGTTGTTCGGCTTTTAGGTAGGCTATGGTCTATTTTTTATTAGATTGTGATCCGTGATATACTGTCTAGTATAGATTGCATGTGGAGCAAAAGTTTATATGGTGGGTTTAGGGTTATGTTCCTTTTTCCTCTATTCTTGAATCTTGTAGGAGCCTAAGACTAGAATTACACTGTGAGTCCTTAGCTTATGCTGGAAGTTCACATCCTTATGGATTAATTGGTGTTAATAACCTTTTCAGAGTTAATGTTCGAGGCTTTAGAAAACTTTAGTAATCCATTCACCTTAGAATGGGTTCTTTATGATCCTTTAGTAAACATAGTTTCTCATCGTAGTAATTGTTATGGATCGGTACCCTCTATTAATATGTGGACTTTTGGTTTGCTTTGATATTGTGGAAATTTACCCTGAATAGACCCTTAGCCTTGACGTTGATCCCTATCTCGGATTAGGCTTGGGAACCTTAGTTGCTTGTTATAGACATAGGTTGTCTTGAGTTGTAGTTAATGTTCACTTGTAGTGTTACCTTAGGGTAAATGTTGAGATCCTTGATTTACTCTTCCAATTACGTATTCCTCATATTTACTTTCATTTCCTGAGTTGTATGTGCATATGATATGATGATCTTACTATTGTGATATTTTGTATATTGTTGGGCCCGAAGCCTTGGTCGAGGACAAATTGGATTCCAAGTTAGTTTTTTATGCTTCGAGAGAAAGGTGATTCTAGTTATGTACATTAGGTTGTTTAGGTGTTATTGGTTGGATGTTGTGATGACATGCATTGTATTAATACTCTTTCTTCACATATTTTATGGTACGATCCCATCAAATGCATTGATTTTTTACTACCATTATTGAGAAAGTATGGTTTGGCAATTTTCACCCTTAAACTTTTTTTAATGGAAATTGTACTACCTTTAACACTTTGATAAATTTATTTTAAGATAAAAAGGTGTCGAGGATGCACTCACTATTTACTAGACCGCTCGATAAAGATTCCGACCCTTTCTATATTGATGTGATTAAGTAACTTCGATACATGATGGAGAAAATCCGAGGTGGATCAGTTATGGAAGTCTTGGGTTGGTACCAGATAGTATTTACAAAATCCTCGAGTCCCCTGTCACAATGAATATAAGGAAGGGTGTCCTCACTTTGATAAATTTATTTTAAGATAAAAAGGCGTCGATGATGCACTCACTATTTACTAGACCGCTCGATAAAGATTTCGACCCTTTCTATATTGATGTGATTAAGTATCTTCGATACATGATGGAGAAAATCCGAGGTCGATCAGTTATGGAAGTCTTGGGTTGGTACAGACATTATTTACAAACTTCTCGAGTCCCCTATGAGTCCCTTGTCACATTGAATATAAGGAAGGGTGTCCTCATGTGCCCTACTTTGCTGCCTGACTAATGACATTAATGGTTTTAATTCCATACTTGCATTCATACACATCACCTATCACTTTATAATTGGTTGTTGTTTGCACCTTCTGGTCTTTAGGAGGGTGCTAGTTGGGTTATGTTTGTTGGTGTGTACCTTTCAAGATTAAGGAGGTTCATTTAGTTTATTGTTTGATTATGATTGTGTAGTAGTGACATGATAATTGTTGGTTTCCCTTATTGGTTTGGGTATTCCTTGCAATTTACTCCTATATTTGTACTTCCCGACTGGGTTGGATCAGATGGGTCTGTTGGCAACTATTATGTTTCGTGGTAGATGTTCTAAGTATACCTTTGTGTAGTTAGTTTTCGTGTCAAAGATTGTTGTGGTTAGTTTATCACGATGGTTCCTCCGATAGGTTCTTTTGCCTCAGTTACTTGTGTATTATGTTGTATGTCCTCTTGTCTTTGGTTATCCTTTTCTCACTTCACCTCTTCTTTAGTTGCTTGTAATGTATATTTACTCTCTACCTACTTTTTATGCTTGCTTTATCTTTGGAGATCAGTCGGCCAATGCTTACTAAGTAACACGTGTTTGATACTCATACTATACTTTTGCACCTGCAGATTATAGTAAAAGTTCTCACCGTTGATGTGTTCCTCGTATGGAATAGGTATGGATCGAAGACTAACACTTTGTTTGGATGGTTTTTACGTGTTGTTTCATAATGTATCGTATTGTATTGTATCGTACTGTATTGTTTTAATGAATACAGTGTTTGGATAAGTTATATCGTTCTCTGTCGTTACATAATGTCACACATTCATGATTTGAATGATAAACCTATAAGAAAAGTAAGGTACAAGGTAGAGATACTATGAAAAGGTAGAGTAAAGATGAAATACAATTATTAAATAATAAATAAAGATAAAATGAGAAGAAAATATTAAGGTAACGACGTGATCACACCAAATCGATCGTTCCATAAAATGGGTCTTTTCATCATTACCTAACGATGGATTTAAACGATATGATATAATAGAATTTAAGTAACAATCAAAACAAACATTGTATCTAAACTAACAATGCAATACAATACAACGGGTAACAACCATCCAAACAAGGTGTAAGGGTGAGCTCAGGCGTTTCGAGTCGTCCTTCTCCTATTATTTTTGGCTAAGCTAGTCTTTATTCTGTATTCGCAGACAGTTCTTTATATTGTACTTATCTTCTAATTATGTTATAGTTAGTAGCTTGAGTACCAACTAATATCAGGTCTTGGGGATGTTTTTTTTATATATATATATATATATATATATATATATATCTTGTTTCTCTCTCTCTTTTACTCTCTATATTTGTTCTGTGCATCTAGTATCCCTTCTCTTCCACGTCCCATTACTTTTGATTCTGGCTATGGTATCGACTTACCTACTGGTGACATGTTGAGTTTCTGGATCATGATAGCCATGGTTGAATAAAGATCTAAAAAAAATACAAAGTCAAAGAGTGTAAAGAATTTCACTATGATGCAATTCGCCCAACACAGTTAAATCCATTGTGATGGGCAATGTGTCATTGTGTAATATGAAGATGTTAAAGAATCTTTCTAAGTCTAGACCAAAGAGTTATGTACATTAGATTCGATGCTTAGAGTAGTTTGATCCAGTATGATGACCAACCTGCCGTGGAGGAAATTAAAATCAGGCAACTTGCTAAGGAATAAAACAATACAAGATGGCACATGTTTAACCAAAGTCTATGTTTAGCATAGCCCAATTTTAACTTCATCCGAAGGTTTTTCCACATCTAAAAATAGACCCTTATATCAATTTTTGAAGGGGCGGGACGTTATTATGAGGATTTGGTACATAGAGAACATTATAGCCATGAAATCTTTTAGTTTTTACTTCTTTTTATCTTTCTTACACATTTTTATATATGTTACTAGATCTCTTATGATTTTTGCTAAATGAGCGCCAACACCCTTTTGGGGGTTATGGTAGTCTGATGAATGTTGCTATATGATTTTGAAATAGACTTTTTAGGGTATCTATCTATCATTGTTCCGTAACTTGTGTGGTTGTTTACTGTGTTACACATAACTATGTTATTTCATAGCTACCAGTAAAACATATATAAGAAACATAGATGTGATTCGAGAGGAAGAACCTAGCTAGGGTAATCAATAGGGTTAAGTAGAACATGATCTCTACCCCGTGTAGGGGATTGAGGTTTGGGTAGGACAAATACATACCGAGAAACCATGCTTGGTTAATGCTTAACAGAATTGTAGGTTTCTTTGTCACGTTCCTAAACACAGAGAGGTAAAGTAAGGGCATTAATTAGAGTGCTACATATCTTGTAAGAACCTAGTCACAGTAGTTTCCTTTAACCAAACAAATCGATAGAAAATCGAGTGTCAATTCATGTGATTACTTAACACGATTGCCAATAAATTCATAAATCCAAAATATCAGCTCCTATTTTTTAAAATCGTTATGTCTCAACATTAGCTAGTAAAAGTTTGATTAATTGATTAATTTATTTTTCTGTAGTAGTTTATATAACAAAAATAATACTTGTGGTGGAAACACTTACGTTAATATCTGATAATAATTGAATTTGATAAATTGTAAAACTAAGTTCATATGAGATTGATATCTAACTTGTGTAGTCATTGTAGTACTTGGCGACTATGTGTGCTAGTATGTGTGTTTAGGAGCAAAAAAAAGTATAGCAACATGGGTATCAATATACTCGTATACGACGAGAGGGAGTTGCTAGGATGGTAAGCACCCCTCACTTCCAACCCGAAGGTTGCGAGTCACCAAGGGAGCAAAAGGGGTGGGAGCTCCTAGGGAGGGTAAAAAAAATAAAAATACTCGTATACTGAAAAGGAGTATATTCTTCATGGATTGAGACTATTACAATGTTGTTAAAAAATGAAAAGTGCATTTATGAGGACATTTGAGGTAGGTTATGGTTTATCTTCTACACACCTCAAAGGAGATGATTATCGTATATAAGTTTGAGTGTGTTGGATACAGAAAATGATCAAAAGGGTCCTTAATGTATGAGAGTTGCTTTATTGTGGTCCTTAATCTATTTCACTTGTACATATGGTCTTTAATGTATTATAAAAAGTGATAAGTTTGGTCTTTTGTCCTAACTGTAACAAATTTATTAAAAATTTCTGTTAAATTTAACCCGGCCCCATGTGCAACTCAAGCTTTCCCTTTCCCTAAGCTTGTGCATCTTTTTTTTTTTCTTCAACCATCAGAGGGAAACTTCTCTCTTCTCATTTAAATACAAAGCTTTTGTTTTTTACTGCAAAATGTAAGAAGTTTTTCTCTTTCTTAGTTCATCTCTGGATCCCTAATTCCTACTCCAATTCAATGTTGATAAGTGATTTCTAATAGAAGCAATTCTTGAAGTTTTTCATTGTCATTAAAAAAAAAAGATAGTATTTGAAGATAGATACAGAAGCTCTAATCACAACCTTATTTGAAGGTGACAAAATTGATCCACCATCAAGGATAGTAAGATACACCCAAACCGTAAGAAAAAATAAATAAATCATACCATAATATGGAGTTGATTCTTTGCTACCATTTCTTTTGATAAATAAACATTCTTGGTAATAAAGAAGAAAGTAAGTGTATTTTTACTTCATATATAATTCTACAGTGAAACTTGAAAGAGATGAAAATGGAGAAAATTATGGCACTTTTTCACGCTATGACTTATAAGAGGAATGGAAAAGTTTACTTGGTTTATTTTGTTGTGGGTTCCGACATTAAATTTAACTTGACTTTTTTGATGGATCTGTTATTTTTAGGACAATGGACTAAAGTGAAACCTTTTTATAGTACATTAAGGACTATATGGATCAAGTAAACTATATTAAGGATCAAAGTAAAACAATCCTCATATATTAAGGACCATTTTGACCATTTTCTCGTGTTGGATACATAATACTTTTATTTGTTATGCATTTGTTTATGAGCTCTGGTGTATCATGAATGTGACTTTATCATTGCATGGAATGACTTTCTGTGAAATCCAGATTGCGAATTAGTTAATAGTCAATAGATGAATCGATTTGACGTTTTGATGATGACTAGATGGTCCTTTACTATAATATTATTGATTGATGACTTGAGAAATTGATTATATCATGTTCACATAGAGGTATTGAAACTTAATGATGAACTTTGTGTTATATACTTGTTCCATACATATTCATACAACTTTTGTTGATGCATAATATTTATTGTCTAGTGGTGCCCATTGAGTTGATTTTTTGATGAAATTCACATTTATTTAGAAAAACTTCCATCTATTCTTTTGATACCGACGAAAAATAGGTTCACATAAAAAATAATTAAGATGGAGATGCTGAAAAGCTAATCTAGGCTGCAACAATTGACATTTCTGCCCTCATGTGTTAACCAGGGCTTCCACTTCAATGACCTCATCAACCAATATTTCCAACATAACTTGGGGCTTACCATTGAAGTCATCTAGTAACCTTGATTACTTTTGAACAAGAATTACAACTCAATGTAGCTCTAACAAATCATATCTGTCATTTGACAATGTGCTGTATACTTTTATGGTCGAATACATTAAAAACTAGCTCGGATACATAATATGTGGTTCGGATACATTAAAGAAATAAGAGATTTTGGAGATTTTAAAAAGTAATAGGGGATAATGGAAATAAGTGAAACAAAAGGTGTGTATTTCTGTAATTTGTTACTCCCTCCGTCCCATTTTATATGAGGTACTTTGACTCGGCATGGAGTTTAAGAAAGAAAGGAAGACTTTTAAAACTTGTGGTCCAAAATGAATGATAGAATTTTGTGTGGCTGTAAATCATTTCATTAAGGGTAAAATATTTATTTTATAGTTAGATTGTTACTTTATATAGAAATGTGTCATTCTTTTTGGAATTGACTAAAAAAAAAAGTGAGTCATATAAATTGGGACAAAGGGAGTATATATTATTATACACTTCAATATTGTAATAGTATTTAGAATATATGAGCTAATAATTGCCCACTTCTATATTTGAATTCTTGAGATATTTAGGTCAAACTTTACTCAATGTTGGTTAATTTGATCCTCAATTCAGGGCTTCTATTCAATACAGCCTTACCAAGTGGTTCAAATTCAAGTTTAATCTGAGTATGGGTTAGTATGCAATTATAAGAAAAAGATAATTTGTCACAGAAACAGTTCAACACAAAATGTAACAAGAGGAAATTTGTTAATATTCTTTGATTAGTATTTACAAAAGTATGTGAAAACAAGACTGAGAACAAGTCAGGTTTCAAACTAACCTATATTAATTGTTGGCTTTGTGGTTACCACTTACCTGGCACAGCAAGTAGCTTCAATATTTCTAAAACAATTACAATTTTATAGTGAGTCAGTCATCTACTCTTATTCTATTGTTCTACATTCTCCTGTATTACATTCTCCAGTGGTGGGGCATACAAGTGAAGAGAATCAAGACTGCAAAATCATCAGAAACGCATGTCAGAAGAAAAGAAAAAAAAGCATGTTGCAAGGTAGTGTGCATGTGTATTATCAGATAAAACCGTAACGAAGGGGTCAAAGCTATGAATCAAGACGCAAGGATAGAAGACGGTAAGGGGTGGGAACAAACATTAGAAAAGGTAAAAGAGAGGTGGAACTTGGATCAAGTGAAAGTGAGACACAGGTCCAAAACAAACATGAAGGAAGAACAAATGGGAAATAGAGGACTGGATGGTCAGGTCGGAGAGTAGAATATTAAACCAAAAGATAAAAGGTCGGATGTGCAACTTTCGATAACAATTCTAAGGATTTGTTTAGTTTTTGATGTAATGTTGTGTATGACTACGGTATGACCTTATGGAGCAATACAACATGTTCTGTTGGATTGTACCAGAGGCCTATTTGTTTTGATAAATTCTAGTGTTATGTCTTGTGTAAGTACAATCACTTGAGTTCATAAATTAATAGTAAAAAAAATTCTTTAAAACTATGACAAACCTGCAGTTTTGAGGAACTCGCCATGATGGTGGTAATGATCTCTTCAACATTGGTGGCAAAGACAAGAAGTTTTTCCAATCTTGAAGCACGACTCTAAGATCATGAAGTTTACTTTCTAGCCCAAAACAACAATTAGCATGCATTGTACATACTACGTTCAAATCTTTGCTCGGTTCACAAAATCCACCAAAATATGTTGTATCCAAGAATCTCATTTTGAGATCAATATCAATAATGAATGAATCATACTTTATATTGTTAAGAACATCTTGATCATGCAAATTCGGATATGTTTCCCGTGAGGTGTACCAAAACTTGTAGAACTCAATAGATCTGTTATTTGACCTCACAAACAAGAAACCACCATTAGGTCTATTCTCTACGTCTTCAGGGTTTCCTAAGAAATGATCACATGCTATCTGAAAGTCTGCATCCTTGTAAAAGTGAGGAAATGGATCTCTGAACCACATGACATCAGCATCCTAGGAAAAAAGAACCAATTAAGTGTTTAAGTGTCGCATGCACAGGACTAAGAAATTTCTACTTTAAACTAGGTGAAGACAATGGCAGCTACTACAAACAATGCTGCATCCAAAATTGCACAATACATGCATATTATTCAATCGATTAAAGATGATCCTTCTGTGGAGTCCAATATCGGCTCACTTAGGGGTTGGAGGCCTCTTATATGGTATTATACAATCCTCTCCTCATAACTAGATTTTTTGTTTGAGTTAGGCTGCAAGGTCCATTAACGTGGCATCAAAACCAGGCCAATCCCAATGTTCGGTCCCCCATCTTATATTGTCCATGCTCTAGATGTCCAGGCTTGGGTGAGTGGGGGTGTTGACTGCCACATCATCCCACATAGAGATGAGAATTCCCTTTACATGTTTTTGGACAAATCCCCCCCTCATGAACTAGCTTTTTGTGTTGAGTTAGGCCCTAGGTCTATTTACACGTTAAATGACAAATCATAAATACTGCCAAAGATGAGCAGCATAAACAGTGCACATGATATTATAGGTAAATCAGAACTTTACTACATCTCTTTCAATTACACTTACAGGTCATATGGACTATCATAGAAAAGAAACTTGAATTGCCATCAAAGCGATGTCAATGCAGAAGGTTTCAGTTAGTCTGATTTAAGGCCCTGCACTTCAACAAAAGACCTCCTAAAGTAATGATTCTTGCCAGCTTTGTTATAATTACCGAGCAACAAACGAGGAAAGAAAAAGAAGTAGCAGAGATCTAGATCAAAGAACATTGATGCAATCTGCTACAATGTCGAGGTAATACAACCCATTTTGTTTCAGCTGTTTAGTATGAATAAGGAAGAAACAAGCATTGTCAATGAGATAATGAATGGCATTCCTCTTGAGGAGTGGGCTAACATACTTTTGGTGTATCCCCCATTATATGTCTATACTCTTTGTCTTTCAACATTATTCCCAAGTTTGGCTTATATTTTAGTTTGAAATGTGCATCTTTTCATCCAAATATACTCCTTGATAGTTAGTGAAATTTTTTTTTTGTACTGAAAGTAGATGTTTAGAACTTTTATTACTTTGAGGCACATGCAAATTAATTGTAACATGATTACCTGGAAGTTTCTAAAATTCCCACATGCCAACTTCCTAGGTGTGGCACTTAGAATCCCGATAAACCTCTAAAGAAAGGCTCTTATCATAAAAACAATCTAACACACTTATACACCAGGGATCTCAAAAACAGTAAACAGAATGGTAGATTTTCAATAATAATTATTGATAAATGTAACATCTTTCAAATCAAGTTCTCAATGACCCTGCAGAATGCTCATTAAAATCCAGCAAAGAAAACATCTCGAAGACAAGTAGCATTCTCATATTCCCCAAAAAAAAACTGAATCTTTTCCAGTCCTTGGCAGTTGTCCAGTAAGAAAACATAACTCTCATATATCTTATGAAAGCTATTCAAGTACCTAATTGGTGGTCAAGAAGTGACTCTAGGTTGTATATTTCACCAAACCATTAGAAACAAACTATACATGCCATTGTAATCTGACAGCAGTGCTACCGATGCTAAGGAAATCAAGCAACCAAATCATTTCAATATCAGAAACTAGAAGACTATTACCAATTAAATTCTGAATTGCATTATTTTTATCTAAAAAATAAAACTACTATCGAAATCTCTTCTTGTTTTGTCGCTACTATATAAGTGGAATACATTGGTACTTTTAGTAAGGAGACAACAAAGATCATGCTATAAAGCAATACATTTTTTACTACAATGCATTAATCTATTGTAAGATTTCTTCAGATCTACCATTATCCAAAAAAAAGTATAAGAAGGACAATTGAAATGATAATGATACAAGTATTAGAATGTATACCGTGAAGACAAAGTTGTATCCCATTTCAAGAACACCCTTTAAGAAGTTGATCCTTGTCCACATCATCTTTAGGTAGTCATGAGTCATGAAATAAGCTTCCTTTGAAAAATCAACCCCTTCACTTACTAGTGCATAGCAATGAGTATGTACAACCAAGCACCGGGAGAATGCCTTCTCATCTAGAGCAATAATTACTAAATGATTCAAAAGCTCACGGGTGTGATTGCCAATTCTAAAGCTTTCAAGAAAGAGATCAATAACAGAAGAAGGGGCAGCCCATGCTTCATTTAAGGTTGTTAAAATAACGGTTTTATCCTCCATAGCAGCATCTTTCAAAACCTTTTCAAACTTATTCTCCTGAGTATCCTGAACCCATAAAGGATTTTACATGAGATAAGCGGAGCCAAAAATGTGTCCAAAAAAGCTTAAACACTGCAGCAAGTGAGATTCAAACTCGCGACCACCTAAAGCCTGAAGTTTTCATGCTTGCCAGAAACCACTAGGCTACAACACTATCATTATTTCAAGGGTGTCCAAAATATGTTATTTAACCATTTAACATATAATGCTACTTTTATATATAGTATAATTTTCCGACGACGGGTGTCCGCTGAGTATACTGTAGCTACGCCACTGGCGATGTTACCAATATTTAGATATATCTGTTTTGTAAAACAAGAAAGAGTTCACTAGTACTTCCTAACCTAAACCCCACTGCCTAGTGTAGGCATCATACATGAGTGTTTCTTAAAAAAACTTAAAAAGAAAAAACTGATAACTACTGAGCCACCATTAATTTGGGGGAATAGGAAAATAAATCTTAAGCAAAAAAACTTAGAAGACAATTATTAAAATTACAATAACAGAATTGTGGATTATATTTGTATTAGAAAGTCTATCAACTTGTAAATCGAGCATATTTATAACTAACTAGAAGAAAAACCTCGAGTGCCCCATTGTTGTTAAAAAAAAAAAACGATTCCAGAGACAAATAATTGTATATATATATATAATGAGAAATGAGGAAAAGTAGTTCTCACCGAGGGAGGGGGAAAGGGAGCTGTGGGAGGGATGAAGAAGAAAACACGAGGTGCATGGGAGGTGAGAGAGTCCGGGATCTTGAATCCAATAGTTTCACCAGCTTTATAAAGGACAAACCAAGAGAGTGAAGCGAGAATGAATAATAGGGCCACCGTACCGATACGGCGAAGGAATAAAACCGAATTTGCAGCTGTAGCACAATCACACGATGATAACATCTCCGTACGTAATTAATTACAACACCACTGCTGCTTCTGCTGAAGAAGAAGAAGAAAACGAGTTGGTGACACAGAAAAGAGCATTTCAAAATTGATCTCCGTATTTGTAGGTAGTGTGAATGGATCATAATTGTTCAAGAGAGAGAGAGAAATGGGAAATTTTGTGAATCTGAGTTTACAGGTGGGGAGAGGTAAGCTACTTAAACTTAGGTAGGCTTTATTAAATAAAAATTATATTTATATAGTGTAATTTTTAATAGAAAATTATCATAAAAGTAAAGAGTAGTGAATATTATTATACATGGTATTAAAAATAAGGAAAAAGGATAAAAAAAAATACCCCTTAACTTTGTTTTATGAGTTGACTATACCCCTACCGTTAAAATAAAGTTATTCATACTTTCGTCGTCACTAATTTCACCATTTATACCCCTCAATTGACGGAAATCCCTAAATTGATTCAAATTAACCTGAACTTTTTAAAAAGACCCATTCCCATATTAAACCCAATGCCTCAACCCCTCTATGGTATAACCCGTCAACTAATAACACAAATCGATCTCTTCTCCTTCTCTCTTCAACTTGTGCACATATCCGAGAGAAAGCTTAGACCGATAACAATGACTTTTTCTTACTGCACAAAAAAGTTCACATGATAACCCAAATCGTCTGCCTCAAACAAGTCGTCAAGCAATTGAAGGATAACTCTCTTTGTCCTCATTCGATTCTTTCTTCAATTCCGACGAACCGGCGCAAATCGATTTGAACCCCTGTTTCTAAATCAATTCATGGGGCATTTATTTTCTCAGCTAATTCACTAGAAAATCATAAAAATTCATGTTTCGTCCTCTGCCTCAAAGATGTTTATTCTTCATCGTCATCACACCCATCTTCAGCTAATAGCTGAACAGATAGTAATAGAACTCAGTAAAATGAGAGTTTTTACGCCGATTCAATGCATTTCCGACTAGCCAATGTTAAGATAATGTTTTTCAACCTAACCGTGAAGCCCTTTCATTTATTCAATTCCTGATTTTCCTGGTGAGTGAGGTTGTGTTTTATTTTTCCAATTCTGGTTAATAGGGAGCAATTCTAGCAGCTTTTATTCCTGGTCTAAACATAATAAAAATGCTTCTTTTGGATTAGGAATATGGAAAGATGATGCAACTGTCAAGAGCCGATTAGGAGACCACATGTTCAGTAATCAGAAGAATTTTTAGTTTTTGCTTGAACAATTTCATTAAGGGCCTGTTTGGAAGGACACTCTGGTAATTGAATTTGGTGTAATTGGTGTAATTACATTGTCTTGTCCTGTTTGGAAGGACATGTAATTACTTGGTCAGCAGGTAATTGGTGTAATTGGCAAGGGGTAATTACACTCTACAATTCACAGGCAGAGGCTGTGAATTGCTGGTAATTACATGGTGTAATTACCACCTGATTACTTTTTTTTTTTTTAATTTCTATTTTTATTTTTTTTGTTTTAATTTTTTTTACTTCTATTATTTTAATTTCTTTTTATTTTTATTTTTATTATTCTAAAAAATTGTAAAAGTCTATTTTTTATTTTATATTATTCTATTTCATTTAATTCTTGTTCTCAACCTTACTTTACGTGATTCTATGTAATTTTCTCGTATTATCTATTTCTTTATGCCATGTTTATTTTTTCATTAGCATAATTTTATTAGTATTCTAATTTTTAAATTAAAATAGAATTTATTGTCAAGTAAGGTTATAGACTTATGTTTTCTTTATTATGAAGAAATAAAAATAAATCATATTTATTGCTATGTTGAAATTTGTTATAAGAGTATTATGTTAAATTTTTTGTTTTGAATTTATTACTTATGTTATATTTTCAGTTTCATTTGTTTTAGTAATATTGAATTTACATTGCATGTCATTTTTTTAATTAGACTTGATAGATTATATTTTTGTCAAACATTTAATAATTTATGATATTTTATTTATATATTACTATTCTTTTTATCAAACATGCATTTCACAATGTTCGTAGAAACTTCATACTTTTAGTTGTTACGATCAATTCAATTGAAATATATTAATTTGAAAAAATATAAATCAATTATTTTTTAATAATATTAGTTACAATAAATATGTTTATTAATTAATATATTTTCAAAAAAGAATATATATCTTAAATATTTAATTTAATGTCATTTATAAAATTTCTTATTTGTCTAGTATAAATTTTAAATGGTTAATTTTATTTTAAAAATTTATTATAATTTTATGTTTGCAATTGTGCATCCAAACAGAACATGTGTAATTACACTATGACATACAAACATGACATGTGTAATTAAACCAAACATGTCAGTGTAATTACTAGACTGTGTAATTACTAGGCTGGTAATTACTATCCTAGTAATTACACCAATTCCAATTACCTGGTGGCTTTCCAAACAGACCATAAATCATCTCTTGTTAAAGAGCTTAGCTATTCTGAAAATAACGAGACGTCAGAACCAAAAACAGGTTCCCTTGAGGATGAGGTTGCAGAAATTGTGATTTGTGGCTAATTTGGGAGGTTATTGGACTCTTCGTTGTTTATGCAAATTAGCTTTGGGTTCTTCGTTGTTGACCCAAAGGAGACGGAGGCGGAGAGACAACGGTGAGAAAGATTGAGTTCCTGAACTTTTGTTTTAGAGATGAAGGTGAAGTAGGTTTGAATTAAGCTAGTTGGGTCGGGTTTGGGTTTGAATTATTTTAGGTTGGTGGGTTATTTTTAAAAATTTGGGATAATTTGAGTCAATTTGGGTTAACATGAGTCAATTTGGAAATTTCCATCAATTGAGGGGTATAAATGGTGAAATTAGTGACGGTGAGGGTATAAATAACTTTGTTTTAACAATAAAGGCATACTCACCTAATAAATCAAAGTTGAGGGGTATTTTTATCCCTTTTCCCTAAAAATAGTATGAGGAGGGGGAGGAAATTGGGAGGACACGTGTGCTAATATTTTTGTTTAGTGAAAAAACAAATATATAATAAAATAAGTACTCCCTCCGTCCCATTTTATGTGGCAACATTTGACTGGGCACGAAGTTTAAGAAATAAATGAAGACTTTGAAATGTTTACCAAAATGCCCTTTAAAAAGTAGACTCACTTTTCTCTCTCCTCATAAATGTATTGGAGTATTATTTTAAGATTAAGTGGGACCAACAAGGGTAAAAGAGAAATTGTATATTTAAATACTTACCATATAAGGAAATGTGACATTCTTTTTGGGACTGACCAAAAAGGAAATGGTGCCACATAAAATGGGACGGAGGGAATACTACTTTGTTTTACATAATTTATTTATTTTTGTAAATAAGTTTTTTTAAAAGAATTATTTAAGATTAAGGAGGTTAAATACTTTCAAAAATAGTCATAGATAAATGTGAAAAATGAGGTATAAATAGAGTTTAAAGGGATAAATTTGTCATTTATGTATTTATTTCGGGATAGCTTATCCCGGGATTACTATATCACTAAAGAGGAGAGATAACTTATCTCAGGACTAATTATCAATCCTGTGATAAGTTATTCCAAGCTTTGCAACCGAACAAGGGATTAGAGGCTATTTAAAATATATCCCGAGATTAACTCTCCTTATCCATCACACCAAACGACCCCTTATTCTTAAATGCTTATTAATTTAAAAAATCAGAAATAATTATTTATTTATTTCAATTTTTTCCTTTAACATTTACTATTCCAGATAAGAGGCACCTAGCACCTAAATATACAAAGATTAAAAAAGAAATAAGGAAGATATTAGCAAAATTATTAATTACATTCTTAATTTTTTTAAGGGAGGTAAAAGACCTTATTGTGATGATAAAATGGGAATGAAAGGGGGTAATTATTAATTAATATATCATTCATAGATTTAAGTATTTGACAACTAAAATTATTTATTTTTTCAGTACTTATGTAACGATTCGCACAATCATTTTAAGCATTAGAAATTTGTTTTTTCTAAAAAATGGTTCTTGTATCCCCATTATGTCACTTACGACTTGCGAGGACGGGCTAACATAGTTCCTGAGGTAATTAGGAAGAATGTCAAAGTGAAGATGCACAAACTACTTGATAAATGCTCAACTATGTCTCATCTTTCAGAGCATAGACGATCATATACAAAACAATGTCACAAAACCACAAGGATTAGAATCAATGCAAACATGATCTACGAAGTTTGGAAAAGACTAGAGGTTTTTGTATTACGATGGGATTTCAACTCAATAGGTAGAGATTAATTGCAACCAAATCGATTGATACATGAATAACATTTGGTCTAGGCTACATTCAATATTCTCTTGAATTGTCAAACGTATGTCTTTTCTCAAACTCCAAGAAACTTACCAATAAAAGACCAAATATTGCTTGAGTAGACAGACTATCCCTAACTCATATCATTAAATGAGAAATTACTCGGATTATCCAAATAATTTCACCAAGTCCTCACTATTGACCCTTACCCAACTCCCTTTTGATTCCTCAAGCCAAAATGGTGTATGAGAGCTCAATCAATGTTTGCAATCACTGATATTTAGATTAAAACTTTAAGATAACAATAGGTCCATGCCATACAATCAATTTTAGAATTAATTAATCAACACCCATTGAGGTTTTACACCAAACCTTGCACACACTCCCCTAGCTAAAGATTTAGTTGCTCATAAAAGAAGAAATTGAGACAATACTCATGTGGAAAATCTCCATTTCAAGCTAATTTAATTTACAAAAATTCAAACTTATAGTGATGCAAATATGAGGGCTCTTCCTCTACAAGCATTCTTAGCTAATTTCTCTTACTACAAAAAG
The DNA here is from genome assembly GCF_900185275.1 of Solanum verrucosum. Taxonomy (NCBI): domain Eukaryota; kingdom Viridiplantae; phylum Streptophyta; class Magnoliopsida; order Solanales; family Solanaceae; genus Solanum; species Solanum verrucosum. Next base: position 2,740,794 of record NW_026020416.1, read on the forward strand.
TGTAAATTCAAAGTTTGTCTCCCCTCATTATTCCCAACAGGGAAGAAGAAAAAGGTAAATAATCATACAAATTTCTATTCTATCATTGGAACCTTCTAAATGAAACACTTCATTTCTTGAGTACATTTTTGCCCCTTGAGCTTTTGCTCTTGTCTTGCGCTGGAACGACGGAACACCAATACACAACTATGTAATGTCAGTCACACCGCCTCTCCAGCCTTCAGTTCTCTCAGAAACACATGCCCTGGAATCGATAGAGAATTGTATCATGCCAATGGATCACTGGAGCTTAAGTTGTTTTGCTCCAGTCAAGCTTTCGTTTAGTCCGCGAGATTCCAAGCGATTCATGCGGGACATCGATTCCTTCACCAGTGTGCTTTAGTAATTTTAAGCTCCAAATCCACTTTTTCAAGAAATGCTTGCATACAAGAAAACTAAGACCTAGATTTCCCTAAATTAGCATTAAAACACAACAATAGTTCATGAATTTAAGTTCAATGAGTTGGTAGTATACCAACTCATAAACCCCCAAACTTGAACTATTGCTTGTCCTCAAGAAAAACACTCACTAAGCATAGAAATTAAGCATAGAAATTAAGTGAAGCCAAACCTAAGATAAGATTTGCATAATTACACTTTAGACTCAAAATAACAAAAACAAAAGACTCTGTATACAAGAACAACTCACAATTGGTTCCACTACCATTCACTAGGCAAATGTTTTTTTTTCTTTCAAAATCCCTTTCATTCAAAGCACTTACTGAAGCACAAACTGGGACAATATTTCCTTGAAACACAATTTCAAATCATCTCAAGTCAATGACATCAACCTTCAAGGTTTGCCTAAAGATTGAAAAGAATTTATCAAATTCATACAGTTTAATTGAAGCCAAGACATCACCATTAACATGAAGGATGCAATGCCGCTCATACCAAAGAGAACCCCACACACATATGTGAATGTCAATTCCAGGAATTATAGATCATGCAAAAATGTACTCTTACAAATAAATTTAAATATAAACACATCAAACCATATGTTTGCCCTATATGTAGATCGCCACTGATGTAGATTGACAAGGGTCAAAATTTCCAAGGACTTGCGGGTTTAACTTAATCTTGGGCAAAATGCGTGGTATCATTTGGTCAAGTGATTAAGATGCCTCCCTAATGCTTTCACTTCCCAGTTTAGCACATCCCTGACATTTTTTATTCACTTCCACCAATTTCTCTCTTCTCATGATGTTTACTCATTTCAAACACCCATTTTTCTTTTAACCTAAGGCATGTGCACACATTGAGCTAGCACCAACATTTTTGTTGTTTTCCTTCTTAAAATTCTTTCATCTATGAAGATTTTGGAGCTTATGGTGCTTTATGCTTTTAGCTTGTTTCTCGTTGTTCTATTGGTGCACAAACTTGAGATTTTACCTATATCATGACTCATTCATTTTTTTCTCTAAAACTTGGATTTTTAGCGTACATTACAAATTATTAGAAACTAGGGAGACATGAGAGTGCCAAAGATATAGGATTATAGAGGGTCAAGGTATAAGACGTAGTGGCAAAAAAAATTGGTTAGGCTTAATGGGGCTGACTAAAATTAAATCAATGGAGGGAAAATTTGGGGTAGAGTGGCTAATCAATAAATTCTTAGGTTCATCTTTCAAGGCAAGCCATATCTAGAACTTCTCCTTGAAATACATTTTGGGAAAAGTTCTAGACAACACGCATATACAAGAATGAATCAAAGCCTTACCGCGCAAGGCATCACAATCCAACAACTTTTTATTCCTACTTGTAAATCATAAAGCCAAACAATGAATGATTGAGCCATGAAAAGAGCTTACTTCCAATTCACTTTTTCTCATTTTGAAAACATTTTTAACCTTTCTTTGTCAACCTACAAAACTTTTGGTGGTCCCTCTTGCAAGAGGTGAGATAGAAGATTCAATTTAAAACTAACACTTGACACTGTCTCCTAAGAATGTCATCTACCAATCTATCATAAGGAAACACCAACTCGATTCGACAGAAAGAGACTCAAAGAAAAAAGAACAATTAATTTTTTTTGTTCTTTGGGAAAGAACCATGACATAAAGAAAATCATTGGAGTTTATGCAATTAATCTACTATTCACAAAGACGATTTTGAATCATGCACTCATAAATTTATTAAGATAACGAGGCTTATTGAAGGCACTAAGCGCGATTACCAAGCACAATTAGTAAGACAATGGATCATGTAAGACCAACTTGGCTAAAATTAATCAAAATCAAATGCATGGTTCATCATTGACTTTTAAATCAATTGTCACCAATGCAGTAGGACATAATAATTATAATTATCCACAACTTCGGCATCAATGCCACACAATAAAATTAACCCACAACTAGAATGACCACTGTAATGACCCTCTTGGTCATTTCTGTGTCTTGCCTTCTGTGTGTCGTTTAGAGCGTTCCTGTAGCGACCCCAAGTCATTTATGACTTGCTGGGACTGACAGTTCGGTCACCTGGTCATTCGTTTGGTCTTGGTGTGAGTTTTTGTGTTTTGGAGCTTATGAACCTTGAACGATCATTTTCGATCAAAAGTTCAAGAAGATGACATCGGAATTCAATTCTAACGATTCCATCAGCTTCGGAAGGGTCATTTTAAGCTAGTAGCATGGTCGACATGACTCTCGAGGTTTTCAGTGTGAGTCGGTGTGATTAGGCGTTTTAGCCTTTGAATTTTGGCTTAAGTTTGACTTTGGTCAACATTCTGAGTAAACGCGCTCGGATGAGAATTCCGTCAGTGCAGTTAGCTCCAGAATGTCGAGTTTGGTCTAGATTGACCCTTCTTTTGTGTCCCGAGGTTTTCGATATCTTTCCGAGCCCTTTTGTGGGTTTTGACTTAAAATGACTTTTGGAAGTGGGACCCACTTTTTATCGAAATGACCTCTGATGGAAATTTCGACTGCGCCGTTGAGTCTAGAATATCGAATTTGGTATGGTTGCATATCTCGTTTGCGTGCACGGGGTTTCGAACGAGATCGGAGCACCCCGTCGGAGTTTAAGTTTTGGAAATTATTGCAGATTTTCTGCAATAAATGCAGAAAACCAGCAACAATTCCCAAAACTTCAAACTCTCATAACTCTCTCATCTCTCATCCAATTTAGGCGATTTGAAGTGCGGGAGCTTCGTATTTTCAGTGGCTTCGCTGTAGGGTGTTCGAAAGTTGTTGGGTGTGCGTAGTTCGAGGTAATTTCGCGATGAAACCTGACTGCTGTACCTTTTTCGAGTCCTTGTTTTTTGGTATTTTTGTTTTGGTCATATCTCACTCATTTTAGCTCGGTTTTGGGTGATTCGCAGTCCCACGTGTTGAGAATTGTCGTGGCTTCATCGTAGAGTGTTCAAAGAGTGCTGGGCACCTTTTGATTTTCGTTTATTTCGAGTTTTGGACTGCTGCTGTAGGGTTTCTTTTAGTAGATTAAAGTGTGGTTTCTTGCTTGTTGGTTTTTGCTATGTTTTGAGCCTCGAATTGTGTTCCATTTTGGGACATAAGTTTGGAGTGCTGTTTAGGGTCTCTTGACGGAGTCAAATTCGGACAGTTCGGTGCGGGTCCCACGATTCCCGTTTTGACTCCAAAATTGACCCGTCTCCGTTTGTTGTGATTTTGGTGTCTAAATGACCGTAGTAACGTTGTGACTCTATTTTTGATAGCGGGGCAGCGTTTTGAGACTGTTCGGAAAGGGAAAGCTCCGGTAAAGTGATTTGGAGAGCGCACGATCGGCCTTAAGGTAGGCTACGGCTTTCCTTTATTTTAGATTGAGCTTAATTGTGTAAAAACATATCGATTGGAGTGAATTGGGGGTGGGTACTAGTTTACTACCTTACTTTGATTAGATACCTTATGTTAGGATCGATTGGCCACATTTCGAGTATAGTATCATGTTAACCGGTTTAGTAGAGTTGCATGTCTATGTGCTAAATGCTATTGTATGCTTGTATGCTTTGTATTGTATGACTTGTTCATCCTTAACCGTAAGCATGATGTCCTTAGTCTAGGTTAGGCTAGCATTGCCTTACACTTATGACCCGTGTGGGCTGGATAGCCTTGACTTTCCGCCGACGTCGTTCGGATGACTTAGCTCCTTGTAGACTGAAATAGCAGACTTGAGTCTGATAGTTTGAGCCTTAGATTAGGCGTTATCGCTACTTGCTGCACTTCTGTATCTTCTCTCTCGCATTCTGCGGTTCCGGCGCATTCTCGAAGGTTTGGTGCATTACTAGAGGCGTGGGATTGAGATAGTATAGTCTTGGAGCCTTTTCTGTGATTTCTTAGAGTGGACGGCGTTCCACGGTGGTTGTTGTGGGATTGGATCCTATTGGAGATACCATCACCCCCGGGGTCGTTCTTTCTAGCTGGGCTGGGAACGTATCGCTGGTTGGGTAGACTCGGTGATATCGGTGATCGCCCCCGGGCCTCTCTTTCTAGTTGGGCTGGGAGTGTGCTGCTGGCTGGGTGTCCCCGGGTCGCTCTTTCTAGCTGGGCTGGGAGCTGACTGCATGGTAGGACGACTCGCGATATCTACCTCACTCACGGGTCCCTCTTTCTAGCTGGGCTGGGAGTGGACTGTTTGGTTGGGTGCCCCCTAGGGTCACTCTTTCTAGCTGGGCTGGGAGTGCACTGCTGGCTGGGTGGAGTCTGATGGATTATCTTAGTTACTTTGGGCTGGAAGCCCGATTTCCTTCTTTCTCAGTATACTTAACTTTTCTGTGCACCTGTCGGGCTTATGGGGGTCCGTTTAGGTTTCATTTGAGCTTGCGCACGAGTGTACCTTCTGGGCATATGGGGTCCAGTTAGGTTTAGTTTAGTGTACTTAGTTTGTTTCTGGTATGCTCGTGTGCTTTCTTTTCATATCCGCTTTGACCTCTTTGTGTCTAGATTCTATCCTTTCTTATTGTTTTTACCCTTTTTGCTCAGTCGGTCTATGATGCCTACTGAGTACCTGTTGTGTTGGTACTCATGCTACGCTCTGCATCCATTTTGTGATGCAGGTCCCAGTACCAGTTACCAGCGGTGATTAGTTCCAGCCTTCTTTTGCAGTTGTGATTCGGAGACGAGGGCGAGCACTTGGCGTTTTGGGGTTTGTTCTGTCTCCTTCTTTAGTTTTAGCTAGTCTTGTTGCCTTTGAGACACGCTCTGTTGTGGTCCACTTTTGGGACTTGTACTCTTTATTAAATAGCTCTGTACTAGTGACTTCCAGGTTCTGGGAGGGATTTCTGTATATATTTATTTTGGGTTGCTTTCGCCTTGTTATTCTTGTTTAGATTATTGTTTTCGCTAGTTTCTTCCCTTTCACTCATTGCTTGATGTTCTGGGTTACGGGTTGGCTTACCTACTGGTAGGGTATAGTAAGTGCCATCATGACTCGAGAAATCGGGTCGTGACAACCACATAAGCAACCCCAACTGAAAATTAGCATTGTCCCCAATACTATATATATATATATAATAATAATAATATAATAATAATAATAATAATAATAATAATAATAATAAGGTAAGAAGCGGAAAAACACTCTCTGAATCACTATTCCTCATCATTTACATCCTCATTATCATCCACATCATCATAACGACGTTTAGACTCTACTCCACCACCTTGTGGGTAAGTTGACCTCAAGGATGCTATCATGGCGCGCTAAACATATGTCCCTTCCTGATCATCAGCTCCCTCCTCTGAGATGCCCATGATCCTTATCAAAACATCTATTGGTCCAGGGGTATTTTTTGGAGCTCTCATTACTTCAACCAACATACACAAATCGCCTTCCCCCCATAGGAGTTTTCCCTTTCAGATGTCTCATGTCAGTTTGAAGAGTGTTAATTCCTCCCCCTATCACATCAACCCATTTGCGTAGGTTGTACAAACTATTCACCATTCCCTTCGTTGTTTTTTCAGCTGTATCTACGTGTATTTCAGTCAAAAGCCACAAGGTTGCTCGAAATGAGTCTAGGAGCCTCGGGGACCGACCCAAGGGTCCCTCTAGACCAAACTCGATGTTCTAGAGCTAACAAAATCATCAGAATTCCATTTTGAAGTTCTTTACTTGGATTTTTGGCCAAAGCCAATCATTTAAACTTCAAAAGCTCTAAAACACATAAACTTGCACAAAACTCAAACGAATGACCATATGACCAAATTGTTGGTCTCAACAAGTTGGGGTCGCTATAGAAAAACTCTAAACGTTGAGAAAACACATACGGAGAAATAGACCTAGTAGGTCACTACATGTCCAAACACTAGTTGTTTCTCGAAAGTATTTTTAAAACAAATTGTTCCTTATCAAAAATACTATTTTGAAAAATAGTTTTTAAAATAAGCTTATTTCATGATTCAAAACGTTCCAAGCTAGTGCGTATTCGGTGCTATACGCTAATGTTGATTAGTATAAGTAAATAAGAATCATATTCATTTCTTCTTTAATTTGTCGGATATTATTGCTTGGTATATATTTTAGTTGTATTTCATAAATAAAATATTTTGGAAGCGTATATAGGACTCATTTGGACAGAGATTTTGAAAGTATTTTTTAAAGTAATTTTCTTTGGACCAAATATCACTTTGGCCATAGAAATTCTCCAGTTTTTGAGAGACTGATTTAAAATTTAAAATTTTGCTTCAAATTTATTTTTGGGCCACGATATAATCATTGATTTCTTTTAAAATTATAATTTTGTCCTAAATTTTTATATTTTATATATAAAAAATCCCATATCGATTATCGATTACTTTATATTTGTTTTGCTTGACTTGTATGAATTTACTTCAAATTTATTTTGCTCGACTTGTGTAAACAAATAGATTCGTAAACCTTTGCCAATATATTAGGCCTCTCGTCTTCTATATTGGATAATATTTGTTTGTAGTGTATAATATTTTTTCCAGTTATGTAAATCCTTGTCTATATATAAGGTCTCTCATCTCCTATTGTTATCTCTTTTAATTGATTAATTGCTCCTAGTGAGTACTTGTAATTCGAAAATTATAATAGTTAGTAATAGAGTTACTACCCATTTTTATTAAAATATCATATTATAATTCTAGAATAATATATTATTTAGTTCGTTATAAAAATAATAATTTTGTGTCAAATGCATATGTATATAAGATTATGATTTGCAATAATAATGACGAACAAATCATATATGAAGGTTCTACATCATTTAGGATTAACAAATATGTTTGCACTTTGGCGTAGTTGGGTATTTTTTAAAAGAAATAAATTCTAGAATTTAAAATACATGTTATGTTTCATCACTTTCATGTTTTTTTTTTTTAAAGTAATATATATATTGAAAATTTATGATTAAACCTATTTTGAAACTTCACTTAAATCTAATTTTATAAGGATATTTAAAAATCTATAGCCAAATACATAGAGATATTTTCTAGTACATTGTGAACTATTTTTTATTTTTTATTTATTATTTTTGGTTTCCTACCTCCCCGTGTTTGGAACCTACATTAGAGTCTCGTCTAAACTTAAATTGCACATTACAGGGCTTGTTTGGAGAAATTTTTCTCCATAACCTCTAATTAAGGGTGAAACAGTCTCACCACTGCACCGTAATCCATGTTGGAATGACCTGTTTGTTACTAGGCTTGTATATGTAAGGGTTGAGATTTCAAAGATGGTTACGTGATACTATTTGAATACTTCCAATTTTGACGTTACACTAGCCACCAAACACTTTCCCTGAAATACAAACCAATTCTGACGTTTTGTTACCTCTTTACACATGTTTTCTCCATATGATTCCAACCCTCTTTTAAGGAAAAAAAGAAGAATAGACAAACGTAACGCCAAAAATATTTTTTGACATTTTTCACGGCAAAAAGCATCCACCCGTTTCTTTTTCTCTTCCACAATTTCTAGGCGTTTCAACATGAACATAAAAATCACGATTTAAAATTATTACTCTCTCTATCTCAATTTATATGACATATTTTAAATTTTGAGATTCAAGTCTATTTTTTTATCATAAATTATTCATATATCTTTCAAGTAGTTTGGATTGTCAATTATTGTGATTTATACTACTTTTTATGTAGTTTACAAATATATAAATTTCATTATAAAAAAATTGAAGATTCCGTGAGCAAATTCTCGGTCAAACTTAAACTGTTTATCTCTAGAAAAACGAAATATGTCACATAAATTGAAATAGAAGGAACAACTAATTAATAAAGATATTTATGGACTTTGTGTATTTTTTCCATATTAATTTATTCGTCCTTTTTTTTTAGTTAGTTATGTATTTAAAAATTATGTAAACAATATTATAAAATTACAAGAATTAACAAGTTAAAATATTTATCTGTATCCTACTATTCCATTCATTTATTTCACTACATTATTGTCTTTTATAAGCTTACTTGATAACATGGTTATTCCTTTAAACTCTAAACTAGAGTAAATTGATTAGATAGTTATTCATATTTGGAAATTTGCTTTATCATTTATTTTTTTAGAATTATAATATTATCTTACTATTTCTATTTTCTTCATAATATATTCATCTCTCGTAATGGGATAACATATGTCACATTTTTTTTAATAATATAATAATATTTGTTTAATATCTTTATAAGCAACTTCTTTAGGTATTCAATTAAAGCATTTACCTTATTCTGGAGTTCTATAAAAAAGATAATTAAATAACTAATGTTTATTATTTATTTGTCAATATTTTTAAAACTTAATTATAATAAGTTATTATCTTATTTATTTGAGTACATTAAATCAATATCATAATTAGTACACAAATTTTTTGTTATGAGATCAAAATATTATTTGTATATACAAATATAGCTATGATAAGCAAATACTTTTAGTTTTATAATGTATTCGTTGAGCTATTATCAAGACAAATTTTATTTTTGATTATGTAATCTTAGATAAAAATCAAATACTTCATTTGTTTCAACTTATTTGTCCTAATTTTTTTTAGTTTATTTAAAGAAATTATTTCTTTTTTATTTTTAGTAACTTTTTTATTTTAATTTTTTTCACATAACATGTTTAAGACACAAATTAAAAGGACATTTTAATATATTTGATAGATATTTGATTTAAAATCACAAGATTTCAAAAACTTTTTTTATTTTCTAAAATTTCGTATCAAACTAAAATAAGACAAATAAATTACAAACATAAACATACAAATTTAATGCATAAAATCTATGTTACAACTCTCAAGTCTCACCAGGTAGTCAATCAACTAAACTAGTAAGATTTCTCCTGCTAGCCCAAAAAAAAGAAAAGATTCTTTCCGCGACTTCCTTAGTGAGAAAGGGAAGTCGTTTAGGTAGCATAAAAGTTGATGATTTTGTCCTTGTCTTTCGTCATGATAATCTTGCAGGCATTAGGCGTTTCTCTTTTTATAGTTTACAACTTGTATAAGTATAGTTGTATGTATGTATGTATGTATACCCAAGTATAGAAATTGTGACCTCTTTCCTTTACTTTACTAACTCACTAAATGGCTCCTCCATCTCACACTCTTCAACTTCCTCTGTTTCTCACTTGTTCTTTCTTCTTAACATTAACACTTACTCTTGGTGAAAAACAATCCTACATTATTAGAGTCCAAAATGACTTGAAACCTTCTGTTTTTTCTGATGTCGAGCACTGGTATAGTTCTACGCTTAGTAGCCTAAGGTACAATCCTCTTAAAAGTACTGATCAGGATGAGGAGTTCCTTCATGTGTATAAAACTGTTTTCCATGGCTTCTCTGCAAAACTCACTGCACAAGAGGCCCAACAACTGGCTACTTTCGATGGCGTTCTTTCAGTTTTACCTGACCGTCTTCGACAACTTCATACCACTCGTTCACCTCACTTTATGGGATTGGATTCAGCTTCTACCATGTCTAATTTAGTAACTGAATCTGATTCTGGTTCTAATGTTGTTATCGGTGTGCTCGATACTGGTATATGGCCAGAACGACCGAGTTTTCATGATCAAGGAATGGGACCTATTCCATCTTTTTGGAAAGGAGAGTGTACCGTGGGTGAAAATTTTACAAAAGCTAATTGCAATAAAAAAATTATTGGAGCCAGGTACTTTACATCTGGGTATCTAGCAAAAATGGGGAGTATGAATTCCTCTACTGATATAAAATCTGCAAGAGACACAGAGGGGCATGGAACGCACACAGCGTCCACGGCAGCTGGCAGAGCTGTCGGGGATGCTTCTTTCTTGGGATTCGCAAAAGGGGTTGCGGTTGGTATAGCACCCAAGGCCCGGATTGCTGCCTATAAAGTTTGTTGGAAAAGGGGTTGTATGGATTCTGACATCTTAGCTGGATTTGATAAAGCTGTGGAGGATGGTGTCAATATTATTTCGATCTCTATAGGTGGTAGTGCTGTTCCTTACAATCTCGATCCCATAGCAATAGGATCCTTTGGAGCAATGGAGAAGGGCGTTTTTATCTCTGCTTCAGCAGGCAATGAAGGTCCTAGATCAATGAGCGTAACGAATGTAGCTCCATGGATTACAACAGTGGGAGCTAGCACAATTGATAGAAAATTTCCTGCTGATCTTGTTCTAGGAAATGGAAAGAGAATCACTGGTTCATCAATATACAGAGGTGATCGTTTACATGACATTAATAATTTTCAACATTTACCCTTAATTTATGGTGGTAACGCTTCAGTGGGTTTACGAAATGGTGCTAGGCATTCTAGTAGCTTTTCTTCAGCAACATGTATGCCTGATTCTCTAGATAAAGAACGTGTACGTGGGAAGATTGTTGTCTGTGATCGCGGTGGCACTCCAAGAGTGTCAAAAGGAGAGATCGTTAAAGATGCCGGTGGTGTTGGAGTAGTTGTAGCAAACATATTCCCCATGGGAGAAGGACTAGTTGCAGATGCACACTTGATCCCTGGTCTAGGGGTGACTGAGTCAGCGGGTAACCTCATTCGTGATTACATTAACTCCAACGCCAATCCAACAGCCACTATGACTTTCTCCGAAACTCAAGTTGGGGTAAAACCAGCACCTGTAGTTGCATCTTTCTCTTCAAGAGGACCTAGTGCGGAGTCTATTTTTGTTCTCAAGCCGGATGTGATTGCACCTGGAGTTAATATCTTAGCTGCTTGGCCTGATGGTGTGGCACCTACTGAGCTATCATCTGACCAACGCCGCACCCAATTCAATATTGCTTCAGGAACATCTATGTCGTGTCCACATGTATCCGGTTTAGCAGCTTTACTCAAAGGAGCTCACCCATACTGGTCACCAGCAATGATTCGTTCAGCTCTCATGACAACTGCATACACCCAAGATCAACAAGGCAATCCATTACTAGATGAAACATCCTACAACATTTCAACCACAATGGACATGGGTGCAGGGCACGTTGATCCGGAGAAGGCTGTTGATCCTGGATTGGTGTACGACATAACAGCCGATGATTACTTGAACTTTTTATGTGCTTCTAATTATAGTGGTAGGGATATTAAACAGATTACTAAGAGATCAGGGAAGTGCAGAGGGAAGCATGATCGTAAGCCTTGGAATTTGAATTATCCAGCAATCTCAGTAGCTATTTATACGACGCAATTGCAGGAACCAGCAATAGTACAAGTGACAAGGACTGTGACACATGTTGGTGAGACACCATCGACCTACACAGTATCAGTGACAAATCCAAAAGGTGTGAATGTAACAGTAACTCCGACGAGTATGAATTTTAGAGAAAAGGGTGAGAAACAAAGCTATGTGGTTCGAATTAAGGCAGAGAAAAAGGCAGTTACAAGCTTAAACTCAGTGATTGAAGTAGGAAAGTTAAGTTGGTCAAACGGGAAACAACATGTGGTTTCCCCTCTTGTTGTAGTTTGGAAACAAGCGTTATGAAATCATGATATAAATGTCTTCCATTATCTATAAAAAAAATACATATTCTACTAAGTTGTGTACAATCACAATTCCTTTTTAGTATTTTCACCTCTTAATTTATTCTTCATAAAAGTATATTCAAATCTCACCTTGTTTCTCAAATTAAACTGGAACATAATTATGACAATTAACTTGAACCCATGATTAATTTAAGAAAATTCAAAGAAAGAATACACTAGAATAAAAGACGGTTCATTTCCGTTTCTTTTGATTCTGCTCTTACAAAAATGTTGATGACAAATAGAAATTACACTTATTATTTATTTAGTTTTGTTTGGTAAATCTAGATTTATTGCTAAGAAAATTTTAATACTGCCTAGCTCTCTGTCTTTCTTTGGCTTCAAAAGATAAACTTGAACCCATGATTAATTTAAGAAAATTCAAAGAAAGAATACACTAGAATAAAAAATTGATTCTGCTCTTACAAAAATGTTAATGACAATTAGAAGTTATAAAATAATGTTTGACATGGATTTCACTTGAAAAAGACTGAACTTTTGTGGATAGAAGATATATATTACTTTAGTCCTATATAGAAGTGGGAGTTAATAGGACTAACAAAGCAATACAATTTATACAACAAGCTAAGAAATGTGTACTTTACTTTTATTTATTAATTGGATTTATTGTTACATGTGTAGTGCAACACTACTCTTTACCAAACCCTTTCCTCCTTTTGTAACACATGAATTCCACCTTCTTTACTTCATTGATTTTCACTAGCTTTCATTTCTTCTTTCTTCCAATGCTAAATAATGGAAGAGGCACTAATGTTTCGACTTCCACAGCTCTGATAAAGTCCTATATAGAAGTGGGAGTTAATAGGACTAACCAAACAATACAATTTATACAACAAGCTAAGAAATGTGTATTTTACTTTTATTTATTAATTGGATTTATTGTTACATGTGTAGTGCAACACTACTCTTTACCAAACCCTTTCCTCCTTTTGTGACACATGGATTCCACCTTCTTTACTTCATTGATTTCCACTAGCTTTCATTTCTTCTTTCTTCCAATGCTAAATAATGGAAGAGGCACTAATGTTTCGACTTCCACAGCTCTGATAAAAATGAAGAAGAAGGCTGGTGTTCAAGATTAAATCGATCATTTAGGACTCCACAATTTTTAGTATTTTAGTTAAATAATAAATATGTCATTTCTATATATATTTTTCTATTACTATATATAATAAGTGGGAATATCTACTACTTAGCACATGACAAGTGTTACATGTGCTTAGATAGTGTTGTACATTCTTCTTTTATGATTGTACCTTTAAAATTTATATTATTGGACAATTTAACACCATTAATCACAATAATTAATAAGTTAAAACATTTTTAAAAAATTATGAAAATTTGGATGACTCTCCAAATTTTATTTGTGTCACATAAATTGAGACAACAAAAATAACATATATTGGGTCCATTTTAATTTATTTGTCTTTTTTTGTGTTTTTTATATTTAAAAATTGCGTATAAATACTATAAATCATGATAATTGACAACATAAAATATGTTTTGAAAAAAATACAAAAAATTCCATTGATTCTTCAAGTTAATCTATCGTAAAAATACTATAAATCATGATAATTGACAACATAAAATATTTCAAAAATAAATACATATAAAAAAATTCCATTGATTCTTGAAATTAATCTATCGTTACAAATTATATATAAAATATAATAAATCGTGATAATTGACAACTTAAAATATTTATTTAAAAAACACAAAAAATGAAATTGACTAATTCTTAAAATTAATCTATCAATGTCACATAAAATGAGACAAAAGTAGTAATATGTATTATTTTTACTATATATAATAAGTGGGAATATCCACTACTTAGCACATGACAAGTGTTACATGTGCTTAGATAGTGTTGTACATTCTTCTTTTATGATTGTACCTTTAAAATTTATATTATTGGACAATTTAACACCATTAATCACAATAATTAATAACTTAAAACATTTTTTAAAAAAATATGAAAATTTGGATGACTCTCCAAATTTTATTTGTGTCACATAAATTGAGACAACAAAAATAACATATATTCGGTCCATTTTAATTTATTTGTCTTTTTTTTGTATTTTTTATATTTAAAAATTGCGTATAAATACTATAAATCATGATAATTGACAACATAAAATATTTCATAAATAAATACATATAAAAGAATTCTATTGATTCTTGAAATTAATCTACCGTTATAAATTATGTATAAAATATAATAAATCGTGATAATTGACAACTTAAAATATTTATTAAAAAACACAAAAAAAGAAATTGACTGATTCTTAAAATTAATCTATCAATGTCACATAAAATGAGACAAAAGTAGTAATATGTATTATTTAATGTGAAATTATTGAAAACTACGTAAAATGTATTGTAAATCTTAACAATTAACAACATTTGACTGACTCTTGAAATTTTATCTATGCTACATACATTGAGACAAACGGAGTAATATATATTAAGTATTTAAAATTACGTACAACCTTATTGCTTTCTGTAGGCTTCGAATTATCGTGGTCATTTTTTAGGCTGATACAAGTTTTGTACATTTTCTATTTAATTTTTTTTAATATTATAAATCGCAATAATTAATAATTTAAAATATTTAAAAAAACATATTAAAAATTGAGTTCTATTTAGAAATGGGAGTTTGGGAGGACCAACATTGCACTAAAGAGTTGGACTAAAAGCTATAGAAATTGTACATTGAGGCCCACCAAAAAGATGAACTAAAGTAACTTCATCTACTTCCACTTTTTCTACACATTGGAATGTGTACTGCTTTCTGTACACGTGTTTTTCTGACAATTTTGGTTATATTTTTCTTTAAAATAATTATTGCCTCGATTTTTATTTTTATTTTTAACATTTATTTTTAATTTTAAAAGATTAGAAATTTTATGTTAAAAATTTAAATAATAGAAAAAATAATTTATTTAACTTTATCATCATCAATACTACTAATTTATTTGACGTTTTTTCTTAATCTTCATCTCATCATTAATGTTATTTATATAATTTTCTTAAATCACCTATTTTTTCTTTTTTAAGTCTTTTATATATATAAAAGTTAGATATGTAAATGATGATGTGACATTTCTTAGAAGCTAAGATTACTATTTATCTAATTTCTCCAAATTTTTTTTTAAAATTGAAGATATCATACGCAAATTTATGGTCAAACTTAAACTATTTAATTCTCGAGAAATAAAAAGTGTCACATAAAATGGGACAGACGAAGGATAACTCTCAATTAAATTTATTTCACTTTTTATTTTCCATTTTTAACATAATTTTTCAAGTTGGATTTCTAGGAATTCTATAGTAGACCCATTTAAATTTTACTTTTTTGTTTTAAATTAGAGAACTTGGCCGCCGCACTTCGCGCGATCATTTAAATTAAATATTTTTGATTAATTTTATATTTACTCTGTTGTTTAATCGTAATATTATTATTTGTTTTAATAATATGAAGATTGTGAAAAAAATAAACCTTCACAAATTTTACATCTATTAAATGAGGAAGAATATATTTTTTATCAAATAAGTTAAAATATATTTGCTAATAACAAATTCTTCCATTGCATGAAGTTGATCCTTTAATATATAATATATATTCCGGTGTATCATTCTCCTTAAATGTCTAAGAAATATCTCATAATGTCAAATAAAACTGTAATACTCCCTCTGTCCCTAATTACTTGTCCACTTTTAAATTGATACATTTATTAAGAAATCAATTATGACATAGTGAGTTTATCATTTTACCCCTATTAATTATGAAGTAGATGAAAAATTCTGCAATTTTCAAAGTAATTAGTCATTTAATTGAGGGTATAGTAGGTAAAAAAATAATTTCTTTCTTGATTTGTCAAAATGGACAAGTAATTAGAGACAACTATAAAACGAAAAATGAACAAGTAATTAGGGACAGAGGGAGTGCTAAACAAATGCATCAGCAAATGAAATTTATATTAAAAATATATTGAATAATGACGTAATGATACCTTAATAGAATTTCCTATCCATTTAAAAAAAAAACCTTCACCCTTTCATTTTCGTTATATCTTCTTATTTAGTAGAAGAATCATCATTTATTATATTCTACTCCACCTTAATTTGTACCATCAGAGTTTTTAAGAATAAACATTAAATTTTAAATCAAAATAAAAAATCATTGAAAAATGACAGAAAAAATAATAATAGTATATGAAAATTAAAATAAGGTGCAAGAAAAGCCTTTTCATGATAATTTTTTGAAATATATTGATAACAATTAAAATGAAGCTGTTATTTTATCTTTAAAATTAAGTTTGATTGAATTGAATTAGTACAATGAGAAAAAAATATTAAACTAATAACTTTTTAATGTTATTAAATGCATTTTCATTTTAATTGAGTAGTAGATTAAAAGTTCCGAATTAGGATATTAAAATAATATCTTACTCTCTCCTTAATTATTATGGTATTGCAAACATTTATTTTCCTTAAATGGTGATTCATTTTCCATTTACAGTTATATCCAATTAATTTCTAATGTATTGAATGTGGTTATGAGATATTGAAATAATATCTTTATTTTTCCTTAATCATACTAAAATTATAATTTAACATTTATTTTTCTGAAATGATAATTTTGTTTTAATTCCTAGAACATATTGTTTACTATATTGAATGTAATTATAATAAAACATATTGTATTTAGTATGACAAAAAAACTCAAAAAATGGAGAAATTAGATAAATAGTAATCTTAGCTTCTAAGAAATGTCACATCATCATTTACATATCCAACTTTATATATATAAAAGAGTTAAAAATAAATAAATAAGTGATTTAAGAAAATTATATAAATAACATTAATGATGAGATGAAGATTAAGAAAAAACATCAAATAAATTAGTAGTATTGATGATGATAAAAGTTAAATAAATTATTTTTTCTATTATTTAAATTTTTAACATAAAATTTCCAATATTTTAAAATTAAAAATAAATGTTAAAAAAAAATTGAGGCAATAATTATTTTAAAGAAAAATATAACCAAAATTGTTAGAAAAAATTGATAAAAATAAATAAGTATTTATTACTAAGAATGATGTCACTACATTTTCTATTTTAACTTTATTGTTACATATGGATAGAAACTTTTAGAAGAAGAAATGATCCAAAAATTTAAAAATAATGACTCCTTAAATGGTGATTCCTTTCCCATTTACAGCTTTTCAATTAATTTTTAATGAATTATATATGGTTATGGATATTGGAATAATAATTTTATCTTTCCTTAATCATAATAAATTATAATTTAACCTTTGTTTTTGTCAAATGATAATTTTCTTTTCATTCGTACAACATATTAATTAATATATTAAATGTAATTATAATAAAACATGTTGTATTTAGTATGACAAAAGAATTCAAAATTTTAAAAAATTAAATAAATAGTAATCCTAACTTCTAAGAAATGTCACAAATATATATATATATATATATATATATATATATATATATATATCTAAGAAAATGATATAAATTACATTAATGATGAAATGAAGATTAAGAAAAGAAGTAAAACAAATTAATAATAATATTGATGATGATAGGAGTTAAATAAATCATTTTTTATATTTTGTAAATTTTCAATATAAATTTTTCAGTCTTTTAAAATTAGAAAATGCTAAAAAAAATAAAACTAAAACTAAAAATCGAATCAACAATTATTTTAAGAAAATAATAACAAAAAATGTCAGAAACATTGATAAGAATAAATAAGTATCTATTGCTAAGAAGGTATCACCCCACATTTTCTATTTTAGCTTTATTATTACATATAGATAGAAACTTTAAGATGAAGAATGATCCAAAAATTTTAAAAATAACAAATCAATTATGTAAAAATACATGTGTAATTCTTATAAGTTATAATAACTAATTTCTTCAAATAAATAATTAAATGAAAGAAAAAAAAGTAATTAAGAAAATAATATAAATAACACTAATTATGAGATTAATAGCATTGATGAGGAAAGGAACTAAATATGATCATCTTTTCAAATTCTTTTTTAAGAAAATATATATAAACTTTAACTAAAGATAAATAAAAAAAAAACTTTAATTAAAGATACAAAAAATCAAGACAAAACAAAAGAAGAAAGAAATTAGAAGAATGATGAGGTTGAAAGAAATAATATCTAATTTTCTCTCTTTTCAAATCACAAAATAAATTTTTGCTTGTTCTCCTCCTAATTTGATACGAATTCCATAAATAGAATGATTTTTTCTCCAAATAATTTTTCTTACCCTTTGAAACACTAATCAGCCTTCTTATAAATTTCTCAACCACAATGAATTTTCTCTCTTTGTAGGAGGAATAAACATTTTTTCAAAAAGTCTTTTATTTTGAAAAGAATTTTTTGTTACATAATCTCTTTCTTTACATCAATGTCTTCACAAGAATCATGAGATATTCTCTCTTTCTTTTTTGTTAAAAATTTGTTAAAAAAGTCACATGACCTAGAAATTTGATGGACATCTTAGCGACAGAAGTTGATACCATATATTGATCACCATCGTCAGAAGAAGAAGAGCCAAAGTGAAGAAATTTGTTCTTATTTGTTACAAATGCTCAACTATTTTTTTATTTTATAGGCTAAATAATTATAAACAGTTATAAAAAATGAATAGTTTTTATCTTTTCATCTTCCATTTTCATTTTCTTAAATCTATATTAGTGTAATGGATGTTATAAAGGGCTAATTAATCGGGTATGACATAAATACTTTTTAAAAAAAATACAAATAAAAAATACAAAACAAAGATAAAATGCCAAAAAAAGGAGAAAAAAGATGAATAGAAATACTGGTCATAGAGAGATGCCACATCAAATTGTCTATATTCAGCTTTATATATACATATATACGTTCATGCCCTTAGATGTTATTTTATTACTTTAGCTGGCATCGACATTTTTGTAAATTTGATATCTACTTTGGAACATTTTATAATGTGGCCTAGGCTGACAATTGAGATCATAAATTTAAAAATAATAAAATTTAATTTATTATAATACTAATATATATATATATATATATATATATATATCATTTAAAAAATATATAAAAAGTATTATAAATTGTAATAATTAACCGCTTTATTTTTTTTAAATCATATAACTAATTTGATTTACACTCCAAAATTCATAGGTGTCACATAATTTACACATTAATTCTTCATTACTTAATATATGTAATTATATCAATGACATATAAATTGAAATAAAAAAATTACATATTTTATTTGAAAATCACGTAATAGTAATATAAGGTATAATAATTAACAACTTAACATATTTTAAAATTTTAGTTGACTCTCCAAATTCCATATTTCTCATGTAATTGAGACAGAGAAAAACATATATTGGTTTAGAATTAATAAAAATATTATAAATTATAATAATTAACAACTTAAAATTTATAAAAAAAATCCTTTAAAAAAATTTAGTTGGCTCTCCAAATTCAATCGGTATTACAATAATTAAAACATAGAAATTAACATAGATTGGACTCCTGCTGACATTTATGTTTCCTTTTTTAAAATTTTTTCTTTTATACTTTATATAAATAAATTTTTTATGTAAAAAGTATTATAAATCATAATAATTAATAGCTTAAAATATTTGAAAACATATAAAAAGTTTTTGTTAACTTTCAAAATTTCATCTATACTGCATAAATTGAGAGAAATATAGATAAATAGATATTTTAAGTTGCTAATTATTGTGAGTTATAGTACGTTTTATGTAATTTTCATATATATTACTCGCTTTGTCCTGATTTATGTGATACAAATGAAATTTCAAAAGTCAATGAATTTTTTATAATTTTTTTTATATTAACTTGTTAATTATTGTGATTTATAATATATTTACGTAAACATACTCTAAATAAAAATAATTAGCAACTTAAAATATATAAAAACATACTAAAAAATTGATTAACTTCAAATTTCATATGTACCACATAAATTAAAACAGAAACAGTAACATATATTGGGCCCCGTGCTGGCACGGGGTCCCATATCTAGTATATATCTAGTATATATATATATATATATATATTAGTGTGTATTGGTACGTAATTGTTTTATAACTCAAAGATTAATTAGCATATGGTTAAAATTGGAGATTGTGTTATAATTTTGATATGCACATAACCGATGAGCAACTACCTTGGAGACCGTTATGAAAAAAGCAGAACCAAAAACATAACTCTCTCTTTCTTGGTCAATTCCCCCATACTATTCTCATTTCCCCCTTTCCAAGGATCGGATCACCCTTTTTTCTTACTTACTCTCTCAAAACTTTCTTCCTTGTAAATTACATTACTACTATGCATTCTTCGGCATTTTTCAGAACATTTAAGCCAGCAATTCGTGTCCTTGCCGCCCCTCAAAATCCATTATTTCTTCGTTCCATCTGCACCAAATCAAATGCTTCTAATGAAAATCCATCACTTTTTGGTTCTGGCCTCATCATTGCAGCCTCAACCATAGCTCTCTATTATATTTCATCTTCTTCTCATCATATTTCATATGCCGATTCTGGACAAGACCTCGGCAAGAAGTCCACCTTTTTATTTGGAGGTAATATCTATTTTTTTTTTTCATTTTCCTAAAATATTTCTTCAACATTTACGGTCTTAATTTGTTTTTTTCTCGATTTTCAGATTCGTACCGGAAAAAAGTTTTCTTCAAGTATGAGAAACGGTTGAGATTGCAAAGTCCTCCTGAAAAGGTAAGGAATATTATTAGCCACATCTTCAAGTTTGGAATCTGATTCGAAACTTGTCCATGAAGCAAGATATAAAAATTGTACATGTATTATAATGAATGCATTGTTAAATTACTTTAATAATTTGTTTTTATGTTGATTCTAGGTGTTTGAGTACTTTGCATCTTACCGAACACCAGGTGGGGAAGTGTATATGACTCCAGGGGACTTAATGCGAGCAATTGTTCCAGTGTTTCCACCATCTCAAACAACTGGTATTAGAGGAGGTAATCTGAAAGGAGAATCCGCTTCAAGCGAGCTACATTGTGATCCTTCACAATTTTTCATGCTCTTCGATACCGATAATGATGGACTTATATCATTTCCAGAGTGAGTATTTTTGAAATTTATTTTCTTAGTTACTATCATGCTCTTCCGTATCAATAAGCAGTCAAATTCCATTTGCATCAGGTACATATTTTTCGTTACACTATTGAGCATCCCGGAACCTAGCTTTTCACAAGCATTTCAAATGTTTGACATTGACAATGATGGGTATGCTGCAAGACTTGATAACGATCTTTTTATAGAAAAAACAAGCTTCACTCGTATTGTAGGTGTTCTGATTAGTTTCATTAACAGGGGAGTTGACAAGGAAGAATTTAAGAGAATGATGGAACTGATGCGAACTGCTAATAGACAAGGTGCACGACATAGAAATGGAATGCGATTTGGATTAAAAGTCACAGGTTCAGTAGATGAAGGAGGTCTATTGGAGTACTTCTTTGGTAAAGATGGCAAAGGGAGACTTGAGCAAGAAAAATTTGTTCAGTTTTTAAGAGATTTACATAATGAAGTATGTGTTTTCAATCTCCAAGAAATACAATATAGTTTCTTCTAAAAATGTTCGATTTGATTCAAATTCCCTTTATGGATTTCAGATATCGCGATTGGAATTTGCCCATTATGACTACAAGTCACAAGGAAGCATTTCTGCCAAAGATTTTGCTTTATCAATGGTTGCATCTGCTGATATAAGTCACATCGACAAGTTTCTTGACCGAGTAGAAGATCTGGATGATGAAAAGCAGCTTAGAGACGTACGCATTACATTCAAGGAATTCATGAACCTTGCTGAGCTACGCAAAGAACTACCATCATTTTCACAGTCCATCTTAAGCTATGCAAAAAATGGACTTTTGTCGAAACAAGAGTTGAAAAGAGCTGCTAATCAAGTATGTTGAAGCTGCTGTCTATACAACCTCTTCTCTTCCCTTCCTCACTATGAATTTGCTAATGATGTCTCCTACCAGGTTTGCAGCATATCACTTAGTGATAACGTGGTGGATTTGATATTTTTCATGTTTGATTTAGATTGTGATGGGACTTTAAGTTCAGATGAGTTCCTAAGAGTGCTGCAAAGAAGAGAGCAAGAGAGTTCACAACCAAGAGAGTCAAGTTTTGTAGGTTTCTTCTCTGGCTGGCTTGACTCAACAAATAAGTAGTTTTTGATTCAAATAGATATAGTGGAATATTTATGCTCATCCAACATTCTGTGTTAGCTTTTAACAAGGGAATTGAACTTTTAGAGTTCCACATCGATCTGGACATTAATTGTAGAGTAACTCCCGCACCTCCATAACATTATCCATGAAACACGTAACCTTCTCCAGGATCTCAATGGTTAATATCATGTTTAAGACAATTTTGTAACCACCCTCTTAAGTAATAATATAACTACGATCATGAGAGGTGATACATACATCAACGTATTTTGTCTATCTTGTTTTCATCTTTAATATTGTTATTTTAACCTTATTTTCTTAACATGTTATCAACGTCAAAACTCCAATTTTATGAACAAATATCAAGTTTCACCTTCTTCAGATAAATAAATGTCCTCAATCATCAGTTGGAACCGAAATGACTAATGGAGACGATATATGCCTTTTATAGAGTGCTACAACTTACACTTAATTAAGAAAAAAATATTTCTCTTATTTGGTTAGGAAAGAGGCTTGTGTTAATACAATAAATGGTAGTACAAAATTAGTTTATTAGGACATAGCAACCTTATTAATAAATGGAGGAGCAAAATCGTTTGTTAATATGCATTATATTATAGTATGTCTCAAAGAAACTTGATGAGTTTCAAATCTATTTGTCAAAACAGCTACCATGTTGAGATCGTCAATGAAGGAAATGTTGAGTATCTTTTTATTACTACTAGTTTTGAAACGTGTGTTGCATTATATTATAGTATGTCTTAAAATGGTGAAGGATGAGAGAATTCTATCGACTTAATTGTTGAATTTAAGAAAAATAGATATTTTTTTGAACGATTAAATCTAATAATGTCAATACAACTGTCATATCAAATATTCAAATTGACAGGTTTATTGCTTATTTAATTTATTTCAACGGCATATAGTTTACATGTGTATATGAGTAATATTTGCTATGACTCTGAATACTTCACTTCTAGAAGTTTGTGCATTGTCTTTATATATATATATATATATATATATATATATTAGGTTGTTGTCAATGAGATGAACATTTTTGTAAAAGTTGTACATAAATTCGATTAACATATCTTTTTTAGGATGAGTAGTGTATCATCTATTGTCAATTTCATGGTGTATAGCTACAAATAAGTAGTAATTGTGATAAAGATAATATAGTTCGTGACATCAAAGAGTTTTATTGATATCATAATTGTGTGCACATGATCCTTTTGTCTGTACATTTAGAGAAAATAATATTATTTTAATTACATAAATATGATTAACAAATTAAATATAACACAATAACCTTATGTCAAATGTAACATCCATTAGGCACCCTGTAGACTAATAGTTTAAGAAATTTGAACTTGTAGTTTATAATGTGCTGAACTTCTACAACAATAATAGAAAAATTGGTTAACTGAATTGTTTAATTATTAATCAAGATGAACTGTTACTATTTTGTATCCATATTAATTGAAAGAAATACATTTAGCTCCATAGATTAAAAAAGAAAAACAATCTAAATTTCAAGGTTACGATTAGTTTGCATATTATCAATTTTGACAAAGAGTTTGTACCTCCTTTTTTCCTATCCGACACCGGTAATGCCCCGCATCAAAGACCCCCCACGAGATGGGATGAAGTCCCACAAGAATTAGAAGGTAATCGACAACAAGGTGGTACTACAATGAATACATGGAAAAAGACAGAATATAGCAAACATCAATTTATATTTAATGTATATAGCTACAATCTATTTTTTTTAAGTTATATGAATATACTTATATATTAACTAGTTTTTGGACACGTGCGTTGCATGTGTATCCATCTAAATTGACATAAACTGTTTCAAATTATCATTATATTAAAAATAGTTTTATAATTAAATTACATAAATATCATTCATTTTCAAACAAAAAATAGTTCAAATATTTAGAATCTACTCTTGGATACCAATAACAAATTAAAATATGACAGCAAAGTATCGCTTCTCCAAATGAAATAAAAGATAATAATATTTAGTACTTTAAAATACTATAATTGTAAAAACAAATTAATATATGTGTATTCTTATCTCATATGTTAATTACATGCAAGACAAATTCAGGGAAAAGAAAAAAGATGAAAAACGAAAAGAATTTGATAGCCACTTCTTAGAGTTAATTAAAATAAAATGAAGGCTACAATTAATAATCAATATTAATTATTATTATTATTAAGGGATCATATCACGTATTGAATCCTACCAAATTAATTTTTTCAAAAATGAGCTTAGAATACAAAAATATAGCATCCACAAAATGACAACTTAAAATATGAAACGGTATCAAAAGTTAAAACGTTGAATTTGCCTTTCTCAAAATGAGACAAAATGATAAATAAATTAATAAGGATAAACATTTATATCATTATTTCTTCTGTGAATTCTCCATTTCAAATTATTCATCGTGTTTCAATCTTGTAAACTCCTTCAGAAAAAAAATGATAAAGAATGTAGTTTTATATATTCTATCTTATGTACTCCTTACAAAAAATAAACATATATAAGTAATTAATAAAATGGGAAAAAGGTTTGAAATATATCCGAACTTTGACTGAAATTGCTGTAACAATACCGAACTTTGGAAAGGACCTTTTACCCCCAGTACTTTTTAATAGTGTATTTTAAAGGTATATATATGCCCACGTGGACATCATAAATATTTCATCATTAATTATAAATAGTAATGTGTCCACGTGGGCACATATATACCTTTAAAATACACTATTAAATAGTGCAGGGGGTAAAAGGTCCTCCATAAAGTTTGGTATCGTAACAACAATTTCGGCAAAAGTTGAAGTATATTTTTCAGACCCTTTTCCTAATTAAATCTTAAGAAAAAAATAAATAACTTTTATAATCAATTAATATAGTACAATAATTTAATCGTTAAAAAGATCAAGTAAATTATAACTAATTTTTTTTTACAAATTACATCACACAAGTATTTTAGTAAAGAGTCATGATCTTATATTTTGATGCATGACCCTTTATTTTACATTCAAAGAAGGAAATTATGAACTAAAAAAAAACATATCCTTCCTAAAGATCATTCACCTTTGTTCTTCTAAAAAAAGAGTAAAAACAAAAATGCTTTGTTCATCCCTAAAGAAGTTGATCCCCAAATCTTAGCTTGCCCATTACTCGTATACCACATGATGTTGTTACTCCAATATTTTTTATATTTATAGATGAAAAATGTAGGGATAATCCAAAAATTATAAGAGAATGTGTATAGTCAAGAATTAGATAAGTGCAAATTAATCATGATATAAATGCATGAGAGTGTTAACATTTTTCTTGGATAATGTGACTTTTTGCTAATACATGAATTATATTAAATTGCTTGTAAATTTCAAAATAACCTTTAAAATTCCTAAAAAAAGAGCTGTTGTTATTTTTTTTTCCATTGAAACATTAATGATTGTGTAATAATTTAGTTTACAAGCATAAGTTATTAGAGAAACAACGTTAATTTAGTGAATGAAAAATAGTCATTAAATTTTCTTAGAAACATTTCATATTTAATGAATTAGTTTTTTTTTTATAAAAAATAATAATTTAGTGTAGGGGTAATATGATATTATGATGATGATTAAATTAAATATACATATAGCATATAGATGATAAATATTATTAAATTAGATATTTTAATTAGGAATTAATATAAGGAAGTGCAAATGTTACGACCTGTTCCCGTCGTTATAGAAAAGCCAATGGGAAAATTTTTTAGGCCGAAAAACTTTTTCGTAGTAACTTGAGATTTTCCAACCTAGTCCAGATTTGGAGGAAATCAGAGTCTGTGAGGTCTAGGGAAATCTGGTAGCAATTGGGTGATCTAATCATGAATTTTATCACATGAGTAGTAGATAAGACGTTAAGGAACCCGTACTACTTTACGGAATTGAATTTGGGCCAGTAGAACTCCCGAAATTGATCTTAGCGTGAACGGGTAGTTTTTGAGTGTTGTTGGTTGAAGGTGTGTTATGAAATGGGGTCTTGGAATTATTAATTTTGCTTATTGTTTCCATGCAAGCCGCTGAGGCGGGATTTCTGCTGCTAGGGCGGGGCTGCTGTAGCGGGGTGGGTGCCACCATGGCGGGGCAGACGCGACTAAAAGTCGAAAATAAACTAAAAAAATGTTTTATTATGCATTTTTTGAACTTGAGAGCTAAGGAACGAACCCAGGGGTTTTCTTGACAGTTTTCCCCTATTCTTGAGTCTAAAGGTATGATTTTAACTCCTCAAATCCATTTTTCAATCCGTAGAACGTAATCTAATGTGTAATTATTGATAGGGAAGGGTTTTGATCCAGAAATTATGGTGGAGAAAGCCCTAATTTGGGTATGGGGATCATGGGTATGATCTAGGGTTGATAGAATTGTTAGTAATTTGGGTAATTAGTTATTGTTTATTGATTCCCGTGTGAAATTAATTGTTTATAGACCAAGAACAAGCGGAACAAATCTGGAAAGGGAAGAATCAAATTTCTTAGGGGATTCAAGCTTGTTTTGAGGTAGGTGATGGTTGTGATTTCATGATTGTGTGATATGTGTTTGTTCTTGCTTCATTATAATACGCGTATGTATGTGAATGTTGCATTATTGATCACACTAGTTGTAAATGAGATAGATGAATGATGAATGCCATGAATCATGACTTGATTGTATGTTTATGAGAATGTACTTGTGATTGTGATTGTGATTTTGGCTTGTTGAATGGATCAGGTGTTGCGTTTCGACACACTAACTTGGGTCGGTTTCCACGTTCCGGCATAAATATGGGATCGGTTGCCACGTTCCGGCATAAACATTGGATTGGGTACCACGTTTCGGTATGCTAACTGTTTGGGTTTGGGCTCCATGAGAGGACCAATGAGTTGACATAATTGTGTATCTTGAGAAATGTGAAATTGTATGTTGTTAGAAAATAATGATGATATTGTATATGTTCGGTGTATGCATGTTATTATTATGTTGTACGACTTATATATGTTGCACTTAGTGGGATAGCCGCGTGATCCTACCAGTATATTGTGGTTGTGTACTGATACTGCACTTGCTCTTTCTTTGTTGAGTACAGGGAATCTTCAGGCGACTTTTGATAGACCTCGCTTAGAAGATCAGTGATCGCTTCGAATTCAAGGGTGCGCCAGTTTTTCCGGGCTGCCATGATTCTCTTTTTGTTTATGTCCATATTTCGGACTTAGATTTTCTAATGTTAGTACATTAGTTTGGGGTTGTACCCCTTCTTGTTTAGACTTATGGTTGAACTTTAGATGTTTTGGTACATTGACTTTCAGGTTCTAGGTATTTAATTCCGCAATTCGTTGTTAGATCTTTTGGAAGTTTATGGGAACTTCAGTCTTTAGTCATTTAAACTTGCTTCCGTATCTTTAAATGCCTGGTTTAGTATTAACTAGTTAGTATTAATGGTTCTCCCACCGGAGGGTTAGTGTGGGTGCTAATCACGATGGTTTGGTTCATGACAAAGTTGGTATCAGAGACTAGGTTCGTTGATCTCGATGTACCAAAACGAGTCTAGTAGAGTTTTGCGGAATGGTACAGAGACGTCTGTATTTTTCTTCGAGAGGCTATAGGACTTTAGGAAATCTCTCTATTTTTCTCTTGTCTCCTTTCGTGCTATAACTTGATTACAATTGGTATATGACGATTCGAATTGGTATCTAACCTCCTCCACTCTTCTGTCCGCAGATGGTTAACACTAGATTCAACGGCGTCAGGCCCGTAGCTCCCGTTAATGCTCCAACTGATTAATTTGCAGCGAGAGGTCGCGGTCGAGGCAGGGGTAGAAGAAGAGCTATGAGTAGAGGCTGAGGAAGAGTGGCGCCTACTAGGGATGAAACACCCATTGATAATGCTCTCAGAAATGAGGCCCCTCTTTCGCATCATGAAGAGGTAGAAGAGAACATAGAGGTTGAGAATGAAGAGAATGTTGGACAAGAGGAAGAGGTGCAGGCTGAGACAACATGTATTCCTCCCATAGACCCAGTGTTAGCACAACATATCATGTCATTCTTAAAAGGGTTGGTTGGTCCTGGAGTGCTTCCCTCTGTTCAAGCAACTCAAGCTCCCGCCAATCCTCATATTGCTATCACTGTCCCCAAGGTGGGAGGGAATGTAGGTAATGATGCTTTCTTCCGTCCTTTATTGGGTCCTATTTTGACTAGTAATGAACATTAGATGTTGACCAAGTTTTTGAAGTTGAAACCGCCTGTGTTCCATGGTTCCGAGAGTGAGGATGCGTATGAGTTAATCCTAGATTGGTATGAGAGGCTGGATAAGTTGGGAATTGTCCATCAACATGGGGTTGAGTTTGTGACGTTTCGACTTCAAGGTGATGCTAAGCAGTGGTGGAGAGCTAATGTGGAATGCAGATCTTCAGTTTTACCTCCACTTACTTGGACCCAATTTCATGTCTTGCTTTTAGAGAAATATGTGCCTAGGACTTTGAGGGATCGCAAAAAGGATGAGTTCATGGCTTTGGAACCAGGTGGTATGTATGTGGTTGCTTATGAGGCCAAGTTCCATGCCTTGTGTAGATATGCTACTCAATTGGTGACTACTGAGGAAAAGAGGATCCGTTTATTTATTAAGGGACTAAATTCTGAGTTACAGGTATTATCTGTTCATATGACCTCTGCAGGGAGGAGCTGTAATGAGGTAACAAACTTAGTTAAGAAAGTGGAGGGAGTGAGGCGAGACGGTCAGGCCAAGGCATTGGCTAAGAAAGCCAAAAATTCAGGTAACGTTCAGGGATCTTATTCTAGAGGTTTAGGGAGGCCAACACTTGCAGCCAGGACAATTCAGTCCGCTATGCTCTCCTCTACAGGCAATTACTCGGGAACTCCACCTCATAATTTGAGTCAGTATATCTAGGGAGTCGCACCTTCGACGGGCAGCGGGCCATCTTTTGAACGTACTTGCTATAATTATGGAGAGCTTGGGCATATGAGGAGAGATTTTCCCCACTTACGTATGATGGATTCCGTGCAATAGTAGACTAGAGTAGTGGTACTCGTGGGAAATGGTAATAATGGTCGAGGGCGTCCACAAGGTGGGCGAGGAGGAAATCAGTGAGGCCGCAAAGATAGGGGAAATGGTAATGCAGGTAGAGGTACAGTGCAACCAGGCAGGGAAGTTGCCCATCATGATGATAGGGCTCATTGTTACACCTTTCCGGACAAAAATGAAGCAGAGGTGTCTGACGGAGTGATCACATGTACTATTCTTGTCTGTGACTGGATGGCTAATGTGTTATTTGATCCGGGTTCTACTTATTCTTATGTGTCCGTGCGATTTGCCGCAACATTTGCTATCATTTGTGATATACTTAATGCCCCCATCCATGTTTCTACCCCAGTTGGAAAGTCGGTCATAGTCACCCATGTCTATCGTGCTTGTCCTATTTTATTTATGGGTTTTCAGACTTGGGCTGATTTGGTGATATTGGATATGACTGACTTTGATATAATCTTAGGCATAACTTGGTTGTCCCCCTATTATGCCGTGCTTAATTGTAATACTAAGTCTGTAACTCTGAAAATTCCGGGAAGGGAAAAATTAGAGTTGGAAGGGGTGTACAAGACTAAGCAAGCTAAGATCATATCCTCCATTCGGGCAATGAAACTGGTAGGGAAAGGTTGTTTGGCTTATTTGTCTCATATTCGGGATGTTGAGGTTGAGTCCCCATCTATTGAGTCTATCCCTGTGGTGTCAGAATTTAGAGAAATGTTTCCTAATGATTTGCCTGGTATGCCTTCTGATAGAGATATAAACTTCTGCATCAATTTAGAGCCTAGTACTCATCCCATTTCTATCCCTCCATATCGCATGGCTCCGGTAGAATTAAGAGAGCTTAAGGCTCAAATCTAAGAACTCCTTGATAAATGATTTATTTGTCCTAGTGCTTTCCCGTGGGGGTGCTCCAGTTTTTTTTGTTGAGAAAAAGAATGGTAGTATGAGAATGTGTATAGATTACCGGCAATTGAATAGGGTTACTGATGAGTCCACAATTTGGACTCATTGAGGGCAATATTTTAATAGAATTAGTGTCCTCAAATGCATATTTTATCTCAATAACTGATGTAAACCCTTAAGTTTCAGGTATTTGGATTTAGAGACAGCTGGACGCTATCAAGCAAAAAGGAACAAAGCGACTGAAAGAACAGAGAAAATACTTCATGAGGATCGCCTAATCCATTGGCGAGTACCGAAAGGTCCTAAATCCCACAGAATGTTCTAGTGTGTTGAGCCCTGAAGGACAAGGTCAAGTTTGTGATGAAAAGGAGCAGTCGGTGCATCGCCGAGCAGTTCTGCGAAGCAATACCATATCACCCAACGACTCAAAACGTGAAGAGGCTGAAGGCTAAAGCAGGAAGGCGATGAAATCGAGCAAAAGGCGGATCGCCGATCCCGAATAACTATGTTGAATGGTCCTCCTCAACACAAATTTTCAAACACTATAAATACTTGTTTAAATTTCTAGCTTAGTATCACTTCTATTATTCGAACTTTTTACAGTTTTTGACAGAGTTTAAGTTTTAGAGGACTTTGGAGACTTTGTTCTAAGACCTTGAAGATTCAAAGGGTTTCAACTCCAAGAAATTAGACATGGGTCTTGAAGATTCTTCACTCTTGACGTGTTTTAAGACTTAATTCTTCATACCCATTTGATGGAAACTCATATTGGTATAAATTTTTATCTCTTTTACATGCCTAGCTAAAACCCCAATTCTTGGGATGTGATTATGTGAATATGGGTTAAATTAACTGTTGGATCTTGCTTGTTGATGGTTTATTTGTTGTTTGAGTGTGATTTCGTTTAGTAGTTGTGTATGAACTTAATGGAATTATAGTTGCAAATACGATTTCATCTTAGTGTTTTTGGTTTGCTCGAGAGAGAGGCCATAAAACTAAGACTACTAAATTGATGGCCAGTGGTAGTGGGTTGACATGGGTTCAACTCGAGAGAGTGAACCTTAGTCCCACTCCCACACATTCAGCTCGAGAGAGTGAATGGGCTAAGGCGGAGGCTGTGCTTAATGCGGCAAATCGGTGTTCGAGAGAAACCGATTTGATTCGGGGTAAGTTGCTCGAGAGAAAGCTTACCCCCACTTAATCTAGCCTAGTCACAAATACTCAACAATTTACTATCAAAAGCATGCACTCAATAGTCTAGTTTAACCTGTATTCCTATCACATCCCAAGAATCCCATCTCCCTATCTCGTTTCCGTATATTTTTGCTCTTTTTAGTTGTTAATTAATACAAACCCCCATTGAGAATTGGCGCTTGCGTCACCCCTTAGACTTAATATATTTTTATTCGTTAATATTTATAGCTATGACTGATTAGAACTTGCTTTTACTTTTCTATTAATTCTTGAAACCATTCCTTGTGGGAACGATCCTAACTCTTGGTTGGGTTATATCACTACACGTGATCGTTGGCACTTGAACCGAAGTAGTGTCCTGATACGTGAAGTCAAAATGGCACCGCTGCCAGGGAGTAGTGTTATTTGAGAATTTTTAGTTTAGTAAAATTTTGTTCTTGTTAGTTGCAGTTCTACTTACTTAATTTTCAGTTTTGTTTCGGTTGATTTCATGTGTTGAGACAGAATAATGAGTATAAATGGTAGAGATGGTGAACCAATGGAGCACCTCCCGATAGAGGCGATGAGGTTCAGGGATAGCATCCTGACCTTCAAGCATATAGAAGGAGAACTTTTTCATGAGTCGTGGCTAAGGTTTAAAACACTATTGATACAATGCCCAACTCATGAGATCCCCGATATAGTTCTACTGGAATGCTTCTATAGGAGCCTTAATTCCAGAAACAAAGGATTAATCAATCAATTTGTCCCTAGTGATTTCAGAAGATACTCTTATGAGACTGCAACCAAACTCTTTGATCTTGTGGCCAACACCATCAAGGAGGCTGAGAAGAATCAACACTTGGTCACTTTGCTGAGTCAGATGGATACCTTGTCCCAAAAAGTCGAGGAACTACAAGTGCTGTAAAAAAAGAGGTCATATACATACCCCCTCAAGAGAAAAGAAAGTCTACGGAAAATGAGAGTAGGCGTATCAATGATACACTATTAATCATTCTCCAAAAGCTCAATGAGCAGGATAGAATGTTAGAGGAGATGAAGGAAAATGTAAAAGTGCTAAATCAGATGAGCGGTTCTCACTCTAAATCTATCCAGCTAATTGAAACTCTCTTGGGTCATGTATCGCCTCAGCTCCGCCCAAATGAACAATTGGGGTCACCTAGTTGCACTAGGTTCAATCCCAATAATGAGGTTTGAGTGGTGACTTGCGTCATGCCACGACTTTAACTAAGGCACTGTTTGGGAGGCAACCCAAAACTTTTTAATGCTTTAAATTGTTATTTTAGAAATAATGGTGTATTGATTGTGCAGGTTAAAGTAGAAAAAATATTTGAAAAATGCAGAATTGGCGAACAAATAATCCAATAGCGAATCACCAATGAGGTTGGTGTGCTCAACTTGGTACACCGTTTGACTCAAAAGCAATTTTTACTTGGAGCCTATAAAACTCGGTGAGCTCAGGAGCAACTTGGCGAGTCGCCAACCTGGTCGGCGAGCTCGACAAAGCCCGCCGTTTGGATCCCTACAATTAATTGGAGGTCCTGTAAAACTCAACGATATAAATGATCACTCGACGTGTCACCGAGTAGCTCGGCGAACACGAATAAT
The DNA here is from genome assembly GCF_900185275.1 of Solanum verrucosum. Lineage (NCBI taxonomy): Eukaryota > Viridiplantae > Streptophyta > Magnoliopsida > Solanales > Solanaceae > Solanum > Solanum verrucosum. Next base: position 2,773,837 of record NW_026020416.1, read on the forward strand.
ATCGCCGAGTGGGCGAAAACTGGACGGTCTTAAAGACAACCAATGAGTTAAAACCTTTCACTTTTCCTCACTTTCTATTTGCCCAAACTCACACCCGCACTCTAGTGTCTTTATTTCTTGCATTTTTAGAGTATTATTAGTGTTGATCTATGCTCGGAGTTGGATTTCATTGCCGCCTAGCATTTCAAAGTAATTTAATCGGCATCAAAGATTGGTCTTCAGAACCCCGAACTTATTGTCAGTAATTTGTTCCCTTATGCAAATGATATTATCGTATTGTCGTGTGCTGGGCCTCTCTGATAGGATTAGATTATCCAAACGCCTATCTTAATTCAAGAATCTTACCCATTTGTCTTGTTTTTTTTTTTAAATCCTGTATGCTTTTGAGTCGAAATGATTAATTTTTGTGTGATTGTGCTTGCCTGTTGTTTAGTTTGGCATAACCGGTGTAACGACCCTCAAAATAAAGTAGGATGAAGTAGAGCCTCACAAGGGTTTTATGCATTAATAACTTTTTAAAATAATGAAGAATAACCTTTTTAGTCAATTTTAAAGAGTTTGGAAGTCAAACGTCAAGGGACGACCAAGACGTTCGTAAACTAGTCTTTTATGTGTTGCTGTGTTCTAGTATGTTGTTCATGTTTTTATGTGATGTTTGGAGTCTAAAATCAGTGGAGGTGACCCTAGTGTCTTAATAAATGTTTTTAGGATCAAAACGTTCGGATACGACTCCCCGGGGGCCACCCTAAGGGTCCCCGAGGAGGACCCCAACCTTAGCCAAGCAAGCAAGGGCCAAAAGTTTGGTCCGCGTCGCGGACATGTCGCTGACTCTACTGTCTCGAATTTAATACCCAGAAAACTTGTTGGAACACCTCCGCGTCGCGAACTTGTTTCCAGACGAAATTTGCAAAAATAAAACTCAAGTTTGACTTGTTTAAAAAAGTCCAACTAAGTGAGGGGTAGTTTGGGTACTTTGGGGAATTATTATAAATGGTTATTCTACCTATTTTAGGAAGTTGGTTAAAACCCAAAAACCTAAAATTAGACCCCATTCTTCAAATTGACCCTTCCATCTCAAAATAGATTCTCTCAAAAACCCCATTGAAGACCTTGATGAAGCTCAAGCTAGAAGATGGGTTTTCAACTGATTTCTTCTTCAATTTCATGGGTCTTCAAAAATATAGGTATGGTGACTCTGGATTCTTGAATAACCTCTCATTCAAGGAATTCTATCAAAGATTTTCAAAAGTGATTCAAAGACCAAAATTCCCAATTTTCAATCTAAAGATGGGTTCCTAGTCAAACGATATTCTAAATCATTCTATTGATGAATTAATGTGGAATTAACGTTTTTAAGACAATTTTCAAAGGAATTCTTGAAGAACCCATGATCCCCAAATTCTCGAAAATTGGTCTATGATGTGGGTCTTTGTGAATATGATCTCTATTGGTGAAATTAGGTTTAGATTAGATTGTATTGATGTTTATTATGATTATATTTACTTATTCATGTTGAATTGTTGGTATATTGATGAGTTGAGGATTATGGCCTTATGAGCAAAGTTATGGGTTGATCCCTTTGTTTATGGAATTGTACTTAGACTATGTTTATGATATTGGATTACATTGTTGATTCCTATTGCTACCTATGTCAATTGATTATGAATTGTTGAGGATTGATCCATGGTGATCATGGCTTGGAGAATTGGTAAGTTGACCTAACTTCGAGTCTATAGTATGAGAATTTATGTTGTGTGGTTTGATCCACTTATGGGGGAGGTGTTCACTTCTTGTCTATCTATACATGTTGAGATCATGGCCTGTAAGGCAATAGATGTGAAGTGAATTGATGATTATGATGCATATGTTTATGAAGTTGTGCTATGAAGGTTATGTATGAAATCCTCAATGCAAGCAAGATGTTTAAAGTTTGTTGATGATGAGGAGTATAATGTGAATGATAATGTTAGGGATAAGGTGTGGTCTACATGATTGATTATGTTAGGTACTATTGTGGAATGACCCCTACCTATATGACCCTTATATGAATGTTTGATCATATACATGTTAGGAGTACCTATTCAATGTTGAATGTGTCCTTGTCTCCTATCATGAAGCATGGGTGTGTGATCTAGAATCCCTAAGGGCTTTATATGTGAATTGCTCATGAATTGTGGACATTGTGAATGTGTTGTGATCGCTTTAAGGGAAGAACACTCAATATCAACGTTGTTGCTAATATGTCACTATGAGGACCAATATGCGCGCACATACATTCTACATGTATAGCTATGAATATGATGTGTTATGGTGTCTATTGAAAGGTGAACTCTTATATGCACCCTTACATCTTATTATGCATGCAAAATGTATGATTAACAAGGTACGAATATGTGTTGTATAAAAGTGTTTATATGAAAGGCTTACTCACATATGTTCACACACATTAATGAATGAATAAGGCTTATGATAATCTAGTGAAAATGAGTCTCTTGAAAGGTTTCCTCAATTGTTCTCTAAACTAGACTATGTTATGAATATGGTATGATTATGTGAAAGGTCATTCTCACATAATGTAGGTTCTATGATTAAAGGTCATTCTCATCTTTGAAACCTTTGAGCTATATGATATGAGAGATTAAGTCCCTAAAGCCTACTTTATGAACTAATGTTAAGTAAAGGCTTAAAGATGTTTAAAAAGGGAGTTGGAGCTTAGCATCGAGTGAACATGAAAAATGAGAGTGGTGGCTTCACGTTTAGCAAGTCCGGCTTCCCACAAAAGAACCTTTATGTTTAATAAGTCCTGGTTCCCAGCATAGATGTTGTCTCATGAGATAGAAACCTCCACGCTTAATAGGTCAAGGTTTTCTAGTAGCAATCTCCTTGTTCCATAACTATGTGCCCCCGTAGTTATTAGCTTAGTGGATCCACTAGATAGCTATTATGTATGTAGGTCCTACTTTGGCAAATGGTACCCTCTCTTTTCGGTGTGGGAGTAAAACACTGAATTCCATGTAGCTCACATGGTCTATGTTGGTTATGGCAATGTCTCCCGAAAGTTAAGAAATGAACTAAGATAAGAATATGAACTCTAGTCATGATTTCTGGAAGAGTTACTTAGTGTAGGTAGGACTATGGACCTTACTTATGCATATTACAAGTGGACTCTAAGGGAGGTTATGATTAGGCTCTTTATGTAATGAAGACTATGGTCTATGTATATTAATATGAAAGCATGTTAAGGTTTAGTTTACTTATGTCAAGACATGAAGTATGTTTATGCATGTGAATTAAACTTATGACTTCTTAATGGGTTTGCTTAGTATATGTGGGGGTATGGGACTCCTTGTGTACATTGCAGAAGTGAGCTTGTGAAGGGGTTGTGAGGGTGGTTTACCTATGATATGAACTAAATGGGTTATGACTAATGATGTAGTAAAGGAATGAGTCCTTATATGATGTTATGAAGTATGTTGATCTTATGTCTAATGTTAAATGAAAAAGTTATGACTTGTTGAATATGATGTGCCTAGTCTATGGTGGCTTCCTATGAACATTTGGTGTGAGTAGTATTATGGGATGCTACTTGCACATTGCACTAATGTGACTTGGGGGTTGCCTTAGGTGATGGTTCCTATGTGAAGACTATGTCTTATGGTGTGCTTATGACTCTATGAATATATGTGGCTGGATTGATGAAGGCTATATGTAAGTTCACCCTTGGTAACCTTAAGGAAATGCATTACACCAAGTATTCCCTAAGGGTTACTTGAGGAAAGGAGTTAAGATAAAGAGGAAGGTAATGTATTGTATGCATTGAATTTGCCTAAATTGTTATAAGTGGCTCTATGTGCTATTATGAATGGTTTCCGTGTGTATGATGATGTATGTGGTTTATATTGTGCCTATGTACTAAATGTTTTTGAAGTTTCACTAAAAAGGCATGATGCATAGTTTCTAACTAAATGTCCTTTTAAAAGCATGTTTTGCATGGTTATCATACTTAGTGCATTCTTGTACTAACACCATTCTTCTTCATCTTTTTACACCAAGTGTAGGTGATGGTGACTAAAGGGTCTTTCCTAGAAGTGATGAGCTTGACTTACTATTCCCAAGTTTGGGTGTGTCCTTAAAGATTCAAGGACCTTTATGTTAAAGAGTTTCCTTAAGTTCTATGTACTAGATAGTAGTTTCTTTTGTATTGTAAGGGCTGTGTCCCTCTTGTGTTGTAGTCATGTTTTAAGATGGCTACCTTTAGATGTAGTACTCCAATTTTTGTATTAAAGGTTTAATGAGGTGACTTTTATGTCTTGTGTCATATTATGAATTTTTTTTAAATTTTCCGCTATTTTTCTATGATCAATGTTATGACGAATGCTAAGGGCTTGTATCAGATCTCCGAGAGGTCGAATACGTCGGTAACGACAAGGGGTGCTCTCGGGTCGTTACAAATTTGGTATCAGAGCATAAGGTTATGAAAATGGTCTTAGGATTCAACATCTCATGAGCCACGTCTAGTCGAGTCTTGTTCATCGGTGTGAGTTGCGACACATCTGTGAGCGAGAGGTTATAGGACGGTAGAAGTTTCACTTTCTTCATTACTCTTGTGTCGTGCCGTAGAGCTTAACTTCCTATGATCTCTCTCTTTTATTTTCCCTTGTCCGGTGGTCTTCTAGATGTGATTACTTGGAAGGGGTGATGTTGCAAGGATTGAGGGAAGAAAATGTGAGTTTTAATGCTTATTATGATGTGGTGACTATATGAGTATATATATGAAGGTAGATTTGAAAATCGTATTTTGATGCCAATCATGGCTATGTGTGACCTATGAGGTTAAGAGCATTACATTGAAAATGTTATATAGTGGTGTACTTCTCGTATGGTAAGAGTCGTTATGGTAAGAATGAAATCCTTTTTAGCATGATGAGTTGCTTTATGGTGATGGTTAATGATAGTAGAAAGTCATGGTGAAGATTTGAGGAGTTTTGAAGGAATGTGGTAACTAGTGTGAGTTGAAAGTTGCCTTTTTCTTGTGAGTGATGCTTCATGGTTGTCCTTGTCTGAATCAGAGTTCTTGTGTACGCTTTCCCTAAGAGTGGAAAAAGGGGCTTTGTTCCATGAGTTGGGATAGTGTTTTGCTCTAAGGTTAACTTGGAGAGTTGCATGTACCCCTTAGTTCATAGGAGGACAAGAGAATAGATGTTGACCAACTCTAAAGAGGATAGTTGTCTTGTAAGGGTGATCTTAAGTATGGTCATTCAAAGAGGGTGTTTAGATAATACCTAGGCATGGTTGAGCGGAAAGTTACACCAAAGGTGATGATAAGGGTATGGTGTGATAAAGAGTTGATTAAGCTCACCCCAAGTGGGGGATAATGTGCCTAGATGGTAAGGTTTTGGGTGCCCTTAATATTTCTAGATTGATCTTCTTGAGTTCTCGATGTTGAGAACCACTTTGGGTGACAGATATGAAGCGGAGTGGTATAGATACTCATTTTGTTTGGATTCTTGAAATCATCACCTAAGGGAGTATAGTGAATATTTAGTGGAGAATGGTTCCTACCTTAGAGATGAAGGAGGTAATGATTAAAGGAGTTTGCATAACTTGATCCCAAGAGAGGGACATTATCCTTAATTGGTAAGCGATAGTTCTCTTGGTTACTTTAATGTGCTCTTAGATGGGTTTACCCTAAGTGGGGGATGATGAGTGAGTAGTAAGGTTATTGATATCCTTATCTTTTCCTTCTATTCTTAGTCAAGCTTGAGACCAAAGAGTTCCTTGTAGCTTGTTCATGTTTTGGAGTCTTGCATATGATTATGAGTTGCATGATCTCCATATATTATGCATGTCTTAGAAGACACTATGTTATGCATGTTTTGAAGGATTCTTATTACATACAAATGGAATCTTAGTAATAAAAATTCATGTTTCTCATGTCAATATGCATCTTTATATGGTGAATGCACTCTTGACTTCATGAGGAAGAGAGTATGAGCATGCTTAGGTTAGTAGTTGGAATTCTCCTTAAAAGAATTCACCTTTGTGTAATGCTTGCTTATGAGTTTTATGATGCCATGTGTGTATGTTGTGACTAGGAGAAGGTAGTCCCTCCTTGAACATAACTAAACATGGTAATGACATGTATGTTCTTGATAGTATGATGATTAAATGATAAGACTAGTAGATGATCTATAATCCTCATGTTAGGGTGCAACTAGTATGAATTGCTTAATTGCCTCATGAGTGGAAATGTTGATCATGTCTAAGTGTGCACTTTAAAGCCATTGCATAATGGACCCTATGATGATATAAAAGGGTAAATATCATGTCATGCTTAGGAGAAGGTAGTTCCTCCTATGAACATGAGAAAGGCCTATGTGGTTGATGCATTATGAGTCGGTGAATAAAGTTTCTACTTGCTTGTGTTGCATGAGTTGATTTGAAGTGCATGCTTAAATGATTTCTTATGATAAAGTTGCATAATGTGATTTAATGACATAGTTGCATGTCGTGTTTCTTTGGTGTTTGAAATGAGAATGATGATTATGACATGATTTCCTTGTATGTGCATATTTTTGTGAAAATTCATGCTTAAGTTGTATTTTGAGTTTTCACAAATTTTATTTCTCATGGTTGAAATTGCACCCATAGATGTTGTGTGATGTTGACTTCATGAGAGTTTTAATGAGCATGCTTGATGTTGTCTTGTTAAAGAAATGTCTTGTTGATTGCTTAATATATATGTTGATGCTCATTGAATATGGAGAAGGTAGTTCCTCCTATACTTATGAGAAGTAAAGAGTTTTAAGCATAGTGATGATTTGGAGAAGGAAGTTCCTCCAATGAATTGGGAAATAATAAAGTTGATGCATAAGGAGTTGGTAGAGGTGTTGCTACTTTCTTGAATTGCACAAAGTTGTTTTGAGCCTTTTATGTGGAGTTGATGTTCCTCCTTGATGTGTGTTCTTATGTTGATGTTGTATGTTGTGTATTGTGAGCTGTTAGTTGGGTCATTGACTCCTCAGAAGTGTTTTAAGTGTCAATCGAGGATGAATGTTCCTAAGTGGGGGCTATTGTAACTACCCTCAAAATAAAGTAGGATAAAGTAGAGCCTCACATGTGTTTTATGCATTAATAACTTGTTAAAATAATGAAGAATAGCCTTTTTAGTCAGTTTTAAAGAGTTTGGAAGTCAAACGTCAAGGGACGACCAAGACGTTCGCAAACTAGTCTTTTATGTGTTGGTGTGTTCTAGTATGTTGTCCATGTTTTTATGTGTTCTTTGGAGTCTAAAATCAGTGGAGGTGACCCCAGTGTATTAATAAATGTTTTTAAGGTCAAAACATTTGGATACGACTCCCCGGGGGCCACCCTAAGGGTCTCTGAGGAGGACCCCAACCTAGGCCAAGCAGCTGCCAAGGCAGCTTGAAGTTGTGCTTGGAGGGAGCATGTCCGCATCGCGGACTAGCTCCACCAAGGGCCAAAAGTTTGGTCCACGTCGCGGACTCTTCTGTCTAGAATTCAATTTCCAGAAAACTTGTGGAAACACCTCCGCGTCGCGAACTTGTTTCCCGACGAAATCTGCTAAAATAAAACTCAAGTTTGACTTATTTAAAAGGTTCAACTAAGTGAGGGGTAGTTTGGGTACTTAGGGGAATTATTATAAACGGTTATTCTACCTATTTTAGGGTATTTTAAGTTGGTTAAAACCCCAAAACCTAAAATTAGACCCCATTTTTCAAATTGACCCTTCCCTCTCAAAATAGATTCTCTCAAAAACCCCATTGAAGACCTTGATGAAGCTCAAGCTAGAAGATGGATTTTCAACTGATTTCTTCTTCAATTTCACGGGTCTTCAATAATTAAGGTATGGTGACTCTTGATTCTTGAATAACCTCTCATTCAAGGATTCTATCAAAGATTTTCAAAAGTGATTCAAACACCAAAATTCCCAATTTTCAATCTAAACATGGGTTTCTTGTCAAACGATATTCTAAATCATTCTATTGATGAATTAATGTGGAATTAATGTCTTTAAGACAATTTTCAAAGGAATTTTTGAAGAACCCATGATCCCCAAATTCTCAAAAATTGGCCTATGATGTGGGTCTTTGTGAATATGATCTTTATTGGTGAAATTATGTTTAGATTAGGTTGTATTGATGTTTCTTATGATTATCTATACTTATTCATGTTGAATTGTTGGTATATTGATGAGTTGAGGATTATGGCCTTATGGGCAAAGTTATGGGTTGATCCCTTTGTTTATGGAATTGTACATAGACTATGTTTATGATATTGAATTACATTGTTGATTCCTATTGCTACCTATGTCAATTGATTATGAATTGTTGAGGATTGATCCATGGTGATCATGGCTTGGAGAATTGGTAAGTTGACCTAACTTCGAGTCTATAGTATGAGAATTTATGTTGTGTGGTTTGATCCACTTATGGTGGAGGTGTTCACTTCTTGTCTATCTATACATGTTGAGATCATGGCCTGTAAGGCAATAGATGTGAAGTGAATTGATGATTATGATGCATATGTTTATGAAGTTGTGCTATGAAGGTTATGTATGAAATCCTCAATGCTAGCATGATGTTTAAAGTGTGTTGATGATGAGGAGTATAATGTGAATGATAATGTTAGGGATAAGTGTGGTCTACATTATTGATTATGTTAGGTACTATTGTGGAATGACCCCTACTTATTTGACCTTTATATGAATGTTTGATCATATACATGTTAGGAGTACCTATTCAATGTTGAATGTGTCCTTGTCTCCTATGATGAAGTGTGGGTGTGTGGTCTAGAATCCCTAAGGGCTTTATATGTGAATTGCTCATGAATTGAGGACATTGTGAATGTGTTGTGATCGCTTTAAGGGAAGAACACTCATTATCAATGTTGTTGCTAATATGTCACTATGAGGACCAATATGCGCACACATACACTCTACATGTATAGCTATGAATATGATGTGTTATGGTGTCTATTGAAAGGTGAACTCTTATATGCACCCTTACATCTTATTATGCATGCAAAATGTATGATTAGCAAAGTACGAATATGTGTTGTATAAAGGTTTTTATATGAAAGGCTTTCTCATATATGTACACACACATTAATGAATGAATAAGGTTTATGATAATCTAGTGAAAGTGAGTCTCTTGAAAGGTTTCCTCAATTGTACTCTGAACTAGACTATGTTATAATATGGTATGATTATGTGAAAGGTCATTCTCACATAATGTAGGTTCTATGATGAAAGGTCATTCTCATCTTAGAAACCTTTGAGCTATATGATATGAGGGATTAAGTCCCTAAAGCCTACTTTATGAACTAATGTTAAATAAAGGCCTAAAGATGTTTAAAAAGGGAGTTGGAGCGTAGCACCGAGTGAATATGAAAAATGAGAGTGGGGGCTTCACGTTTAGCAAGTTCGGCTTCCCACAAGAGAACCTTCACGTTTAGCAAGTCCGGGTTCCCAACATAGATGTTGACTCATGAGATAGAAACCTCCACGCTTGGTAAGTCAAGGTTTTCTAGTAGCAATCTCCTTGTTCCATAACTACGTGCCCCCGTAGGTATTAGCTTAGTGGATCCACTAGATAGCTATTATGTATATATGTCCTACTTTGGCTAGTAGTACCCTCTATTTTCGGTGTGGGAGTAGAACACCAGATTCCATGTAGCTCACATGGTCTATATCGGTTATGGCAATGTTTCCCGAAAGTTAAGAAATGAACTAAGATAAGAATATAAACTCTTGTCATGATTTCTTGAAGAGTTACTTAGTGTAGGTAGGACTATGGACCCTACTTATACGTTGCACAAGTGGACTCTAAGAGAGGTTATGATTAGGCTCTTTATGTAATGAAGACTATGGTCTATGTATATTAATATGAAAGCATGTTAAGGTTTAGTTTACTTATGTCAAGACATGAAGTATGTTTATGCATGTGAATTACACTTATGACTTCTTAATGGGTTTGCTTAGTATATGTAGGGGTATGGGACTCCATGTGTACATTGCACAAGTGAGCTTGTGAAGGGGTTGTGAGGGTGGTTTACCTATGATATGAACTAAATGGGTTATGACTAATGATCTAGTAAAGGAATGAGTCCTTATATAATGTTATGAAGTATGTTGGTCTTATGTCTAATGTTAAATGAAGATGTTATGACTTGTTGAATATGATGTGCCTAGTCTATGGTGGCTTCCTAGGAACACTTGGTGTGAGTAGTATTATGGGATGCTACTTGCACATTGCACTAGTGTGACTTGGGTGTTGTCTTAGGTGATTGTTCCTATGTGAAGACTTTGTCTTATGGTGTGCTTATGACTCTATGAATATATGTGGTTTGATTGATGAAGGCTATATGTAAGTTCACCCTTGGTAACCTTAAGGCAATACGTTGCATCAAGTATTCCCTAAGGGTTGCTTGAGGAAAGGAGTTAAGATAAAGAGGAAGGTAATGTATTGTTTGCATTGAATGTGCCTAAAATGTTATAAGTGGCTCTATGTGCTATTATGAATGGTTTCCGTGTGTATGATGATGTATGTGGTTTATATTGTGCCTATGTACTAAATGTTCTTGAAGTTTTTCTAAAAAGGCATGATGCATAGTTTCCAACGAAATGTCCTTTTAAAAGCATGTTTTGCATGGTTATCATATTTAGTGCATTCTTGTACTAACACCATTCTTCTTCATCTTTTTACACCAAGTGTAGGTGATGGTGACTAAAGGGTCTTTCCTAGAAGTGATGAGCTTGGCTTACTATTCCCAAGTTTGGGTGTGTCCTTAAAGATTCAAGGACCTTTATGTTAAAGAGTTTCCTTAAGTTCTATGTACTAGATAGTAGTTTCTTTTGTATTGTAAGGGCTGTGTCCCTCTTGTGTTGTAGTCATGTTTTAAGATGGCTACCTTGAGACATAGTACTCCAATATTTGTACTAAAGGTTTAATGAGGTGACTTTTATGTCTTGTGTTATATTATGAAATTAAACTGATCCGTCCAGGATCAAAACCCCTTAACCTGCCATTTCTACTCCTCCAATCCCAGAACAAGCTATGGTGCTGGCACATCCAGTACAGGGTACTCTGCCTAAGTCAATGAACAAATTAAAGACTGAGGGATTGAGGAAAATTATTGAGGAAAAACGTCTATCTACTGATGGGGTCATTGACAGGTACCTTGAAATTACGGATTGCTTGAAGTCTTAAAAGTTGCAAATCTTCACAAAACCCCGTGGCCCGTACATTCCAAATTGGGTCCGGGAGTTCTATGCCTGTTATGGAACCCTGATTCCACAAAGAAAGAAGCAAGTTGCTGAATTCAAACCAGTCGATCACGTGGTAGTCTGGGGCAGGAGTGTGTTGTGTGATAGCACTACGATAAATGCAGTCTTGGAATGCACCAATATTATTGCCAACCCTCACTAGTATAGGATGAAGACTAAGTCGTTCGAGGGAATAAAAAACTGTCTGGTTCCTTTTATCTGTGATGGCACTCTAAAGTAGTTAGAGATTGGGTCCTCGATAATGAAAAAGGGACCTGCATGTTGCTGCGAGGTACTGGTTTGGCTTTATTAGCAGCAATGTAATGCCATCCCATAATGATTCCATTCTTCTCCACTCCAAGGTAGCTTGTCTTGGCGCAATCATTACACAGAGGCGAGTTAATCTGGGGATGTTTATTACTTGAGAGGTTCTCATGCGTGCCAAGTAGCACTAAACCTCTCTTCCCTTCCCAGTATTGATCACCAAGCTATACAGATGGGCTCGAGTCCCTAGAGATTCCAAGAACGATGAGGAAGTGATTCCCACATCCTCTACCGATATTCGAAGGATTGAGGCAGAATATTTAAAGGACCAAGCGGTGCAGAAGAAGAAGACAGCCCCAGTGGATTCTTCCCCGATTGTAGACACAGACTTGTCACCTACAGAGGCATCTTTGCCTACTCTGGTCTCTGGGCCTTCAGGTACTCCTTGTGATGTATCTTCTGATGCCCCTAGTTGTTCTGTTGCTGTACAACCGCCTAGACCTGCTGCTGCTGCTGTTGCTGTCTCCCGAACTCCGATAACCCAGGCATCATTACTTCGAATGGGTCTAAGTACAGACTGCTGCACCGGGCACTGAGGCCTAGACAGATGGATGGACTGCATAGACATGATCCTTTCTTTACCTCCCCCTCTGTCTTACTTTCTTTCCCTTTTGGATACTTTACTTCATTTGCATTTGAGGACAAATGATTTTTTATTTGTGGTGGGGTGAGGCCCCCCTTTTGTGTGGATATTGATGTTTGTGTTTTGTGTATATATTTGGGTTGTTGTGTTAAAAATTGTGTTTTACACTGCTTTTAGCTGATGTTTGAGCTTGTGGCTCCTTTTGCTTTAAATTGTAAATGATTTTGACCCTTTCAAATTTTTCACCACCTCTTATGCGTGTGGAATGTGGCTGTTCTTTAGCAAATTTGAGTCTCGGTTTTGATCAATATCGATGACTTAAATAGTGCTCATAATCGAACGAACATGAATGTGTGGCTACGATAAGACCAAGTGAAGTTACATAGTTAATATGTGAACTCTTTGCATCTCATTGTGACTAGCTAAGTATCAAATTGATTCTCTTGTGATGAACATTGCACACTATCGAAAGTGTGGAGTCTTGTTTGACTTTGGTGTCGATGCCTTGTGTGATGAACTTACTGTGAACCATGCATGATAACACCTAGAATTTGCCCCGTTGATCCGGTCGACTAAGTAAGACTATCTCTTGATATGATCTTAGGCAACTTCAAAGAGTGTGAGCCAATTTGACATATACCTCTTTTGTGGCCTACCTTCTGAATGTGTGAACCCTTTCTGAACACCCCTTGACCCTTACCTTTCTTTGGAAGAAACTTGATGAAAACATGACCTTTCTTAAAATCCACTACCTATAATCCTCGTGATTTGTGGTTGATTGAATGAGAAGGCAAGTCAAGAAGTGCAAGAAAACTCCCCTTTAACCCATGATGTTGAGAAAAATTGAACCCCTCCATTAAAAAAAGAAAAAAAGAAAAGAAAAAAAAATAGTTGTGAAATAAAGTTATGAGAAATGTAAAAAGAAATGGGGTTTCGAACAATCCATGGAAAGTGAATAATGGGATAACTTATGAGCACTAAAGAAAATAATGAAAGAAGAAGAAAGAGAGTGTTGAAAGCACCGCATTTCACGACGATGAAAGTCATTGAGCCTAAATGACCATACTTTTGCACTCAGCCCCATTACAAGCCTTGAAAAAACCTTTTTTTTTCTTTTTATCTTTAGTGAGCTGAAACAATTGTTGATTGGAAAATACGGGCAAACCTATCGGTGAAAGCATGCATTGTGTTCTTCTTTATGAGAGTAAGCGTTGAATTTGATTCCGGAACTTTAAATGATTAAACCATTGTGTGTGAAAATGGAATCATTCTTTGTGTGAGGGCATTTGAATACCTTTGTTGAGCTCGAACTTGCATTTGAAGCAAGTATAATGAGCTTGAGAATCTTTGATAATGGTGTGTCACAACTTGAGTCTTTGAGTATACAATTGATCCTTGCATGAGTAAGTTGAGTCTTGTTGTACATTCATGATTGAGTCTTGTAGCACTGTTTGAGACATCTTTTTTGAACTGCTGAACTTGAGTTTTACTTGAGAACAAACAAAAAGTTAAGTTGGGATGTTGATAAGTCCACAATTTGGACTCATTTAGGGCTATATTTAATAGAATTAGTGTCCTCAAATGCATATTTTTTCTCAATAACTGATGTAAACCTTTAAGTTTCAGGTATTTGGATTGAGAGACAAAGCTTGGACGCTATCAAGCAAAAAGGAACAAAGCGGCTGAAGGAACGGAGAAAAGACTTCCTGAGATCGCCTAATCCATTAGGCGAGTCGCTGAAAGGTCCTAAATCCCGCCGAACTCTCCACTGTGCTAAGCCTTGAAGGAGAAGGTCAAGTCTGCGATAAAAAGGAGCAGTCGGTGCGTCGCCGAGCAGTTTTGAGAAGCAGTACCATATCGCCGTCTTAGAACAATGTCTCCAAAACCCTCTAAAACTTAAACTCTCTATAAAATTGTAAAGAGTTCGAATAATAGTAGTGATACTAAGCTAGAAATTTAAACAAGTATTTATAGTGTTTGAAAATTTATGTTGCGGAGGACCATTCGACGCAGTTAGTTGGGATCGCCGATATGCTCGGCGATCCCCCTTTTGGTCGATTTCATCGCCTTCCTGCTTTAGCCTTCAGCCTCTTTGTTTCAAATCTAAGAAATTGGATGTGGGTCTCGAAGATTCTTCACTCTTGACGTGTTTTAAGACTTAATTCTTCATACCCATTTGATGGAAACTCATATTGGTATAAATTTTTTTCTCTTTTACATGTCTAGCTAAAACCCCAATTCTTGGGGTGTGATTATGTGAATATGGGTTAAATTAACTCTTGGGTCTTGCTTGTTGATGGTTTATTTGTTGTTTAAGTGTGATTTCGTTTAGTAGTTGTGTGTGAACTTAATTGAATTGTAGTTGCAAATACGATTTCATCTTAGTGTTTTTGGCTTGCTCGAAAGAGAGGTCGTAAAACTAAGACTACTAAATTGATGGCCGGTGGTATTGAGTCGACATGGGTTTAGCTCGAGAGAGTGAACCCTAGTCCTTCTCCCACACATTAAGCTCAAGAGAGTGAATGGGCTAAGGTAGAGGCTGTGCTTAATGCGGTAAATTGGTATTCGAGAGAAACCAATTTGATTCGAGGTAAGTTGTTCGAGAGAGAGCTTACCCCCACTAAAGTCTAGCCTAGTCACAAATACTCAACAATTTACTACCAAAAACATGTACTCGATAGTCTAGTTTAACCCATATTCCTATCACATCCCAAGAATCCCGTCTCCCTATCTCGTTTCCGTATTTTTGTTCTTTTTAGTTGTTAATTAATACAAACCCCCATTGACAATTGACGCTTGCGTCACCCCTTAGACTTAGTATATTTTTATTTGTTAATATTTATAGCTATGACTTATTAGAACTTGCTTTTACTTTTCTATTAATTCTCGAAACCACTCCCTGTGGGAACGATCCTAACCCTTGGTTGGGTTATATCACTACACGTGATCATTGGCAGTTGAACCGAAGTAGTGTCCTAATATGTGAAGTCAGTCACTATTCGAAACAAGTACCCATTAACTCGCATAGATGATCTTTTTGACCAATTTCAAGGTGCATCAGTTTTCTCTAAGATTGATCTAAGGTCTGGCTACCATCAGTTAAAAATTAGGCTTGAGGATGTGCCAAAGACGGCGTTTAGAACCCGCTATAGGCACTATGAGTTTCTAGTTATGTCTTTTGGTTTGACTAATGCGCCCACAAATTTTATGAGTGTAATGAATGGGGTGTTCAAGCCATTTCTTGATTCATTCGTCATAGTTTTTATTGATGATATTTTGGTCTATTCGAAAAGTGAGGAAGAGCATGCCGACTATCTTTGTATTGTTCTGGGCGTTCTTGGGAAACAAATGTTGTATGCTAGATTTTCTAAGTGTGAATTTTGGTTGACTTCGGTTGCATTTTTAGGGCATGTAGTTGCAAAAGAAGGGGTAATGGTAGATCCCCAAAAGATCGAGGCGGTTAAGAATTGGGTTTGGCCTAGCTCTGTGACGGAATTTAGGAGTTTTGTAGGGCTCACTAGCTATTACCGTCGATTTGTGAAGAACTTTGCTTCTATTGCCACTCACTTGACAAATTTGACCAAAAAGGAGATACCATTTGAATGGACTGAAAAATGTGAAGATAACTTTCAAAAGCTCAAGACTCTCTTGACCACAACACCTATCCTAGCACTACCGGTGGAAGACAAAGATTTTATAGTTTATTGTGATGCTTCACATTCTAGTTTGGGTGCTGTGTTAATGCAAGATAACAATGTTGTAGCTTATGCATTGCAACAGTTGAAGGTGCATGAGAGCAATTATCCAACATATGATTTAGAGTTGGTAGTTGTAGTGTTTTCTCTTAAGATCTGGCGGCATTACCTCTATGGGGTCAAGTGTGAAGTGTTTACTGATCATCGTAGCTTGCAACACGTGTTCACTCAAAATGATCTGAATTTGAGACAATGAAGGTGGATGGAGCTACTCAAAGATTATGATGTGACCATTCAATACCATTCGGGTAAGGCCAATATAGTGGCAGACGCTTTGAGTTGAAAAGCGGTGAGTAATGATAGTTTAGCTTGCTTAAGTGTAACCAATCGACCTTTGACTAACGAAATTCAGACCTTGGAGTCTAAGTTCATGCAGTTGGGCATCTTAGAGAAAACTGGGGTGTTAGCTAGCATTGAAGTTAGGGCCACGTTTATTGAAGAGATCAAGGCCAAACAATTTGAGGATGAAAATTTGAATGAACTTAAGAAGAAGATTGCGATTGGTAACACACAAGAGGCCACTCTTGATGCGGAAGGTGTGCTTAGTTTTAAAGTAAGAATTTGTGTTCCTCAAGTTGTTGACGTGATTCAAAAATTATTGATAGAATCCCATGGTTCGCGATATTCCATTCATCCGGGTGTGACCAAGATTACCGAGATTTGAAGCAAATTTATTGGTGGCTGGGCATGAAGAAGGATATAGCGGAGTTTGTGGCTAAGTGTCAAAATTGCCAACAAGTAAAATATGATCATCAAAGGCTTGCAGATTTGCTTCAAAGAATGCCAATTCCGGAATGGAAGTGGGAGAGGATATCCATGGATTTTGTGGTTGGTCTTCCCAAGACTTTGGGGAAGTTTGATTCTATTTGGGTAGTAGTTGATAAATTGACTAAGTCAGCCCATTTTATTCCGGTAAGAATAGATTATAATGCTGAACAATTTGCAAAGGTTTATGTGAAAGAGATAGTGAGGTTGCATGGGGTGCCTCTTTCTATGATCTCAGATCGTGGTACACAGTTCACCTCCAAGTTTTGGAGGAAATAACATGATGAATTAGGCACACAACTCACTTTTAATACCGTTTTCCATCCACAGACGGACGGTTAATCAGAGAGGACTATTCAAGTGTTAGAAGACATGTTGAGGGCATGTGTGATTGATTTTGGAGGGCATTGGGATAAGTTCTTCACTTTGTGTGAGTTATATTATAATAATAGTTATCACTCCAGCATTGATATGGCATCGTTTGAGGCATTATATGGGAGATGATGTAGATCACCCATAGGATGGTTCGAGGATAGAGATGTGAAATCTTTGGGGGTTGATTTAGTGAAGGATGCTCAAGATAAGGTGAGGATTATCTAAGCTAAGCTTTTAGTAGCCCAGAGTAGACACAAGAAGTATGCAAACCATAAGGTAAGAAACATGACATTTCAGACTGGTGAGAATGTTCTTCTTAAAGTATCACCCATGAAAGGGGTGATGAGGTTTCGCAAGAGGGGCAAGCTAAGTCCATGATACATTGATCCTTTGAGGTTCTTGAATGTGTAGGGCCTGTGGCTTATATATTGACTTTACCTCCTAATCTCTCAGGTGTTCATCTGGTATTCCATGTGTCCATGTTGAAGAGATATCATGGTGACAAGGATTATATCATTAAGTGGGACTCGATTGTGCTAAACAAGGACCTCCAATATGAGGATGAACCAATTGCAATTCTCGATCGTGATGTCCAAAAGCTGAGGACCAAATAGATTAAGTTCGTGAAAGTGCAATGGAAGCATCGTCCAGTCGAGGAAGCTACTTGGGAAACCGAGAGGGACATGCGAGACAAGTATCCTCAGTTGTTCGTCGATTCAGGTACTACTCCATTCCCCCTATAGCCTATTTTTCCTAAGTTTTGTCACTTGGGGACGAGTGATGGGTAAATTGGTATCTATTGTAACGACCTATTTCCATCGTTATAGAAAAGCCAATGGGGAAAGTTTTTGAGCCGGAAAACATTTTCGTAGTAACTTGAGATTTCCCAACCTAGTCCAGATTTGGACGAAATCAGAGTATGTGAGGTCTATGGAAATCTAGTAGCAATTGGGTGATCTAATTATAAATTTGATCACATGAGCAGATAGATAAGACGTTAAGGAACCCTTACGACTTTACAAAATTAAATTCGGGCAAGTAGAACTCCTGAAATTGATCTTAGTGTGAACGGGTAGTTTCTGAGTGTCGTTGGTTGAAGGTGTGTTGTGAAATGGGGTATTGGAATTATTAATTTTGCTCATTGTTTCTGTGCAAGCCGCTGAGGCGGGATTTTTGCCTCTAGGGCGGGGCCGCTATAGCGGCGTGGGTGCCGCCATGGCGGGGCAGATGCAACTTAAAGTCAGAAATAAACCCCAAACATGTTTCATTCTGCAATTTTTGAACTTGAGAGCTATGGAACGAACCCAGGGGTTTTCTTGGTGGTTTCCCCCCATTCTTGAGGCAAAAGGTAATATTTTAACTCCCAGAATCCATTTTTCGATCCGTAGAACGTAATCTAATGGGTAGTTATTGATGGGGAAGGGTTTTGATCTGGAAATTATGGTGGAGAAAACCCTAATTTGGGTATGGGGATCATGGGTATGATCTAGGGTTGATAGAATTGTTAGTAATTCGAGTAATTCAGGTAATTAGTTATTGTTTATTGATTCCCGTGTTAAATTAATTGTTTGTAGACCAAGAACAAGGGAATGAATCCGGAAAGAGAAGAATCAAGTTTCTTAGGGGATTCAAGCTTGTTTCGAGGTAGGTGATGGTTTTAATTTCATTATTGTGTGATATATGTTTGTTCTTGCTTCATTACAATACGTGTATGTATGCGAATGTTGCATTATTGATCACACTAGTTGTAAATGAGATAGATGAATGAGAATGCCATGAATCATGACTTGATTGTGTGATTATGAGAATGTACTTGTGATTGTGATTGTGACTTGTTGAATGGATCCGGTGTTGCGTTCCGACACACTAACTTGAATCGATTGCCATGTTTCAACATAAATATGAGATCGGTTGCCACGTTTTGGCATAAACATTGGATCGGGTACCACGTTCCGGTATGTTAACTGATTGGGTTTGGGTTCCATGAGAGGACCAATGAGTTGACATAATTGTGTATCTTGAGAAATGTAAATTGTACGTTGTTCGTAAATAATTATGATATTATATATGTTTGGTGTATGCATGTTATTATTATATTGTATGAATTTCATATGTTGCACTTAGTGGGACAACCGCGTGATCCTACCAGTACACTGTGGTTGTGTACTGATACTACACTTGCTCTTTCTTTGTTGAGTACATGACATCTTCAGGCAGCTATTGACAGACCTCACTTAGAAGATCAGTGATCGCTTCGAATTCTAGGGTTAGCCAGTTCTTCCTGGCTGCCATGAGTTCTCTTTTTATTCATGTCCATATTTCGGACTTAGACTTTCTAGTTAGTTGTTAGTACATTAGTTTGGGGTTGTACCCCTTCTTGTTTAGAATTATGGTTGAACTTTAGATGTTTTGGTACATTGACTTTCAGGTTCTAGGCATTTGATTCCGCAATTCATTGTTAGATCTTTTGGAAGTTTATGGGAACTTCAGTCTTTAGTCATTTAAACCTGCTTCCGTATCTTTAAATGCTTGGTTTTGTATTAACTAGTTAGTATTAATGGTTCTCCCACCGGAGGGTTAGTGTGGGTGCCAATCACAATGGTCTGAGTCGTGACAACAAAAGTCATTAACATTTTTATTAAAATGATACAATTTAACATTTAAATTAAATAATTATATGTTTGTATAATATTTTAATTTATAGTAGGGGTAAAACCATAATTCAACTTTTACTTTTTTTTCTCCCACTTATAGTAATACTAGTTCTGGAACACGTGCATTGCACGTGTATACCGTGTTAATTAGTACAAATACTTTTTAAAATATAAGGGTGTGATGTGTAAAATACAAGGTCAAATCGATGAGTGGTGAGCATATTCAACTGATATTATCATCATTGCAAGACAAATAATACTAAAATATTGTTATCAAGTGAATTTCAAAAGTAATACTCTAACGACTTCAAATATGCAATTCTTATAATATATCAAGTATTCAACCTGATAATAATTCTTATTAATATGTCACAATACATAATTTAATTGTCAGCACTATGAATGCAAAATATTTAATGCCTTAAAGTTTACACCTTTTTTTAGGGAATAGTAGCCTCCACCTTTTAACAGATGCATACGTATCAAGAAGTTGTTGTCGAAGGAGAGTAATGTTTTGTAATAGTTGTAGAGAAATTCGATTAACATATGCCTTCCTTAGGATGGTTAGTAAATCATTATCAATTTCATAGTGTACACTTATGAAAAAAATTGTACTTATTTATTTGTTATAAACATAATCGTGTAAGTATATAATTGACATATATAGATCATAATTACATGTGTACCTTTTGTCTTCTTAGGCTCATTCAAATTTTGAATTTTTTTATCTGTAAGTTTTGACCAATTTTTTTTTTGTTAAGTTGTATACATATAATTGAATTATGAAATGCAACACAATCATTTGTGAGATATTAACAATATGATATTGTCATACTTCATAAAAAAATACAACACTCTATTATATCAGAAAAAGTAATAAAAATGTGAATTTGCTGGAAGGAAATGAAAACAATATAATTATTACTAATTCACTATTGAACCAAAGATAATATATTGCAAAAAATAAGTGCAAGTAAAAAAATGATAACCTTGAATTTGTATGTATACATACTTATTAGCCAACCTAAAAAACAAATGAATTGCATATATGAAAAATTGAAATCATCAAATAAAAAATCAATGAAACAGAAGTATTCTCACTAAATAAATAAATAGGAAACAAAAGTATTACTCTCTCTACATAAGTTTACCAGCATTCATATAATTAAACATCAAATCAACAAATCAAGATTTTATAAAACAAAAGCACTTTCATCAACATAAAAAAAGTGTAATTTACAAAAATGACTATAGTTTTAGGGTTATTAGATTAAAATAGCTATAAGTATGATATTTTTTTTAAAAAATAGCTACACTTTATGTGTCAAAATGGCTATATTCCATGAATATGTCATTTTTAAAAATACAAAAATACATCCAAACTAAATTCCCCACTAAATAAGCCCAATCTGTTAATGTAACTGCCTTACCTTAATTTCAGTCCTTAAACCCCTTAATTTGACACTTTAAATTAGCGACAATCACATTATGACCACTACCCTCTAGGTTTTTCATCAATTTAAAAATAAAATTTGTCTTTAATCACTCTTCTTCAGTTTTCACCTAACAAACAATTCATGGCAACTATTACAGTGTTGATCCAACATTCCGAAAAAAGGAGTGAAGATAATTGCTATGTAGAATATAGTATTGACGGGATAGTGTTGAAGGAATATGCTTCGTACTCTGATATAGTTGATTTAATTTCGATAAAATTGAATATCGATCTGACAAAAAAATGTATGAAAATCAAATACACTGTCGAAGGTAACGACACGCCTATGGAAATACGTAATGACATGGGTGTGCGTGTATATGATCAGTTAAAAAAGTTCAACACTCAATTTGGAGTATATCCCTTGTGTGTAAGTATTTTCGATATTGATATAGTATACTCTAATTCTGGAGAAACTTCTATTAAAGGAGATGTGTTGCAACTTGAATACAATTAAGAATTGATTGGTACGAATGATACATTACCAATTGTCCCAACCTTTGGTGTTCAACCAGAAGATGTATTTGATGGTGGATACGATTCGATCATTACGAACAGAGCTCAAAAGGAGATAATGGTGGATCAGATATACATGGACTAGTCGACGTTGAACGATGTGATAGAAAAGTATTCAATCGATAAAAGGTTTAAATTCTTGGTGAAGAGGTCAAATTCGATTAGGTAAATTGTTGTTATATTTGTTTCAATTTAAGTGTATTGATTTATGTTTGTAGATGCAAAGCAACACTAAATTTTTTTTAAATTGTATTCAGCCAAAAGCAACGGACTATAACACACGTAAAATGGGATATTTGATATTTTCCATTCCGAGACTTGTTTGAACTTGAAAATGCAAACGTTTGCCCCTCCGTACAAACCCAATAAGGTCTTCACAGACGTTCACAAAAAAATTCTGTCAAAAACACGTTAGGATCACATATCACCCAAAATACATGGACTATAGGCACGTAAAAGGAGAAATATGGTATTTCCCGTTTCAGGCCTCGTATAAACTTGAAAATGCAGAATTTCGCCTCCGGACCAATGTACACCTTTAATAAGGTCCTCATGGAAGCCCACAAAACATTTTTGCCAAAAACACGTTGGTATCACATATCACCCAAAATCCATGGACTATTAGCACACGTAAAATGAGAAATTTGGTATTTCTCTTTTCGGGCCTCGTTTGAAATTAAAAATGCAGATGTTTGCCCCTCAGGACCAACACATGCCGTTAATAAGGTCATCACGAATGTCCACCAAAAATTTCGGCTAAAAACATATCGAGATCAGATATCATTCAAAATCCATGGACTATAGCACACGTTAAACATGAAATTTGGTATGTCATGTTTCGGGCCTTGTTTGAACTTTAAAATGTAAACGTTTTCCCCTCTGGACCAACCCACGTCATTAATAAGGTTGTCAAGGATGCCCACAAAAACTTTTGGCCAAAAAGACAGCGGGATCATACTCATAAAGTTTTTTCAGAAAAATATTTTGGGTGGTCCAAGGCTCCAGATCCATGTAATATACACAAAAAATGGAAAAATCAGTATTTCCCAGTTTGGCCTCGTTTGAACTTAAAAATGCTGACGTTTGCCACTCCAAACCAATATATTTCCATTAAAGTGGTCATTAGGGACGCCCAAAAGAATTTTCACCCAAAAAAGTGTTTAGTGCATATATCGCCCAAAATCAATGGATTATAACACAGAAATAATGAAAAAAAAACATATTTCCCTTTCTGAGCCTGGTTTGATCTTTAAAATGTAGATGCTTGCCTTACAAAACCAACACACACTATTCAATAGGACATCACATATGGCCACAAACAATTTAGGCCAAAAAACCACCTAATATATAATGTAATCAATGATTGTCTATCCTAAAGGCAAACAATATACTACCATATCTTTTAGTACGTAATGAATTAGGTGACTCTGAACTTACGAGCCCCATTAAATAGGTCGTCATAGACGTCGAAAAATTTTCTGCCAAAAAACCTTTGGGCGCACATATCATCCAAAATCCATGGATTATAACACACGAGAAATGGAAAAATATATATTTCCCATTGCGACGGCTCGTTTGAACTTAAAAATGCTGATGTGTTCCCCTTCGAACCAACCTACGCCATTCATAAGGTCGTCACGAAAGCCCACAAAAAAATTCAACCAAAAACACGTTGATATCACATATCTCCCAAAATCCTTACACGTAAAATAGGAAATTTGGTATTTTCCATTCCGTGTCTCATTTGAACTTGAAAATGTGGACGTATGTCCCTCCGGACGCACACACAGTATAATAAGGTCGTCACATACGCCCACAAAAAAGTTTGGGCAAAAACATGTCGGAATCACATATCACCAAGAATCCATGGACTATTGCACATATAAAAGGGGAAATTTTGTATTTCCTGTTTCGGGCCTAATTTGGACTTGAAAAATGCATACATATTTCCCTTCGGACCATCCCACACCATTAATAAGGTCATCAAGGATGGCCAGAATTTTTTGAGCCAAAACTACGTCGGGATCACATATCACCCAAAATCCATGGATTATAGCACACGTAAAACGAGAAATTTAATAATTTCTCGTTCTGGGCCTCATTTAACTTGAAAATATGGTTGTTTTCCCCTCCAGATCAACGCACATCATTAATAAGGTCATCAAAAATGCGCAAAACAAATTTTAGCCAAAAACACGTTGGGATCACATATCACCCAAAATCCATGGACTATTAGCAAACGTAAAATGGAACATTTGGTATTTCCTGTTCTGCGCCTTGTTAAACTTGCAAATGCAGACGTTTTCCCATCTAGACCAACCCACGCCATTAATAAGGTTGTCATAGATTCCCATAAAAAGTTTCAGCCAAAAACACATCGGGATGACATATCTCCTAAAATCCATGGAATATAGCACACGTAAAATGGGAAATTTGGTATATCCTGTTCTAGGTATCGTTTGAACTTTAAAATGCAGACGTTTGTCCCTAAAAAACCAATGCACACCATTAATAAGGTTTTCACGGATGCCCAAAAAAAAAATTGGTCAAAACACGTCGGAATCAGATATCACCCAAATTCATGGACTATAGCACCTGTAAAATAGAAATTTAGAATTTTTTGAACTTGAAAATATTGAAGTTTTCCCCTCTAGAGCAACACACACATTTAATAAAGTCGTCACGGATGCCTATGAAACTTTTAGGCCAAAAACACGTCGAGATCACATTTCACTCAAAATTCATGGGCTATAGCACACGTAAAATGGGAAATATGGTATTTTCCATTCCGAGCCTCGTTTGAACTTGAAAATGTCAATGTTTACCCCTCCAAACCAACCTACACTATTAATAAGTTCGTCACAAACGCCCACAAAACATTTTGGCCAAAAATACGTCGAGATCACATATCACCCGAAATCCATTGACTATATGTATCGACCTGTTCCCTTCGTTATAGAAAAGCCAATGGGAAAAATTCCAGAAAGCTTTTTTGTAATAACTTGGAATTTCTCAACCTAGTCCAAATTTGAATGAAATTGGAGTCAGTGAGGTCTAGGGAAATCTGGTAACAAACGGGATATCTAATTATGATTTTGATCACATGAGTAGATAGCTAAGACGTTAAGGAACCCGTACGACTTTACGGAATTGAATTTGGGTGGGTAGAACTCCCAAAACTAATCTTAGTGTAAACGAGTATTTTCTGAGTGTCATGGGATGAAAGTGTGTTGTGAAATGGGGTTTTGAAACTCTTAAATGTGCTCACTGTTTCAATGCAAGCCGCTAAGGTGGGAACACTATAGCGGGGTGAGGACCGCTGTGGTGGGACAGATGCGACTTAAGTCGGAAATAAACCCCAAAAACGTTTTATTCTACACTTTTAGACCTTGAGAGTTAAAAAATGACCCCAGGTATTTTCTTGATAGATTTTCCCCATTCTTGAGGCTAAATGTAAGGTTTTTACTCCCCGAATCAATTTTTTGATCCGTAGAACTTAGTTTCTTGGGTAATTATTGATATGGGAGGGTTTTGATCTGGGATTTATGGTGGAAAAAGCCCTAATGTGGTGGGGGGGATCAAGGGTTCGACCTAGGGTGGATATTATTGATTATAGTCCGGATAATTAGGTCTTGTTTATTGATCCCCGTGTTATATTGATTGTTTATAGACCAAGAACAAGCGGAAAGAATCCGGACAAGGAAGAATCAAGTTTCTTAGGGGATTCAAGCTTTGTTCGAGGTAGGTGATGGTTGTGATTTCATGTTGGTGTGATAGATATTTGTAATTAATTCATTATAATGCATGTATGTATGCGAATATTGCATTATTGATTATACTAATCGTAAATGAGGATGATTGAATAATTGTATGCCATGAATCATGAATTGATTTTATGATTATTAGAATGTACATTGTGATTGTGATTGTGGCTTGTTGAATGGATAGGGTGTTACAATATGACACACTAACTTGAATCGGGTGCCACGTTCCAGTGCATATATTAGATTTGATGTCACGTCCGACACAATAACTTGGATCGGGTACCACGTACCGGTACACTAACAGTTTGGGTATGGGTTTCGGGAGAGGACCAATGACTTGGCATAAGTGTATATTTTGAGATTGTGAAATTGTACATTGTTCGTAAGTGATCATTGATATTGTATATGTTCGGTGTATGCATGTTTATTAGTATTGTATTGACTTATATGTGTTTCACCTATTGGGATAGCCGCGTGATCCTACCAGTACACTGTGGTTGTGTACTGATACCGCAATTGCTCTTACTTTGTTAAGTACATGGCATCTTTAGGCGGTTACTAACATACCTCATTTTGAAGACCAATGATCGACTTGAATTCAAGGGTGAGCCAGTTCTTTCGGGATGCCATGAGTTCTCTTTTTGTTTATGTCCACATCTTTGGACTTAGACTAGTACTTAGATTTTCTTATGTTTAATTGGGTTGTACCCATTTCCTTTAAACTTATGATCCTTGTTAGAGTTTTGGTACATTTCCTTTTAGGTTCTAGGTATTATTTCCACAATTTGTTAGACTTCAGAGTTTATGGAAACTCCCTATTTTTTCTTTAGACATTTAAAATTGCTTCTGTATCTTTAAATGCCTTAGTTTGATTAAGTTGTGTAGTTCTTGGTTAGCTAATTAATATTAATGGTTGTCCCACTGGAGGGTTAGTGTGGTTGCCAATCACGACGGTCTGGGTCGTGACACTATAACACACATAAAACATGAAATTTGGTATTTCTCGTTCTGAGCATCGTTTGAACTTGAAAATGTAGACGTTTGCCCCTCCGGACCAACGCACACCATTAATAAGGTTGTCACGAACGCCCATAAAAAATTAGGCCAAAAACACGTCGGGATCACATATCACTCAAAATCTATGAACTACATCACACATAAAACGAGAAATTTAAAGATAATGCATGAGTGATTACCCATGGGTATAGGCTGTCTGTGGAAGATCAATGTTACTTGCTGAAGCCGTTTTCTCCTAAAGAAGTTAAAGATGCCATGTTTAGCATTAATGAAAATTAAAGCCTGGGACCAGACGGATATGAGAGTGGGTTCTTTAAAAAAGCTTGGGTGTGTGTAGGCTCAGATATTTGTAAGTCTGTGTTGGACTACATGAGGACATGTATATTACCTAAACAAGTTAATGCTACAATGATCTCAGTTATCTCGATGACAGCAAATCTAGTGAATACTAGTCAATATAGACCTATATCTTGCTGTAATGTGTTATATAAGTGTATCTCAAAAATGTTATGTATAAGGTTTGTTGTCATATTGCCAAAATTGGTGGGGGAAAACCAGGATGCATTTATCAAAGAAAGATCAATAATCCTCCATAACATCCTAATGTATCATGATTTACTAAGACATTACAAAAGGAAAACTAATCCAAGATGCTTGATGAAGATAAATCTTAGGAAAGCCTATGACATGGTCAAATGGGACTTTATTGAGGAAATGCTTGAAGGTTATGGATTCCCTGAAAAGTTTGTACAATTGGTGATGGCATGTGTGACCTCTCCTAGGTTCTCAGTTAGAGTAAATGGGGGTAGGATATGGTTATTTTGACGAAAAAAGGGAATTGAGACAAGGAGACCCCATTTCCCCTTTACTCGTTGTGCTTGTCATGGAGTACCTAACTAGAGTTTTGTGTCAAATGAGCAACTATCAAGTTTCAGATTCCACCCCATGTGCCAAAATACCAAAAATTAAATCATCTCATCTTTGCAGATGATTTGATTATCTTTTGCAAAGGGAGGGAATATCTTGTCAAGAAGATTATGTAGGATCTAAAACACTTCTCAAGGACTACTGGATTGGAGGCAAAGTGAGACAAATCTAGCATATTTGTGGTTGGAGTAGATGAGATTGTGTAGGAAAAGTCGTTGGTGATCACAGGATTTGCACAAGGGTCACTCCCTATCAAATATCTAGGCCTTCCTTTTCCCCTAATAAGTGGAACAAGCTAGATTGTCATCAATTAGTACTGAAGATAACATACATGATAAGGACTGCATCAGTCAGGCACCACTCTTATGCAACGAAACTATAGGTTATAGTCTCTGACCTATTTGTAGTGCAGAACTATTGGGCTTCAATATTTATCTTTCCTCAAAGTGTGGTTAAGGAGGTGGATAGAAAATGTAGAGATCTCTTACGGGGTAGCACAAAAGAGAAAAGGAAAGTAGCATTGGTATGATTAGAGGTGATAATTTCTCTTATTTAGTATTAGTTAAGAGAAATTATCACTCTTAATGATACTAATACAGTACATGATATTTATGTAGTATTAGTTAAGTGAAAATTATCAGTCTTAATGAATGAGGACTATGGGCTATAATTCTTTTTTAGAGAATGACTAGTTCTTGAATTACTTTGGATTGGGGTATAAACATGTAATTATTTTGAGTTTTATGACCCATATATATAGTTTTTCCTTTTTTATTTCTTTTAATCAATAGAGAATCTACCGCTTCATATAGTTTTCACACAATTTTGTAGCCCAATTATTTAGAAGAGTAATATAATTGATTAATGCATAAACATGTATTTCACAAGATGACATCACATTCTTTAACATAGAAGAATTTACTTTTTTAAAATATAAGGGAGAATAGAAAATACACCATAAGACTTTATACTTCATAGTTTAAGATCATGGAGTACTAAAGACACGACAACAAATTCTTAAACTAATAAAAATGAAAGGACAACTATCGACTCAAAAGAAGACTCATAAACTGAAACAAACTCACTTCACTAAAGATAATTTTTTTTAGATAAATCTTTCTCTAAAGGCAATCAAATCAATGAACCCCTTTGACTGTAGAAGCCTTCTCATCATTGAAGAACTTATCTATTGTGTCAAAGTAGTTGGAGGAATCATAAACATATGGTATGCCACCCACGGAATAAGAGACAATAGCAATATGTGCTCCTGTTGTAATAGAAAGTTTGTGTGCTTCCTGGACAACAGTTGCCCATAGCTTTTTGAAAGCTACAAAGTGTTTTGCCTTAGAGATTATCACCTTCTGTTGAGTCTTTTGTCGATGTATAATCTTAATTTGTGCCATTACAAAAGTGTTTGGTGAATGAAGAGGGCTTGGCAGAATAGTTTTGAGAAATTTTGTGAAGAAATTTGCGCACTTTATAGGTGATGATATTTGTTTTTATTTCATGGTTAAGTTAAGTATATAAATGAATTTCTTATTATGTATTTTTCTTAGAGATTTACAATCCTTAAAATATATTTTGACTCCAATTTTAAAGGTATATGAGTTACGTTTTTTTCCATTCAAGTTACATTTTTTATTTTTTTCCCAATTTTAAAGGTAGATGAGTAACATTTTTTTCATTCAAGTATCTTCTAATTTTCCTTTAATAGATTACTCCGCTTTAAAGATATGATATTTTTAATTATATTCTTAAAATTTTATTTGATTTAGAGTAGGCACATTTGTAATTTTTCCATTTTTGAATTATATGGACAATTTTAGTAATATTTGTAGGATTTTATGTCCTCTACTTTAATAAGAGTGATGTGCTAGAATCGAAAAAATATGTAAATCCTGTACATTTAGAACTAGAGGAAAATTAGATGATATAACTTGGATGGAAAAAACATAAATAATTTACCTTTAAACTATAATGGGCTTGTTCAGAAATCATCTCGTGCCATATTATGCATATGTTCATGCAAATGCAAACATCTGATATATGTATATACAAACATCTCAACATATGTTATTTTATTTGTTTCGATTTATATGTTACAAACAAAATTAAGAGAGTTCATTAAATTTTTACATAACTTTAAAATATTTTAAGTTGTTAATTTTTCTGATTTATAGGACTATTAACATAATTTTAAAGAAAATATATGTTACTCTATATGTCTTAATTTGTAAGACATGCTAAATTTTGAAAGTCACAAAATTTTAATATATTTTTAATTGTTAATTATTGTGACTTATAGTACTCATAATTTTGAAATAACATATATGTTACATTGTTTGTCCCAATTTATGCAGCACCTGTGAAATTGGTCGTCACAGACACCCACAAAAAATTTCGGCAAAAACACTACCTAATAAATAATGTAATCAATGATTGCCTCTTCTAAAGGAAAACAATATATACTACTGTATCTTTTAGCATGTGATGACTTAGGTGGCTCCAAACTCCATTAAATAGGTCTTCACAGACGTTGGGAAAAAATTTCGGCCAAAAAAATATTAGGTCCACATATCACCCAAAATCAATGAATTATAACACACGAAAAATGGAAAAATCAATATTTCCCATTGTGGCGCCTCGCTTGAACTTAAAAATGCTAATGTGTGCCACTCTGAAGCAACCCACGCCATTCATAAGGTCGTCATGGACGCCCACAAAATATTCGGCTAAAAACACGTCGAGATCACATATAACCCAAAATCAATGGACTATAACACACGTCAAAATGCAGACGTATGCCCCTCCTGACGAACGCACACAATTAATAAGGTCGTTATGGATGCCCACAAAAAAATTCATCCAAAAATACGTCTAGATCACATATCACCCAAAAACCATGGACTAAAACACATGTATAATGACAAAATTGGTATTTCCTATTCCGGATCTCGTTTGAACTTGACAATGTAGATCCTAAGCACCTTCGGACCAACCCAAACCATTAATAAGGTCGTCAGGGACGCCGACAAATAATTTCGGCCAAAAACTCATCGGGATCACATGACACCCAAAATCCATGGACTACAGGTAAAATGGGAAATTTTGTATTTCCTATTGCGGGCCTCATTTGAACTTGAAAATATAGACGATTGATCCTCTAGAGCAACCCACACCATTAATAATGTCGTCACGGGTGCCCATATCAAATTTCGGCCAAAAACACGTCTGGATCACATATCACCCAAAATTCATCGACAACAACACACGTAAACTAAGAAACTTGGTATCTCCCATTACAGGACTTGTTTAAACTTTAAAATGCAAAAGTTTGCCCCTCCAGACTTACCCAACAAGGTCCTCACAAAAAATTTCAACTAAAAACACATTATTTTAACATATCACTCAAAATCCATGGACTATAACGCATGTAAAATAGGAAATTTGTTATTTTCTGTTGCAGACCTCGTTTGAACTTGAAAATGCAAACATTTTCCCCTCCGGACCAACTCATGCCATTAATAAGGTCTTCATGGACTCCCACAAAATGTTTGAGCCGAAAACACATTAGAATCACATATCACCCAAAACCATGGACTATAACACACGTAAAATAGGAAATTTCATATTTCCCATTCGGGCCACTTTTCAACTTTAACATGCGGACGTTTGCCCATCTAGACCAATGCATGCCATTAATAAGGTCATCACAGACGCCCACAAAAAACATCAACAAAAAACATATCGGGATCACATATCACCCAAAATTCATGGACTCACACACGTAAAATGAAAAATTTGATAATTAATGTTCCGAGCCTTGTTTGAATTTAAAAATGCATATGTTTGCCCCTCTAGACCAGTCTACGCCATTGATAAGGTCGTCACAGAGTCCCACAAAATATTTTAGCCAAAAACACATCAGGATCATATATCACCCAAAATCTATGGACTATAGCACACGTAAAATGGGAAATTTGGTATTTTCCGTCCCGGGCCTCATTTGAACTTGAAATGCAGACTTTTGCCCCTATGTACTAATGCAGGCAATTAATAAGATTTTTCAAGGATGCCCAAAAAAAGTTTCGTCCAAAAACATGGCAGGATCACACTTATAAAGTTTTTTCAGAAAAATATTTTTGGTGGTCTGATACGCTCAAATTACACTTCCCTAAAGAAGTATAAGCGGTCGTCATCAAATAAAGAACCCAACTTTTAGGTTGGGGTCGATCCCACGAGGAATATAGTTCAGACTTAAACTTAACCCACGATTCTATTCGTTTATTCAAATTATTTCTGAAACATGTAATTAAGGGGGGGGGTTTGTAAACAAATAACCGATTGTTGTTTAAGTAACAAGTGAGCAAGATTCAAACTTCGAGTTATCAACATGAGAGAGAAACTAGGGTGTATGTGTTCCCCATAATCTCTTAACGCGCTAATCCTAATAATAGTAATCCTTTGCCACTGTTTTACATGCAAAGTTCATAAGTTAGGTATCCCTAAGTGATTGGTCCTCCAAATAGGGATTTCACCCCGCACCTTGGTACGATTACGTGTGTATACTTTAATAACCCTTACCTTTATCTCAAATTATACATCACATCAATGTATGGCTTAACTTTCACCCTCGCACCAATTGACATTAAACTATTAGATAGTATCCCACTAAATCTCCGTTGATAATTCTTTTCTCATTAACTACCTCCTTGGTTCGACAAGTAGCAATAAGGCAAGTTCTAACGCGTGCACTCGTTAAAAAGACTTCTAAGCGAAAGAATTACCAATACATGAATCAACACTATTCAAGAATTACTTAGTTATTATTCATACATTGTTAATTGTTCATGGTTCCCACAACCCAACTTGTGGATTTAGCTACTCATGCTTGAAAGAACACAATTCATGTTTTGATAATAAGAATTCATGAACTTTCGTTTAGAGTAGATGAAACCTGAAATCTCCAATTGAATTTCAAAGCGAAAATCTTATAAACTGAAATCCGGAAATCAAATTGCTAAAGTTGCAAGTTAATTCCCAAAGAAAATATCAAGAACTAAAAGTAAACAATAATGTCTAACCCCAAAAAACGAGGTTTACATACCCTATTTATAGAAAAATATAGCCTAAATAAAAAGAAACAAAATGAGGAAATAAACTTATCGGACGCGGCTTTGATCGACGACTCGACCTACTGACCGTGGGTAGACCTACGGTCCGTAGATCTTCTCCGTTGGTCAACACTTAGAACTTCTTTAGCAGAGGCTGGAACCTTCACTCTTAGATCATCAACGACGGACGTGCAGGACGGACTGTAGGTCGACCTACGATTCGTGGGTCCTCTTTCATGGCTCCACACTTATGATTTTCATCAGGTACTGGAACTACAACTCTCTGAACACATTAGAAGGAATTGGAGGATGGCCCGTGGGTCGACCTACGGTCCGTAGATAACTTCGTAGTTCCAGACTTTGTTAGAATTCCCTGATGGTCCTATCTACACTTACTCATTGACGGACCATCAGAGGACCTACAGTCCGTAGGTCACTCCGTGGGTGGCTACTTCTGCATACTTTTAGCTGTTATCTCACTCAACCGCGTCCAAGCCTACTTCCTGGAAACATAACACATAAAACATTATTTCCGATACAAAATGGCCCTAGACACACACAACTCTTAAGTGAAATGCATCAAAGTACCGTAAACTCACGGTATATCAACACCCTCAATACACTCAAATTACACTTCCCTAAAGAAGTATAAGCGGTCGTCGTCAAATAAAGAACCCAACTTGTAGGTTGAGGTCAATCCCACGAGGAATATGGTTCAGAATTAAACTTAATCCAAGATTATATTTGTTTTGTCAAACTATTTCTGAAACAAGTAATTAAAGGGGAGGGGGAGGGGGGTTTGTAAGCAAATAATCGATTGTTGTTTAAGTAACAAGTGAGCAAGATTCAAACTTTGAGTCATTAATATGAGAGAGAAACTAGGGTGTATGTGTTCCTCATAAGCTCTTAACGCGGTAATCCTAATAATAGTAATCATTTCCTAGTGGTTTACCTGCAAAGTTCGTAAGTTAGGTATCCCTAAGTGATTGATCCTCCAAATAGGGAATTTCACCCCGCACCATGGTCCGACTACGTGTGTATACTTTACTAACCCTTACCTTTACCTTAGATTAGACATCACATCAATGTATGACTTAGTTTTCACCCTCACATCAATTGACATTAGACTTTTAGATAGTATCCCACTAAATCTTTGTTGATAATTCTTTTCTCATTAACTACCTCCTTGGTTCGGCAAGTATCAACAAGGCGAGTTCTAACACGTGCACTCTTTAAAAAGACTTCTAAGCGGAAGAATTACCAATACATGCATCAACACTATTCAAGAATTACTTAGTTATTATTCATACGTTGTTAATTACTCATGGTTCCCACAACCCTAGTTGTGGATTTATCTACTCATGCTTGAATGAACACAATTCATGTTTTGATAATAAGAATTCATGAACTTACGTTTAGAGTAGATGAAACCTGAAATATCCAATTGAATTTCAAAGCAAAAATTTTATAAACCAAAATCTGGAAATCAAATTGCTAAAGTTGCAAGTTAATTCCCAAAGAAAATATCAAGAACTAAAAGTAAACAATAATGTCTAACCCCCAAAAACTAGGTTTACATACCCTATTTATAGAAAAACATGTCCTAAAACAAAAAGGAAACAAAATAAGGAAATAAACTTCTGGGACGTGGCTTTGATTGACGACTCGACCTACAGACCGTGGTAGACCTACAGTCCGTAGGTCCCCTCCGTTGGTCAACACTTAGAAATTTTTTAGCAGAGGATGGAACCTTCACTCTCAGATCAACAATGACGGATGTGCAGGATGGACCATAGGTCGACCTACGGTCCATGGGTCCTCTTCTGTGGCTCCACACTTGGGATTTTTATCAGGTACCGGAATTTCAACTCTCTGAACACATTCGATGGATGTATAAGACCGACCGTGGATCGACTTACGGTCCGTGGATCGCTTCGTAGTTCCACACTTGGTCAGAATTCCCTGATGCTCCTATCCACGCCTACCCATCGACGAACCGTCAGAGGACCTACAGTCCGTAGGTCACTCCGTGGGTGGCTACTTTTGCATATTTTCAACTGTCATCTCACTCAACCGTGTCCAAGCCTACTTCCTGCGAACATAACACATAAAACATTATTTCCAATACAAAATGGCCCTAGACACACACAACTCTTAAGTGAAATGCATCAAAAATAGCGTACACTTACTGTATATCATGGTCCAAGCGCCAGATCCATGTAATATACACAAAAAATAGAAAAATCTATATTTCACGCTTTGGGCTTTGTTTGAACTTGAAAATGCTGACGTTTTCCCCGCCAAATCAATCCACGCCATTTAAGTGGTCTTCAGGGATGCTTGATACGCTCAAATTACACCTCCCTACAGAAGTATAAGAGATCGTTATCAAGTAAAGAACCCAACTTGTAGGTTGGGGTCGATCCCACGAGGAAAATGGTTTAGACTTTACTTTAACCAACAATTATATTCAGTTAGTCAAATTACTTCCAGAAACAAGTAATTAAAAGGGGGTCTGTTTGTGTGAAATAAATAGTAAGAATTTAATAAGTAATCAGTAATCAAAACTCAACTTTGGTTGTTATCAAGATAAGAGAAATAACTAGGGTATACGTGTTCCCCACAAACTCATAACGCAGTAATCCTAGTAACAACAATCCTTTCCTAGTGTATTACATGCAAAGTGATAAGTTACGTATCTCTAAATCCTTGGTCCGACATCTAGAGAATTTCACCCCGCACCTTGGTCCGGCTACGTGTGTATAATTTACTAACCCTTATCTTTCCCTCATATTATACATCATAATCGATGTTTGGGTTAGTTATTATTTCGCACCAATCGACACTAGCCTATTAGATAGTATCACACTAACTCTATGTTGATAATTCTTTTCTTGTTGATTACCTCCTTGGTCCGGCAAGTAGCGACAATGCGAGTTCTAACGCGTGCACTTGTTAAAAAGACTTCTAAACGAAAGAATTATCAATGCATACAAAACACTATTCAAGAATTGCTTATGTACTATTCATACTTTGTTAATCGCTCATGGTTTCCACAACCCTAGTTGTGGATTTAGTTACCCATATTAGCAAGAACACAATTCATAGTTTTAGATGAAGAAATCATGAACTTATGTAAAGAGAATAATAAACCCAGAAATTCAACTTGAATTGCAAAACCAAAATCTTCAAAACGCACTTAGGAAATCAATAATTGCTAGAGTTGCAAATTAATCTCCAAAACCACAAAGTAAAACTAGAATAATAATGTCTAATCCACAAAAACGAAGTTTACATGCCCTATTTATAGAAAACAAATCCTAAATTAAAAGGAAAACAAATTAAGGAAAGTTTGTTCAGGCACGCGTCTTCATTCCACGAGACTGACTTACGGACCGTCGATAGATCTACTGTCCGTAAGTCCCTTCCGTCAGCCAGGACTTAGAAAATATCTTAGCTTCCAAAAATCAGCTTCTCTGAAGCAAACGACGGACTTACAGTACGGACCGTAGATCGATCTATGGTCCGTCAATCCCCTCCGTAGTTTCACACTTAGAATCTTCAAAAATCAGGTACTGGAACCCTCACAGTATCATTCTACGGATCAATCAGTATGGTCCGTAGATCAATCTACGGACCGTCAATGGCCACCGTGGTTCCACACTTGGTCAGATTTCCCTGATATGTCATCCATACCTTGCTTGCTGATCTACGACCATCACCCACGGACCGTCAATGGACCTACCGTCCGTAGATCACCTTCGTGAATGCCTTTTTTCTGCATTTCTCTCATCTGTCTCTATAACTCCGCGCCTGAACATCTTTCCTACAGAATACAATAAAAACACATAAAAACCAATACAAAAAGGCCCTAGACACACACAACTTGTAAGTGAAATGTATTAGAAATACCGTAAACTCACGGTATATCAACACCCTCAACTTAAATTCGTTGTTTGTCCTCAACGACGCACTACGACTCTAAACGACACTTGTATAGAAGCAAGCATTTCTGGCCCAAGCAATCACATGACTCTCTACCCCCCTCACTTTTCAGGTGCAACTTCGTTCTCTTAGACTCGACAAGCTAATCTATGCGGATCAAACCATGACACAGATCGACTAACTGACACACAACATGCACCTTATCACTGTCACCAAGGCACCAACTTTTCAACAATGTAACTAATGCCCTTAATTCAAACGAAATCCCTTTTGCAGAAAAGATGCTTGTCATTCATGGTACAAAGATTTATTCAACACTCACACTCAGAAGTAATTTCAAGTACAGTTAGTGCTTAATGCCATAAGCTTGCCTTTATTTTCACTGCTTAGATTCTCCAAACTAGACTCTAGGATCACTATAGGACTTTATTGGCTTGTAACGTAGGCTCAGAGTCAGGTGTGGTATATTTGGGTACTGCTTAGTGACTTTCTGCCCTCCTTGACATTACACTAGGCTTTTAACCTCTTTTTGCCCTATTTCTGTTATTACTATTGCTTTACCTTCTTTCCTTTCATTTTCTTCAACCACGGATGTGACTTTAGACTTTGTAGCTCTCTTTACCTTTACTTTATTTTTCTTTTGGCTTTCAACTAGTCACATCCTTTCCTCCCGTTTTCTTTATTTTTTTCTTTTTTCACATCACTCTTTTTTTTACCCATTTTTCTTTCAGTTTCCTCTTTCATAGCCACCCTCAACTTATGGATTTTCCGTTAGTTGAGGTGCATAATACCCGATGTTGGGTCAGGGCCAAGATTGAAGTTACTTTTTACATTAGCCACCCTCAACTTAGGCTTTTGGCCTAAGTCAAAGTGCACATGTCCAAGGAGGGACCGGGGCCAACATAGTAGATTATGGGAAGGTGAGTTCGGGGTTTGGAAAGAAAGGTTTACTTTTAGGCTCAAAGTTGGATCAAAGGGAGCAGTTATTTCATTTGGTTGGATCCTTCTTTTAGGCAATTTGTGGACTTTTCAGAACAATGGCCTATGATCACTTTCTAACCTCTAGATTGAATTGTCTTAGCAGGACTAACCGGGCAAGTTCTAGTTTTGCACAAAAACTGTTTGAACACTCAACGATTCTCACCCACTCTTGGCACATAGTTTCATTATCAGATCATCAGATTAACTCAGTTCAAGTTTCAGCTCAAGTCATGCCATCAAGTTGATTCGTTATTATGTTATACTCAGAACCAACATATTCAACTAATCGTAGCCTACAACTTCTAGCGTACCTCCCAAATTCTGATGGGTACCATTTTTCATAAGCCATCATGCTTCTTTATTTATCATGCTGCTACACATACAATCCTAAGACATGCCAGTTCAACAAAAATTAAACAGGCAAGAAAACCCCAAGAGAGGATTCATGAGTTGGGTTATTCAGACTTCACCCTATCACTCACAATCCATTTATCCCACCCCCAACAAAAATAGATGCAGTTGTCCCCAATGCATACAAAAATAATAAAAGAAAATGGATAAGGTGAAGCAAACCTGCAGCGCAAAGCGCCAGCGAATCATCAACAAGCAGGGGGTCCGATTTCTCGGAACCCGCTGGAACAACAGTGGGGGCACCCTCAGTAGTTCCCACATCTGCAATCATAGCACCCTCAATAGTGCTCTCTATCAATCTCTCCGCACCATCAGTGGTGTTTACAACGTCCCACAAAACAGGCTGGGCTGCTTCCACTGGAGCAGAGCTCGATGCCTCTGCAACTCTCTCATGCACTCTCTGCTGGCGCAACTCTTCGTCTACAATCGAGGCCCTCCTTGCCTCCTTTTCCTGCCTACGCTGTCTCTTGAGAGCTTTCTCCTTCTCAGTGCGATGAGACCGGTGCCGCTGGCCTTTGGCATGTGTAGGGGCAAGCTCCTCCTCGGCGGTCCCACTGAATAGAGCATCTAGCACTGTATCATCAGCCAGTGCAGTAGGTGCAACCTGAGGCTCAACTGAAGGTGCGACAAGGATGGCATCAACGTCAGTCCGAAGGCTGGCTAAGTCAGCCTGCAAAACAGATAGATCTATGGCCGAGAATGATCGCTCGAGGACTCGCAGTTCAAAGGCATCAAGGCGCTTATTAACGGCCTGGACCTTCCGGTCCATCATCCCCTCCATCCTGCGCTCCATTCTAGCCTCGGACTCGGCGATCGACTTTTGCATCCACGGCTGGATGTGATGCAGCAGGGTGGCCATCTGAGCTTCCAACTTCTGTACTCTGGCCAATGGGACAACAATAGCTCCTAACTGTGGTGTAGATCGGGAAGAACTAGGAGCCATACTAGCTGCCTAAGATAAGGAGCCCGGGACAGTGTCGGCGTGATCTGGGATGCTGGGGTCACCGCCCTGTGCCTGCCTCACTGTGTCTGCAAGGTCGGTACCTAAGGGAGGTACCTTAACCTGAGGCTCTCTGCGAGGTGCTGCCATATTTGCCTCATCTCAAATAAGGCCAATGTCCAAAGCCCCTGTAGGGTGGACTAACTTGTCACAATGCCAGATCGGCACTCTAGAGTCCCTGCACAAATGAAAAATTAGACATGGGAAGGGGTAAGTAGTGGAGGTCCTGAATGCCCTCTCGTGAATCTCTACCAGCAGCATGCGGGCAAAGTCAATTGCCACTCCTGCAACTAATGCCGCAACCATGACTACTCTGTCCCACGTGACTTGGTTGTCAGCTTTTGTAGGCGACACTCTGTTACGCACCAACAGCTAGAAGAACTTGGCCGCAAAATTTAATGTGGCCTTTCGGATGCCTAACCGTGGAGTGGCGACCCATTTTGCACGCTCGCCATCTGCAACAATGTACCTAGCCAACCATAGTAGAACAACCTCTCGCTGCTCAGCGTTCCTCTGGAAAGCGCCACTCTGCACGATGTCCTATCTATAATCGAACTCTGTTGTATTGAGAGACCAAGAGTGACCCGTGGTAGGACCATAGAGAAAATGTCTTATTGTGGCAGGTGATATGTTCACCGGACAACCTCGAACCAAAGTGGAAGTGAGAGGATCTTGAGCTAGGGGCTTTGACTCCTTGGAAATTGAACTGCGGAGAGTGGCAACATAGGAAACATAGAATTCCCGCACAATCTCCTCGCTATATGTCCCTGGGTCTCGAGCCATCCAGTCACACTTGTGAAGGTTGAATAACCGGTGAATGTCCAGAACAGTGTGCAAGCTCCCCGTGAGGACTCTACGCTCCTGTGTAATCAGTTGGGCCATCTTTTGTTTATCGTTTACCATCTTGGCATCCCGATAAATTTGCCATTGGCCTTCTACACACCACCTATTTAGCTCGCCGGCTACATGAGTGGGGTCATCATTCTGTAGTGCAGGTATAAACTCTGAGCTAGTTGCCTCATCAGACGAGGCTCCTTGGTCCTTCTCACCAGACCCTATGGCTGATTTAGCAATGGACCCTGCAGCATGGGCAGACTCGGATCCAGAAGACTGGGCAGACTTGGAGCCTGAAGCATGGGCAGACTCGGACCCGGACATCGACCCCTCTGAACTGGAAGCAGCCCCAGTTGGTGACCCGATCAGTGTGTGCTCCTCATCAGACTGGGAGACAGTGACTACGTCGGGAAGCACCTTCCGGGGGGTGCCTCTGGTGCCTCGAGGTGCAGTGCGAGAAGTTCTAGTGTTGAGAGGAACATATGTTGGATCTGTGTCGGTGTCTGTGTCCTCATCGATTAACCGGAAGCTAGGGGCAACATATTTTGACTTGCCCCGTTTTGAAAAGATGACCAGCTTTTTGGGTGCCATCGTACCTGCAGAAGCGATATTAGTGCCCAAGACTAACCATAGATAAACAATAAAAACTTTTAGAACTATAACCGAACAGGGACAAAGCCCTAGGAAAATTTCAGACAGATGCTACAATGGTCATCCACGGAGGAGACCTACGGTCCGTAGACTGATCTACGGTCCTGGATCTCTTCCGTGGATCAGGGACCCAACAATATAGGTCGCAGATGAAAACCACGAATGTGCAGAACGGTTTGTAGATTAATCTACGGACCGTCGTCCACGGCCGTGGTTTCACACTTGGTAATTTTTTTGTGTGCATCCAGTGACGAACGTTATCTACGGTCCGTAGATGGGGTATCGTGGATGCCATCTGTGCCAGGTTTCAGCCATATTATTCTGATCAATCATATGTGGCCTTATTTTTCAACATTAACGAAGCTTCATCATGCATTTCAACATTTAACTATGCTAGTTCTTCATTCTTAAGATTCCGACTGGTCATTTTACCAAACAATTTAGACAAGTTTCGGAACCCGAAGTCGAAACTTACATATATACTTACAATCACAGACAATAAAGCTACACAATCACTATCCATCATTCCAAGGGCATTGTAATTTTTAAATTTATCATGCAATTTCGATCTAACAATTACCTAAGGTCAAGACCCAACTCTCAACTTTCTATATTCAATCTATGAATCGAAATTCAAAGTGAGGGGAAAGTCTATTACTTTACAAGAAACGAGGAGTGGGGTGATTGTGTGATGACACTAAGCTTTGCAAGACCAATGAATCACCTCTTCACTACTAACCAAACACCGGACCCTTCTTGTGGAAATTGGAATGGGTTTTAAGTGAAATGGAAGGGAATTTGGGAATTTATGGAAGGGATGATATTATAGGGGAGTTATGGAGTGATTTAGGGAGTTTATGGGATGGGGGAAACAGTTTTGGGAGTAATGAAGGGAAGTGGAATGGTTTAAAAAAAATGGGGGTTTTTAAATAGGGGGTCCGGGTCGGGTCAGAATGCCTTAGGGTTTGGACTCACGAGACCCCGTCTACGGTCCGTAGATCAGGACCGTAGATCACTATTACTCTTAGAAAAATTTAGAGACTTACCTGGGATCTACGGACACTATTTACGGTCCGTTGATGAATCGACGGACCGTCGATGGGGTCCGTAACCTCTGCACCAGACCATTCCTGCAGATTTATTTCGTGATGTACCTGCACATGTAGCAACCAATAAGCTACTATTTTTTTTTAACATTTTCTGGACACTTTTTAGACACGGACCCTATACTAATTCTAGCCAACACTAAGAACTAAAACACTAAAACACCTACCTAAATTTAGACAAAAGACGCAATTTAAATAGAGAAAGCTAAACTACTAAATGGAAAAAAGAACCCAGTCGTTGGCTAGATTGTACATCTTGGGTTGCCTCCCAAGCAGCGCTTGATTTAACGTCGCGGCACGACGCAAGTGCCTTGATTACTCAGACTTCATCAAGATTGTAGGCCTCAATCACTTCTTGCACAGTTTCAGCATTGCCTAGATAGACCTTGATCCTTTGCCCGTTTACCACGAACCTTGTTCCATCCCTATTTTCAAGCTCAACCGCTCCATGAGGGAGCACTTTTGTGAGCAAAAATGGCCCGGTTCATTTAGACTTGAGTTTGCCTGGAAACAGGTGCAACCTAGAGTTGAATAGCTAGCACCAAGATCACACAATGCCTTAGCAAAGTGTAATAACCCTATAGTACATGGGATCGTGAAAGCACCAGGGTCTTCCTTCTTCTGCACCAGAGATCTTGTAGCAATAGCGCTACAATGCTGTAATCTATCATCATCTTCAAAACTCACATACCTTTTCTTTGTCACCATATCTATCATAAACTTTGCATACCCAGGCATTTGCTCCAAGGATTCTATCAAAGGGACATTGATAGAAAGCTGCTTCAACATAGTAATAAACCTGCGATATTTACCATCTTCAGTCTTCTACACTAACCTTTGTGGAAAAGGTGGTGGAGGTCTAGGTATGGGGACCACTTTCTGAGATATCTTCGCTTCTTGCTCTGTCGCAGTCTCAGAATCTTCTCTAACTTCCACCATATCATCTTCTTTTCTAATCTCAGTATCCACCACAGACGGCATAGGTGGATCTATGGTTTGCTTACCCCCTCGAGTAGTAATTGCCATACAATGACCATCATTCTTTGGATTCTGGATGGTGTTGCTAGGAAGAGTGCCAGGTTGACGCGGGTTCACTGTAGTAGACAACTGAGTCATCTGCTGCTCTAGATGCTTTATTGACACTGCATGGGCATCAACCTTTTGACCAATACCAGACAAGTCGTTTCTCATCTACTTCACATTCTCATCAGTTGCATCAAACCTTCTCATCATCTTCTGCATCATATCTTCAATACACGCCATATTACCCCCAGCTTCCCTAGCACCAGATTCTCGATTTTGAGGGGGAACATAGGGTCCAACCCGATCGTTTCTGTTGCCATAGTTGTTCCTGTTGTAGTTGTTGTCGCGATTGAAGTTCCCATCTCGGACATAGTGACCCTCTCGGTTGTAATTTCCATAGTTTCGACCTTGGTTCCGTTGACCATGGCGCCAATTTTCCGTGTTGGATCCTTGGGCATTTGGTTGATAACCCCCCGTCTGATCATTCACAGCATAAGTATCCTCTTCATAGTAAGACTCCTCAACTGGTGGTGGAGTTCTAGTTAAGTAGTTCACAACATTTACCTTTTCTGCTCTTCCGCTCACATGCTTCAGTACCAACCCCAACTCTGTCCTCATCTGGGCCATCTCCTCACAAATATCATCTGCAAAATTGTTAGTTGTATTATGAACAACAAATGTGTTTCTCCCAGTATCTGACCTCCTAGTGCTCTATGCCTTATTGTTACGAGAGATCCTCTCCAGTTTTTCAGCAATCTGTGCATATGTACAATAACCATATGAACCTCCAGCAATAGTGTCAAGTACTGCTTTATTGTTATCATCCTGTCCTCGATAGAAATATTTCTTCAGCGACTCATCATCAATACGGTGATTTGGAACACCCCTTACGAATGTTGTGAATCTGTCCCAAGAGCTACTCACAGACTCTCCAGGTAATGCTACAAAGTTGTTGACCCTATCCTTGTGATTGAGCTTCTTGGACACTGGATAGTACTTCGCTCAGAACACCTCCGCCAGTTGGTCCCATGTAAATATTGAGTTATAAGGAAGCTCAGTGAACCATACTGCAGCATCGCCTGTGAGTGACAGAGGAAACACTTGTAATCCAATGACATCCAGATCCA
The DNA here is from genome assembly GCF_900185275.1 of Solanum verrucosum. NCBI lineage: Eukaryota > Viridiplantae > Streptophyta > Magnoliopsida > Solanales > Solanaceae > Solanum > Solanum verrucosum. The sequence continues at coordinate 2,817,491 of NW_026020416.1, forward strand.
AGTCTGGTCTACCTACACAACTTTTTCAAACCACCCTTAGCTTGGCTAAATGAGCATGTGGATCTTTCGATGGCGATCCTGAGAATAAGCTTCTTGCTGTAAGCATCTGCATCAAACTACTAGTCACCACAAATGTGTGCCCTGGAGGTAGAGGGGGTAAAACAATAGGCCCATCAGAGTCTTCAATATTCATGTTTCCCCGATAGTTGTCATGTTGTCGTGGGCCTAGTGGATCTTGCGCCTTCAACGCATCCCCCACTTGATTTTCAGGTGGAACCTGGTTGTCCCTACCAACTACCCTCTGTTGTTGTAACTCAACTGCATCATCTAGATTTCCTCCGATAGGATCAATTGGATCTCTTGGATTGTTCATTCTTTGCAAAGTGCAGTTCAGCTCTGGATCGTAAGGAGTAAGTGGTTCACCCTGGCTCTGTGTACTTGGTATACACTAGAGTGAGAACCTGAGAGGGACAAAAACAAAGAGAAAAAGTAAAATTAGGAAATATTTGACTAACGTTCAATAATGTAGTTAAAATAAATCAAAAAGCCAAAATCCCTGACAGCGGCACCAAAATTTGATACGCTCAAATTACACCTCCCTATAGAAGTATAAGCGATCGTTAACAAGTAAAGAACCCAACTTGTAGGTTGGGGTCGATCCCACGAGGAAATGGTTTAGACTTTACTTTAACCAACAATTATATTCAATTAGTCAAATTACTTCTAGAAACAACTAATTAAAGGGGGGGGTCTGTTTGTGTGAAACAAATAGTAAGAATTTAACAAGTAATCAGTAATCAAAACTCAACTTTGGTTGTTATCAAGATAAGAGAAATAACTAGGGTATACGTGTTCCCCACAAACTCATAACGCAGTAATCCTAGTAACAACAATCCTTTCCTAGTGTATTATATGCAAAGTGATAAGTTAGGTATCTCTAAATCCTTGGTCCGGCATCTAGAGAATTTCACCCCGCACCTTGGTCCGGCTACGTGTGTATAATTTACTAACCCTTACCTTTACCTCATATTAGACATCATAATCGATGTTTGGGTTAGTTATTATTTCGCACCAATCGACACTAGCCTATTAGATAGTATCACACTAAATCTATGTTGATAATTCTTTTCTTGTTGATTACCTCCTTGGTCCGGCAAGTAGCAACAAGGCGAGTTCTAACGCGTGCACTCATTAAAAAGACTTCTAAACGAAAGAATTATCAATGCATGCAAAACACTATTCAAGAATTGCTTATGTACCATTCATACTTTGTTAATCGCTCATGGTTCCCACAACCCTAGTTGTGGATTTAGTTACCCATATTAGCAAGAACACAATTCATAGTTTTAGATGAAGAAATCATGAACTTATGTAGAGAGAATAATAAACCCAGAAATTCAACTTGAATTGCAAAACCAAAATCTTCAAAACGCACTTAGGAAATCAATAATTGCTAGAGTTGCAAATTAATCTCCAAAACCACAAAGTAAAACTAGAATAATAATGTCTAACCCCCAAAAAGGAGGTTTACATGCCCTATTTATAGAAAATAAATCTTAAATTAAAAGGAAAACAAATTAAGGAAAGTTTGTTCAGGCACGCGTCTTCATTCCACGAGACTGACTTACGGACCGTCGATAGATCTACTGTCCGTAAGTCCTTTCCGTCAGCCAGGACTTAGAAAATATCTTAGCTTCAAAAAATCAGCTTCTCTGAAGCAAACGATGGACTTACAGTATGGACCGTAGATCAATCTATGGTCCGTCAATCCCCTTCGTAGCTTCACACTTAGAATCTTAAAAAATCAGGTACTGGAACCCTCACAGTATCATTCTACGGATCAATCAGTACAGTCCGTAGATCAATCTATGGACCATCAATGGCCACCGTGGTTCCACACTTGGTCAGATTTCCCTGATTTGTCATCCATACCTTGCCTGCTGATCTACGACGATCACCCACGGACCGTCAATGGACCTACGGTCCGTAGATCACCTCCATGAATGCCCTTTTTTTGCATTTCTTTCATCTGTCTCTATACCTCCGCGCTTGAACATCTTTCCTGCAGAATACAATAAAAACACATAAAAACCAATACAAAAAGGGCCTAGACACACACAACTTGTAAGTCAAATGTATTAGAAATACCGTAAACTCACGGTATATCAATGCTCACAACAAATTTTGCCCAAAAAACTGCTAAGCGCATTTATCAATATAAATCAATGGGTTATAGTACACGAAATGAAGATGTTTGCCTTACATAACCAACACACACCATTAAATAGGATGTCACAGATGAGCATAAAAAAATTCGGCCAAAAAACTACTCCCTCTGTCCCTAATTACTTGTCCACTTTTCCTTTTATAGTTGTCCCTAATTAGTTGTCCACTTGGACAAATCAAGAAAGGAAAAATTCTTTTTACCTATTATACCCTCAATTAAATGACTAATTATTTTTAAAAATGTAGAACATTTCATCCACTTCATAATTAATAGGGGTAAAATGGTAAACTCACTATGTCATTAATTATTTTCTTAATAGGTGTGCCAATTCAAAAGTGGACAAGTAATTAGGTACTGAAGGAGTACCTAATAAATAATGTAATCAATGATTGCCACTCTCAAATGCAAACAAATATATACTACCATATCATTTAGTATGTAATGAATTAGGTGGCTTTGAACTAACAATCCCCATTAAATAAATCGTCACAAACGCCCACAATATATTTCGGCTAAAAAACCTTTGGGTGCACATGTTATCCAAAATCCAGGGATTATAACACACAAAAAATAGAAAAAATTGTATTTCCCATTGCAACGCCTTGTTTGAACTTAAAAATGCCGATGTATGCCCCTCCAAACAAACCTACTCCATTCATAAGGTCGAAGAGAAGCCCACAAAATATTCGGCCAAAATCACATCGAGATCACGTATCAACCAAAATCCGTGGACTATAGCACACGTAAAACAAGAAATTTGGAGTTTCCCGTTCCGCACCTTGTGTGATCTTTAAAATGCAAATGTATGCCCCTCCAAAAAAAGACATACAATTAATAAGGTCATCACAGAACCCGACAATTTTTTTGTCCAAAACCACGTCGGGATCACATATCATCCAAAATCCATTGACTATTGCACACGTGAAATGAGAAATTTGGTATTTCCAGTTACGAGCCTAAATTCACCTCAGAATGCACATGTATTCCCCTCTGGACCATCCTACATAATAAATCAAGTAATCACAGATGCCAAAAAATATGTTTTGGCCAAATACACGTCGAGATCACATATCACATAAAATTCATGGAATATAGCACAAGTAGAACAAGAAATTTTGTATTTCACGTTCGGGGCATCATTTGAACTTGAAAGCGTGGATGTTTTCCCCTCTTGATCAACACACGCCATAAATAATTTCCTCATAGATGTGCACAAAAAATTCCGCCAAAAATACACCGAGATCACTTATCACCGAAAATCCATGCACTTTAGCACATGTAAAACAGAAAAGTTGGTATTTCCTATTATGTGCCTTGTTTGAACATGAAAATGTAGACGTTTGCCCTTCCGGACAAAGACACATCATTGATAAGGTCCTCGGGGACGCCCATAAAAGGTTTCGACCAAAAACATGTTCGGATCACGTATCACCCAACATCCATGGACTATAACACAAGTAAAATGAGAAATTTGGTATTTCCTATTCTGGGCCTTGTTTGAACTTGAAAATGCAGATGTTTGATCCTCCAGACCAACACACGCCATTAATAAGGTCTTCAGGGACGCCCACAAAATATTTTAGCCAAAAATCAATGGGATGAGATATCACCCAAAATTAATAGACTATATAGCACACGTAAAACGGGAAATTTGGTATTTCATATTCTGGGCCTCGTTTGAACTTGAAAATGCGGAAGTTTGCCCCTTCATACCAATTCACACTATTAATAAGGTCATCACACACGCTAATAACACTCAACTACAATGCGTTTGGGTCGATCCCACAAGGAGTGATACAGAAAAGAATTCAGATACAAAGTATGAAAGTGTTCTAATTTCTTGTAGAAAGGAAATGAACAAAACACAACATAATGTAAATTAATAAGTTTCATTTATCAATTAAGAGTTTGGTAATCAATTGTTAAAGAAGAGAATTGACGTGATGTTTGAACAAATAGAGAGGGAACCTTAGAAGTGTGTGAGCAATCAAATACTAATTTCACTCAATGGGTAATGAACAATTGCTTTAAGTCGTTCAATCTCAATGAGTAAGATGGATTGTAACTATAACAACCATTTTCAATCAACTATTATGTTTCAAGCGAGTTCCTTCGAACCTCATCAAGCTTAACAATGCAAAACAACCCAAATTCTTAATTTAACCCACTTTATCAAGCTGGGTTGTACAGACACAAGTCAATACAACTATCAATCATTTACTCCACTCTAAGCAACTTCACAAGCAAGTATAGAGACCTCAAGCTAGAACAAAATTTGCAACTTCAGTTCATCAATGAAACATGAATAAATAACAGAACTCATTTCAAAACAATAGTAAATCTAACAATTAAAAATACCCACAAGCTAATTTATGTATTCGATTACATAGTCACACCGCTAAGAAATGGGGATTTAGCTTGATGACAAAATCTTCAATGCTCGATGCCAAACTTAAGACTAAAATATCTAAGCTCAAAACCCTCTCCAAGAATATTCGGTATTGTAAAAGTATGTAAAATCTCTAAAATTTGTGTAAGACCCTTTTATCTCTCTTCAAAAATCAATTTATATGTTTCCAAAATCTTCCCAAAATTTAAGTATGCAGTCCTATCAACGAAGTTAGTTGCGATCGCTTAATGACTCGGTGATCCGCCGATTCGCACACCTTCTTCTTATATGGACTTGACTTTTTCTTCCACTTGTTCTGTTCATTTAAGCGAGTTGGATCGAGTTCGCCGTTCCATTCGATACATCGCCGAAGTGCACTTTCATTCACCGAGTTCACTTAGTTCATGAGCCAACTCGCTGGAACTTTTGGCGAGCTAAAAGCTCACTCGGTGAGTCACAGAGTGGCTTTTGCGAGGTCCAGCCTTCTTTTTCTTCAGTTTTTCCAACTTTTTCGCTTCTTTTCGCAATGTAATGTCCTTGCACTGTTCTTATACTTTCATGGCTGCACATAAATAATTTAACATAAGTTATGAATACAAAATAGGCATTGAGGACACTAATTCCATAAATAACAAGCCCTAAATGAGTAAAAATTTGGGACTCATCAACACCTCAATATCAAACTTTTTCTTATCTCAAGTAAAAGACGAGATCAATTTGGTCAATAAGGATGTCTACAAGTAGTGCTCCTTGAGAATCAACATGAAAGTGCACACAAGGTTCAACCCAAAACATGCAATGCAAAATTGTGAACTCAAAAGTTTCAACTTATGACTCGCCATCATCAATTTGAGTTCATGCTCACAAATACTCACTTCAAATGCATATTAATGCCCAACAAAAGTATTCGAATGCCCTCATATCAAGAATGATTCCATGCTCTCACAAATCCAATCAAGGATTACAATTAGGGAATTGAAATCAACTCTCACACTCTCAATGAGAAAAACATGCATGATTTTACCCATAGGCTTGCCCATATTTTCCAACCAACGCATTACTTGGCTTATGCAAGATCAAAAAGGTCTTTCAAGGCTTGCAATTAGGCTGAGGGTAAGGGTATGATCATTTCGGCTTAGTGACTCTAGATTTATGAAGTGTGGTTCAAATTTCACTTCTTTTCCTTTTCTTTCATTCTTTTCATATGCACAATTCATCCTTGGCCGACTCATAGCACACACAATTTTTCATATAGCTCATTGTATACCCCTTTTATTTACACAACAATGCAAAAAGGATACAAATTTATCATTTCTTTTCTTTCACTCTTTTTTATATATATGAAGGGGTTCTATCATTTTCGTCACAAGTTTCCAAGGACGAATTTCACAAACTTCTTGATCGGTTTCTTTTCTCATTCTTACCACACCCCAACTTAGGCTTTTGGCCTAAGTTTGCTATTCATACAAACTAATGCTTCATGAAGGTTAATGGTGGGAAATATATGGCAATTTCAACAATCGGTCTTAATATTTGTTGTTCATGTTTTATCCAAAGAAAAGGTTAGTCTCAAATGGTGCCAAGCTAGGTTCACACACTCACAAGGTGGTCACACAAAGGTATATAAATTGGGTTCACTCTAAAAAACTCATGCCTAAGGTCATTTCCTTCATTCATATATGGTAGTTAAGTGGACCAATGTGACAAGTTCTAGGTATCTTCATGCACACTTTTCAAGTAAACCTCACCACACATGGAATCCAACACAATCTTCGATCACAACTCTACAAGTTAATCTGGTGTGCAATAGTCATTGCAAGACTCACCTTGATATTTGACTAGTCACAATGAGATGCTAAGATTTCACACAAGACTTATGCAACCCAAATTGCCTCGTTGGACCAACCCAAACGTATAGTTCATTAAGAGCACTATTCAAGTCATCGATATTGATCACAACCGATGCTCAAATGTAAAAGAGAACAGTAACCAACATTCACATTCAAGCAATGGAGAGAGAAGCCAATGAATCAAAACCAAAACCAAAACATACACTACTAAAGCAACATGAGAAAGTTCAAATAATAAACAACAAAATATCCCAAAAATGAAATACAACCAAAATGGTAGGTTGCTAGATACCTTCACCCCACCAAAAAGAAACAAAAAGTGTCCTCAAGGCAAAATGAAAGTACCAACGGGAAATAAAATGGAGGGAGAGTAAAGATCCCCTTGTCAGGCTAAGTTTGCGGCAAACTCTGGCTCGCTGGTGCGACTTTAACCTGGGCATCAGTGCCCTGCTCAACTCCGGGTTAGGAAGGTTGTCCAACAACCTCTTCTGTGGGATTAGACTCACTAGAACCAATCATGAAGGTGTCACATAGTGATGTCTCCGTGTCGACCCATATAATGTCACCCTCTAGTTCTTCTAAGGCCTCACACACATCAATATCACGAGCAAACAAGTCCTTCTCATAAGTCTCAAGAGTGTTGTACTCCATATCCTTATCAGTTGTAGCACCTACTTCAGTTGCATTAGCCGTAGGGATCTCAGAATAGGCTATAACTGGTGGCAACTAAGATCTAGGGTCCTTAGAGAAATTTACAAAGCCCTACAACATCGATATGTCGGTGGATTTCAATTCATCCACATCGCGATGCAGTCCGACAATATCATTAATTAGAGGGTCGAATGAGTGGGTTGGCTACCTGTCTACTCGCACACTTCAACCCGAGTGGTGATGGCATCCAATGCTAGTCAATGGGGAGTAATAAACTCTCATTTTTCTCTCAACTCTTTCTGAATGGGAGCAAGTGTAGAAGCTATAGAGCACTTAATTATCGAAGGGATAACGACCTCAACCTGAGAAGCCCTCACATCAACCGAATGGGCAAGGTTGCCCATTTTATAAATCATTGCATGAGTAAAGGGGGTCGAGAGATAAGAGTAGGAGCAGTAGAGGTCGAAGGGGTAGGTATACCTGATGGCTTGACGGTGGGAGTTGGATGTGAAGGACCAGCCTCCATAGAATTTACGTCAATAACCAGAGAAGTGTCTACTTGAGTTTTTTTCGTCTTCTTTGCTTCATCTTTCAAGTACTCTGCTTTGATCCAATGAATAACACGAGACAAGGAAGGAGTGACCTCAATATCAGTCTTTTTCCTCAAAGGGAACACCTACTTGGCGACACAAGGCACTAATTAGAACCAGAAATGGCAATGAGGGTTGATTTTGTTTGGTCCTCAGTGCTATCTCCTTTGTAATAATAGACCCAAGATTCAGCCTATCCCTTCCGATGATAAACCCCAAAATTGCAACCTTCACATGTCTGATAATGGACTTATTCTGTGACGACATCAATGTGCTACTAATGAACTCGAACAGTACCGTGCCACGATGCTTAGGTCCTTCTCAATAACAGCCCTCACCCCCGCCTCGATCTATGATGGTGTGGCATTACTCAAAAATGGGGCAAGCCACCCCTTCAAGTAATCCAACGTGTCAGTCTTGATTTATCATCCAAAATGTGTCTATTCACCATTGTGCAATCTAGCTCATGTTAATATATGTCTCACTACACTTAACCTTCTTTCCCCGTACCTCTACAAAATCAACTGGTGCCATCGAACTAACCTTCTTTTTCCCTTTTGGGATAGCTTAGTGTACCCTTCATAGAACTTTCGAACCCACGTAGGAACATATGAACTTTGAGGTTTTGTGAATTGCTGGAACTTGTGGTACTGCTACGTCTCCCAAATAGTCGAATATCTTTCCACTACTCCATCTGTGGACAACCACTTCTCTTCAAGTATAGTCCGCAAGCCAACGACCTTTGAATGATTTATGGACTGAGGAGGATTCACCGGAATATGAGGCACTTCTAGTGCTTGTCATGCCTGTGGTTTCGGAGGTAGTGCCAGCGGGTCATGGGTTTCTTTAGAATGAATCTTTGAACGTTTCCTCTTTGTCATCTCGGCTTCTGGCACCGGTGTATGGGGTGGAGTTCCAGACCCCACAACTTTTTCATTTTCAGATGCGGAGGAAGTGAATTGAATGGAGTCCATTTCCACACTATCATCGGAGCTGGTGTCATCTACTACTTGATTTTTACCCTTACCACTCACATATGGAGATTTACGACGAGTGGTTTGGGGAGTCTCAACTTCCGTCGCGATCACAACCTCATTTTCTTTCCTTCGAGGTAGTGGAGCCCATTGTTTGGCTTTCCTTCGAGTTTGTGGATAGTCCTCATCGATCACACATCGAGATGGAACTTTAGATATAGACATGTAAAAGCACACAAACGAGGAAACATTTGTTCGTGAAAAGGTTAGGGAAAAATAATTCTCAACAAAATGTAGAAAAACTCATCGAAGCAGTTTGGCATGTCACCGAGTCCACTCGACGACCAAAAGAGGTCTCGCCGAAAGTAACAGACATTTCTAACAAAAATTGGGGTTACAAAGGGCGATATCAAGACCATTCAACGAGTCACCGATCTTACTCGGTGAAAAAAAGAGACCTCACCGAATGTTACATAAATTCTCCGCAAAAAAATCAGGTAAAAAAGGTGATACCCATGGCATTCAGCGACTAACCGAATTCACTTCGGCAAGCTGAAGAGTCATCACCGAAAGTAACATCGGCTCATCATCAGCCTGGAAGTTAGGCGATGGGGAGGACAATTGGCAACACACCGAGTAAACTCGGCGAGCTGGACGAAGCTCGCCGAAATGGCCTAACGCATCACCTCCCCAATCTTTTTCTCGATTAAGAACCAACAACTATGACACATCAATTTAAGCATCAATTTAAACAAGTCTCAACTACCCATGATATATTTACAAGCCGGATTACTCAAACTTCCCCTAATTAACACTAATTTGACCGAACAACAATTTTTCCATTAAGAACGACTTCACCCAATCCATCATCATGCAGATTAAAGTCATTTGGTCGAATTCAGGTTATTCAGACTTCACCCTTACACTACCGAACATGCAACACCCATAATTTCATCATCTAACACAAGAAACTTTAACAATTTGGGCTCAAACGGTTGGTTTAACAAGATGAATTTCAATTTAACACTAGATTAATCAACATGCATACACGAAGGCACAAAATTAACTAAGCAATGATAAGCCCATTACACTACCCATTAGCATTTCAAGTATAGCACAAAATTAAATAAAATTTGAGAAACCAACCTACCATGTTGACAACGACACAAACGCGACAAAAAGGAAGGATAGAGGGATAAACAAGAAACTTCAGATGCGAATCTAACGACACTTAAAAGAAATTATAGTCTAAAGTTTGATTGAAAGGGTAGAGGAGTCCAAAATTTCAAATAAAAAAAGAAGATTTGAATTTAAAAGGGTAGGACTCTTTAGTGCGCACGCTTTTTGGTGAGGAGAAAAAATGTCACCGAGTGACTCGGTGATCCATGGAATGAGCCGCATCCCGCCGAACTTGACAGAATATTTAGCCCTTTCATCGGTGCAAAGGGCGAACTCGATCTGGTTCGCTGATCCAACTCGGTGATTCATCGAGTGAGCTGTCAACTCGCCTAAACTTCCATAACATTCCTCATTTAGACCCTAATTAGATGATGCATTTGGGTGATTATGGAGAAATTCGGTGACTTGCCGAGTGTTCCATCCCCTCACCCATTTGTCTTTTTCCCAAATTACGAACTCCAACCTACACATTCAACAAATGTTATTTAAATAATAAAAAGTAAAGCTTGGGTTGCCTCCCAAGAATCACCTTAGTTAACATCGTGGCACGACATGGACATGCATTCAAGCATCATCAAAATACACCACATGTATCTTGGTCACATTAGGGCGTTCTCCAAAGTAAGCTTCAACCTTTGCCAATTCACCTTGAACATTGACCCATCTTCGTTCTCAACTTCTATTACCCCATTTGCAAACACACGATTTACTTTGAATGGACCCGACCATTTTGAATTGAGTTTACTCATAAAGAGTTTGAGATGAGAGTTGTAGAGCAACAAAAGATCACCAACTTTAAACTCTCGATGAAGGATTTTGGCGTTATGCCATTTCATTTTCTCCTTATAAAGGTCTGAACTCTCATAAGCTCTAAGTCGAAACTCTTTCAAAGTTGGAGTTGGTCAACTCTATCATTCGACCCATCCTCCCAATTCAAGTTCATGCCCTTCAAGGCCCACAATGCCTTATGCTTAAGTTCAACCGATAGATGACAAGATTTACCAAACACCAATTGATATGGGGACATACCAATTGGGGTCTTGAATGCAGTTCAATAATCCCAAAGAGCGTCATCTAACTTTTGGGACCAATCGGTTCGATTTCGATTAACGATTTTGGCCAAAATCCCTTTGATTTCCTGGTTTGATACCTTGACTTGACCAATTGTTTTTGGATGATAAGGGGTGGCAACCTTATGCTTGACTCCATACTTTTTCAACAACGATGTGAAGATTCTGTTACAGAAATGAGAGCCCCCATCACTAATGATTGCACGTGGAGTGCCAAATCTCATGAAAATATATCTCTTGAGGAATTTAACCACACTTCTCCCTTCATTGTTGGGTAAAGACACTACCTCTACCCATTTAGAGACATAATCAACGGCTACCAAGATGTATTTGTTCCCATAAGAACTCACAAAAGGCCTCATGAAATTTATTCCCCATACATCATACAACTCTACCTCTAAAATAGGCGGTAGGGGTAATTCATTTCTCTGCAACACTCCCCCTTTTCTTTTGGCATTGCACACACTTCTTAACAAAAGAGTTTGCATCTTGATACAACGTTGTCCACTAATAACAAATTTGTAGTACTTTAGCAGTTGTACACACTCCACTATGGTGCCCACCAGTCGGTGACGCATGGCAACCTTCAAGAATAACATCTACCTCAACTTCCGGGATGCATCCCAAAAGTACTTCTTTGAATAAAAAAAGAACTTCTTTCATTGGTAAGAAATCACTCCATTGGGAAAAATCCCACACACAACATAATTTGCAAAATCTACTTACCAAGACGGAGTACCATTCAAAACAGCAATCACCGACGCATTGGGAAAGGCTTCTTTAATATCTTTTTCACTGGAAACAACTACATTCATTTCAAGCCTTGACATAAGGCCCGCCACTTTGTTCTCACACCCCTTTTGATATCTGACTTCAAAGTCAAGCTCTTGCAATAATAATACCCATCGGATCAACCTTGGCTTTGCATCTTTCTTAGCCATCAAGTAATGTATAGAAACATGGTTGGTGTGTACGACAACCTTGGTCACCAAAAAATAATCTATAGACTTCTCAAAAGCATAGACCACGACCAACAACTCTTGCTCAGTGATAATGTAGTTATTTTGAGCTACATTAAAGGTCTTGCTTGCATAATAAACCGAGCGAAACAAATTTTCCCTGCGTTAGCCAAGTACAACCCCCAAAGCCACACTGTTTGCATCACACATTAGCTCAAATGAAATGCTCCAACCCGGAGAAACAATGATCGGAGCTAAAATGAGATTTTCTATTAAGGACAAAAATGTGTTGACACAATCTTTATTAAACTCGAAGACACTTTCCTTTTCAAGTAGCTTGCAAAGAGGGTGAGCCACCTTAGAGTAACTTTTTATGAACCTTTGGTAGAAACCCGCATGAACCAAGAAGTTTCTAACACCTTCAACCGAGATAGGAGGAGGCAACTTGGTGAAAACTTCAACTTTAGCTTGATCAACTTGTATGCCTTCTCCCAAAATTTTGTGCTTCCATACAATACCTTCCTTTACAATGAAATGACATTTCTCCCAATTAAGAACAAGGTTTTTTTCAACATATCTTTACAAGACTCTACCAAGGTGCTCAAGGCACACTTTAAATGTATCTCCCACAACCGAAAATTCATCAATGAAAACTTCCAACGAATCCTCAACCATATCAGCAAAAATAGAGAGCATACGCCGTTGAAACTTCGCGGGTGCATTCAAAAATCCAAAGGGTATTCTTTTGAAAGCAAACGTCCCCTATGGACATATGAAGGTTGTCTTTTCTTGATCTTCCAATGCAACAAATATTTGATTATAACCGGAGTAACCATCTAAAAAGCAATATCATCCACGACCTGAAAGTCTATCAAGCATTTGATCCATAAAAACCATCGAAAAATGATCCTCCTCGGTCAATGCATTCAACTTATGATATTCCATTAAAACATGCTAACCGGTAACAAGTCACATTGGCACAAACTTCCTTTTTTCATTAGGGACCACAGTCACCCTCGTGCTTTGGAACTCATTGGACGGGACTAGCCCACTTACTATCCGCAACAGGGTAGACAACTCCCGCGTTCATCCACTTAATAATCTCTTTCTTGATGACTTCTTGCATTGGAGGATTCAACCTCCTTTTAAATTCAATACTTGTCTTACAATCACAAGTCAATTGGATCTTTTGAGTACAAATACCGAGAGGAATTCTCAGTATGTCGGTAATTGTCCACCCAATAGCCTTGATAAATCTTTTCAACACACTAACAAGCGGTTGCGCTTGCCATTCAAGAAAATCCGTAACAAAAATCACGGGTAAAGTATTATTTGCTCCCAAGAAGAAATAATGAAGGTGAGGTGGAAATACCTTCTATTTGATCTTTGGTGGTTCCTCAATAAATGGCTTTGCGGGAGAGGAATCTAGTTTTGGAAATGCAGACTTAGTGTGGACAAAACTAATGATACCTAAGCATATATTTTTGATTTGGCTTGCAACATATAAGAAACTAATGACCAAAGGGATAATACATGATATGGGCATACAAGTAGATAATGTTGGCGGTGTGTTATGTGATCAATAGTGCTATGAAGATGTAGAACATTTATTTTGTACATGTGACTGGACATCTACACTAAGGGAGGATGTAACTAATTGGAGTGGGATTTTCCATGTTGTAGTAATGTGGAGTGTTTGCACTGGATTAAACAAAGACATTTGAGCAAATTCAAGCAGGAAATGATAACTTCAATAGAAAGGGCCATGATATACCTCATTTCTCAAGCTAGGAATTAAAGAATTTTTAAATAGCAACATCTGTATAGAAGTTTTATATTTCAACAAATATAGATTATTGTTAAGAAGAGGATTGCAATGTTTAGGGGATCCAAATAGGCACATCAGTGTATATCCTTCATGGACAATTTATGTAATTAGAATTTTAGTGGTATAGGTGGAGAGGCAGGAAGTATGTGAGAATTAGTGTTTTGCTGAGGCTGTGTATTACTTGTAATGCAGATTGTTTTGTTGGTGGTAAAAGTATTCATAGTTTATTTCCAAAAAATAGAAATTCGTAATTTTCCGTTCTAGGCTTTGTTTGAACTTGAAAATATAGAAGTTGTCCTCTCTGGACCAACCCACACCATTAATAAGGTCATCATGAACACCCATCAACAATTTGTCAGAAACCATGTCGGGAACACATATAACCTAAAATCCATGGACTGTTGCACATGTAAAATGGGAAATTTAGTATTTCCCATTCTGGGCCTCGTTTGAACTTGAAAATATAGACGATTTTCGCTCCGAACCAAGCCATGCCATTAATAAGATCGTCACGGTCACCCACAAAAGTTTTTGGACAAATAAACGGCGGGATCACACTTATAAAGTTTTTTCAGAAAAATATTGTAGGTGGTCCAAGGCGCCAGGTGTATTAGTTAAGAGAAAATATCACGCTTAATGATACCAATAAAGTACATGATACTTATGTAGTATGTGTCAAGAGAAAATTATCAGTCTTAATAAATGAGGAGTATGGGCTGTAATTTTTTTTTTGGAGAATGAGTATTTCTTGAGTTACTTTGGATTGGGGTATAAATATTTAATTATTTTGAGTTTTATGGCCCATATTTATAGTTTTTCCTGTTTTTATTTCTTTTAATCAATAGAGAATATGCCGCTTCATAGAGTTTTCACACAATTTTGTAGCCCAATTATTTAGAAGAGTAATATATCGATTAATGCATAAACTTGTATTTCGCGAGATGACATCACATTCTTTGACATAGAAGAATTTACTTTTTTAAAATATAAGGGAGAATAGAAAATACACCATAAGACTTTAACTTCATAGTTTATGATCATGGAGTACTAAAATCGTGACAATAAATCATTAAACTAATAAAAATCAAAGGACAAAAGTTGACCCAAAAGAAGACTCATAAACTAAAACAAACTGACTTCACTAAAGATAAAAAAAAAATAGATAAATCGTTCTCTAAAGGCAATCAAATCAACGACCCCCAATGACTGCAGAAGCCTTTGCATCATTGATGAACTTATATATTGTGTCAAAGAAGTTGGAGGAATCATAAACATATGTTATGCCACTCGCGGAATAAGCGACAATAGCAGCATGTGCTCCTGTTGTAATAGAAAGTTTATGTGCTTCCTTGACAACACTTGCCCATAGATTTTTGAAAGCTACAGAGCATTTTACTTTAGATATCATAACCTTCTGTTTAGTCTTTTGTCGGAGCATAATCTTAATTTGTGCCATTAAAAAAGTGTTTGGTAATGAGGAGGGCTTGGCAGAATAGGTTTGAGAAACCTTGTGAAGAAATTTGCGAATTTTATAGGTGATGATATTTGTTTTTATTTCATGGTTAAGTATATAAATGAATTTCTTATTATGTATTTTTCTTAGAGATTTACAATCCTTTAAAGATATTTCGACTCCAATTTTAAAGGTATATGAGTTACGTTTTTTTCCATTCAAGTTACATTTTAATTTTTTTTTCCAGTTTTAAAGGTAGCTAAGTTACATTTTTTTCATTCAAGTATCTTCTATTTTTCCTTTAATAGATTACTCTTCTTTAAAGATATGTTAATTTTAATTATATTTTTAAAACTTTATTTGATTTAGAGTAGGCACATTCATAATTTTTTCATTTTTGATTTTTATGGACAATTTTAGTAATATTTGTAGGATTTTATGTCCTCTACTTCAATATGAAGTTATATGCTATAATCGAAAACATGTAAATCATGTACATTTAGAACTAGAGGAAAATTAGATGATATAACTTGAATGGAAAAAACATATATCATTTACCTTTAAACTATAATGGGCTTGTTCAGAAATCATCTCTTGCCATATTATGCATATGTTCATGCAAATGCAAACCTATGCTATATATATATATATATATATACACACACACACACACACACACACACACACATATATGTTTTGAAAGTCACAAAATTTTAATATGTTTTTTAATTGTTAATTATTGTGATTTATAGTACTCATAATTTTGAAATAACACATATGTTATATTGTTTGTCCCAATTTATGCAGCAACTGTGAAATTGGTTGTCACAAACACTCACAATTTTTTTTGGCAAAAACACTATCTAATAAATAATGTAATAAATGATTGCCTCTTCTAAAGGAAAACAATATATACTACTATATCTTTTAGCATGTAATGGCTTAGGTGGCTCCACACTCCATTAAATAGGTTTTCACAGGCACCCAGAAAAAAATTCAGCCAAAAAAACATTAGGTGCACATGTCACCCAAAATCAATGAATTATAACACACGAAAAATGGAAAATTCAATATTTCCCATTGTGGCGCCTCGTTTGAACTTAAAAATGCCGATGTGTGCCACTCCGAAACAACCACGTCATTCATAAGGTCGTTATGGATACGACAAACTATTTTGGCTAAAAACACGTCGAGATCAGATATAACCCAAAACCAATGGACTTAGCACACATAAAACGAGAAATTTGGTATTTTCCATTTCGGGCCTTGTTTGAACTTCAAAATGTGGACGCATTCCCCTCATGGTGAAAGCACACAATTAATAGGGTCGTTATGGATGCCCACAAAAAATTTCATCCAAAAATACGTCTTGATCACATATCACCCAAAATACATGGACTATAGTACATGTAAAATGAGAAAATTGGTATTTTATGTTTTGGAGCTCGTTTGAACTTGACAATGTAGAGACTATACCCCTCCGGACCAACCCACACCATTAATACGATTGTTAGTGTGCCCACAAAAGATTTCAGCCAAAAACTCTTCGGGATCACACGACACCTAAGATCCATGGACTACATATTAAATGGTAAATTTGGTATTTCCCATTGCAGGCCTCATTTGAACTTGAAAATATAGACGATTGATCCTCCAGAGCAACGCTCACAGGTTCCCATGAAAAGTTTCAGCCAAAAACACATCGGGTTCACATATCACCCAAAATTCATAGACTATAGCATACGTAAAATGAGAAACTTGGTATCTCCCATTTCGGGACTTGTTTGATCTTTAAAATGCACACATTTTCCCCTCCGAACTTTATCCAACAAGGTCCTCACGGACGCTCACAAAATATTTCAACCCAAAACACGTTATTTTAACATATAACTCAAAATCCATGGACTATAGCGCATGTAAAATGGGAAATTTGGTATTTTTCGTTGTGAACCTCGTTTGAACTTGAAAAATGAAAACATTTTCTTCTCCGGACAAACTCATGCCTATAATAAGGTCTTCATGGAGTCCCACAAAAAGTTTGAGCCGAAAACACATTGGAATCACATATTACCCAAAACCATTGACTATAGCACACGTAAAATGGGAAATTTCATATTTCCCATCCGAGCCTCGTTTGAACTTTAAAATGCGGACGTTTTCCTATCTGGACCAATGCATCCAATTAATAAGATCATCATAGACGCCCACAAATAACTTCAGCCAAAAACATATCCGGATCACGTATCACCCTAAATTTATGGACTCGTACACGTAAAATGAGAAATTTGATATTTCATGTTTCATGCCTTGTTTGAATTTGAAAATGCATATGTTTGCCCCTCCAGACCAACCCACACCATTGATAAGGTCGTCACAAACTCCCACAAAATATTTCGGCCAAAAACACATCGGGATCACATATCACCCAAAATCTATGGACTATAGCACATGTAGATGGGAAATTTGGTATTTCCCATCCCCGACCTCATTTGAACTTGAAAATGTGGACTTTTGCCCCTGCAGACTAATGCACACAATTAATAAGGTTGTCAAGGATTCCCACAAAATAAAATCGGCTAAAATCACCGCAGGATCACACTCATAAAGTTTTTTCAGAAAAATATTTTGGGTGGTCCAAGCACTAGATCCATGTGATGTTTGAGTAATCAACGAAACAACTTCCGATGCAAGTGTCTACGATTGTGCAATAGTAAAATAACCCAACCAAGGGTTGGGGTCGAGTCCCAAGGGAGTAGTTTCAAGAATTAATAGAAAAATAAAATTAGTTCTAACTAGTTGTAACTAAAGACATTAACAACTAAAAACATTGTAAATTAAAGGGGGGTGACACAAAAGTGTCAAATATCAAATGGGGGGGGGGGTATAGCTAAAACAGTAAAAATGATAGAGAAATCTATGAATGAGAGGGGATTCTTGGGGTGTGACCGCAATATATATTGATTTGAATCATTGGGTACATGCTTTCGATAGGAAATTTGCAAGATAATAGTGACTTGGCTAAGCTTTGGATGGAAATAAGTTCCCTCTCAGGCAACTTACCCCGTTTCAAATAAGTTCCTCTCGGACACCCATTTGCCGCACGAAGGCCAGCATACACCTTACCCCAATCACTCTCCCGAGTTGAGTGTTAGGATATGGGACTAGGACTCACCCTCTCGGGCTGAACCTCATGTCGACCCACTCCTTAGGCCATCAGTCTAGCGGTCTTGGTTTCACGACCTCTCTCTCGAGCAAGCCGAAAACACATGGGTGGTTTTGTATTTGCAACTACAAACCCATTAAATTAAACCACAATCACTAGGTGAAATCACCATTAAAATACATCTAACCTATCAGCAAACAAAACCCAACAATAATCTCAATACATATTTGCTAAATCACACCCCAAGAATGAGAGGGGTTTTAGCCACACATCAAGAGAGAGAAATTTATTCCTAAATGAGCTTGCATTCAAATGGGTATGAAGAATTAAGTCTTGTTACAGGCCAAGAATGAAGAATCCAAGAGACCCAAATCCAAATCCTTGGAGATGAAATCCTCTTCTTCTTCAAGTTTCCAAACCCCTCTCAAACTCAGAGAAAAAGTACTAATATTATATTAATTGTTTCACACTGAAAAATATTATGATACTAAAATATGATACTAAGCTATAACTCTCAACAAGTATTTATAGTTTTCAAATATCTGTGCTGCGACGAATCATTCGGCGACATTAGTCGAAATCGCCGATCAACTCGGCGATTCGCTTTGGTGTAGTTCTTTGTCATCTTGCGCCATCCTTCGGCATCGTCCTGTTCTGGGTCATTGGGCGATATAGTACTGCTTCGCGGAACTGCTCGGCGATGCGCCGACTGCTCCATTGTTCCGCTAGCTTGTTCCTTTCCTTCAGGCTCAACACATTGGAACAAAAGGCGGAGTGAGACCCTTCGGCGATTTGCCAAGTGGACTCGGCGATCCTCAAGCCTTCATTTTCTCGTTCTTTTCAGTCTTTTCGTTCCTTTTTGCGAAGTAGTGTCCATGCTTTCTTTCAATCTTCGAATACCTGAAACTTAAGGATTTTCATCATATATTGAGATAAAATAAGCATTTGAGGACACAATTTCTATTAAAATATAGCCCTAAATGAGTCTAATTTGTGGACTCATCACCATGTAATATACACAAATAGGAAAATCTGTATTTTCCACTTCAGGCTTTGTTTGAACTTGAAAATGATGACATTTTCCCCTCCAAACCAACACACGCCATTTAAGTGGTCTTTGGGGATGCTCACAACAAAGTTAGCCAAAAAATTTACTGAGCGCATATATCAATATAAATCAATGGATTATAGCAGACGAAAAATGAAAAAAAAACATATTTCCCTTACAGAGCATAGTTTGAACTTTAAAATGTAGATGTTTTCCTTATATAACCAACACACACCATTAAATAGGACGTCACAGATGACCACAAAAAAATTCGGCCAACAAACTACCTAATAGATAATGTAATCAATGATTGCTTCTTTTAAAGGCAAACAGTATATACTACCATATCATTTAGTACGTAATGAATTAGGTGGTTTCGAACTGACAAGCCCCATTAAATAGATCGTCACAAACGCCTAAAAAAGAGTTCGGTCAAAATACCTTTGGGCGCACATATCACCAAAAATTCATGGACTATAACACACGAAAAATAGAAAAATCTGTATTTCCCATTGCAACGCTTCGTTTAAACTTACTAATGTCAATGTGTGCCCCTCCAAACCAACCCATGCCATTCATAAGGTCGCAGAGAAGCCCACAAAATATTTCGGCCAAAAATACATCGAGATCGAATAAAACCCAAAATCCATGGACTATAGCACACGTAAAACATAAAATTTGGTGTTTCCCATTCCGCTTCTTTGATCTTTAAAATGCAGATGTATGCCCCTCCGAACAAAGGCACACAATTAATAAGGTCATCACAGACTCCCACAAAACTTTTTGGCCAAAACCACGTCGGGATCACATATCACCAAAATCCATGGACTATTGCACACGTAAAATGAGAATTTGATATTTCCATTATGGGCCTCATTTGAACTTAAAAATGCACATGTATTCCCCTTTGGACCATCCCAAACAATTAATAAGGTCATCACAGATGCCAAAAAAAAAGTTTTGGTAAAAAACATGTCGAGATCACATATCACATAAAATTTATGGACTATATCACGAGTAGAATGAGAAATTTGGTATTTCACGTTTGGGGCATTATTTGAACTTGAAAGCGTGGAAGTTTTCCCCTCTTGATCAACGCACACCATTAATAATGTCCTCACAGATGAGCACAAAAAAATTTCAGCCATAAACACATCGTGATCATATATCACCCAAAATACATGCACTATAGTCCATGTAAAACAGAAAATTTGGTATTTCCTATTCTGCGCATGGTTTGACTTTGAAAATGTAGACGTTTGCCTCTCCGGACACACCCACGCAATTGACAAAGTCCTCAGGAACACCCAGAAAAAGTTTCGCCTAAAAACACGTCGGGATCACATATAACCCAAAATTCATAGACTATAACACAAGTAAAATGGGAAATTTCGTATTTTCTGTTTTGGGCCTTGTTTGAACTTGAAAATGTAGATATTTGACCCTCCGGACCAACACACGCCATTAATAAGGTCTTCATGGACCCCATGAAAAAATCTGGCCATAAATCAATGGGATGAGATATCACCCAAAATTAATGGACTATAGCACACGTAAAATGGAGATTTTGGTATTTCATGTTCTGGGCCTAGTTTGAACTTGAAAATGCAGAAGTTTTCCCCACTATACCAATGCACGCTATTAATGAGGTCATCACGCAGACTAATAGCTCTCAACTACACTTCTTATGATTCAAAGTATAGGTGGTCGCTAACGAGTATAAACCCAAAAGTGAGTTGGGGTCGATCCCACAAGAAGTGATACAGAAAAGAATTCAGATACGAAATATGAAAGTGTTCTAATTTCTTGCAGAAAGGAATAAGCAAAACACAACATAATGTAAATTAATAAGTTTCAATAGTCAATATTAAGAGTTTGGTAATCAATTGTTAACAAAGACAATTAACGCGGTGTTTGAACAAATTGAGAGGGAACCTTAGAAGTGTGTGAGCAATCGAATACTAATTTCGCTTAATGGATAATGAACAATTTCTTTAAGTCGTTGAATCTCAATGGTTAGGATGGATTGTAACTATAACAACCATTTTTCAATCAGCTATTATGTTTCAAGCGAGTTCCTTCGCACCTCAACAAGCTTAGCAATGCAAAACAACCCAAATCCTTAATTTAACCCACTTCAAGCTGCGTTGTAAAGACACAAGTCAATAAAACTATCACTCATTTACTCCACTCTAAACAACTTTTACAAGCAAGCATAGAGAGCTAAAACTAGAACGAAATTTGCAACTCCAATTCATCAATGAAAACATGAATAAATAACTGAACCCTTTTCGAAACAACAGTAAATTCAGCAATTAAAAATACACACAAGCTAATTTATGTATGTGATTACATAGTCACTCCCCAAAGGAATGGGGGTTTAGCCAAGCATAACAAAAACCAAGAAATAGTTACCAAAAAGATGTTTCATCGGAATGACAAAATCTTCAATTCTCAATGCCAAAATTAAGACTAAAATCTAAAAACCTCAATATCTAAGCTCAAAACCCTCTCCAAAAATATTCAGTATTGTAAAAGTATGTAAAATCTCTAAAATTTGTGTAAGACCTTTTTCTCTCTCTTCAAAAATCAATTTATATGTTTCAAAAAACTTCCCAAAATTTAAGTATGCAGTCCCATCATCGAAGTTAGAAGTGATCGCCGAATGACTCGGTGATCCGCCGATACGCACGCCTTCTTCCCATATGGACTTGACTTCTACTTCCACTTTTTCTGTTCATTTAAGCGAGCTGGATCCAGCTCTTCGTTCCATTCGACACATCATCGAAGTGCACTTTCGTTCGCCGAGTTCTCTTAGTTCTTGAGCCAACTCCCTGGACCTTTTGGCGAGCTAGAAGCTCACTCGGCGAGTCGTTGAGTGGCTTTTGCGAGCTCCACCCATCTTTTTCTTCAGCTTTTCCAACTTACCAAGTGGCTTTTGCGAGCTCCAGCCTTCTTTTTCTTCAGCTTTTCCAACTTTTCCGCTTATTTTTGCAATGTAATGTCCTTGCCTTGTTCTTAAACTTTCATGGCTGAACATAAACAATTTAACATCAGTTGTGAACAAAAAATAGGCATTGAGGACACTAATTCAATAAATAACAAGCCCTAAATGAGTAAAAATTATCGACTCATCAACACCCCCAACTAAAACTTTTCATTGTCTTCAAGTAAACAAACGAGATCAATCAGGTCAACAGGGATGTCTACAAGTAGTGCTCCTTGAGAATCAACATGAAAGTGCACACAAGGTTCAATCCAAACATGCAATGCAAAATTGTGCACTAAAGGTTTCAACTTATGACTCGCCATCATCAATTAGAGTTCATGCTCACAAATTCTCACCTCAAATGCATATTAATGCCCAACAAAAGTATTCTAATGCCCTCACATCAAGAATGATTCCATGCTCTCACAAAGCCAATCAAGGATTACAATTAAGGAATTGAAATATACTCTCACACTCCCAATGAGAAAAACATGCATGATTATACCCACGCTTGCCCGTATTTTCCAACCAACACATCAATTGGCTTATGCAAGATCAAAAAGGTCTTTCAAGGCTTGCAATTGGGATCAGGGTAAGGGTATGAT
Source organism: Solanum verrucosum (assembly GCF_900185275.1). Classification (NCBI taxonomy): domain Eukaryota; kingdom Viridiplantae; phylum Streptophyta; class Magnoliopsida; order Solanales; family Solanaceae; genus Solanum; species Solanum verrucosum. Next base: position 2,840,466 of record NW_026020416.1, read on the forward strand.
CATTTTGGCTTAGTGACTCTAGATTTATGAAGTGTGGCTCAAATTTCACTTCTTTTCCTTTTCTTTCATTCTTTTCATATGCACAACTCATCTTTGGACGATTCATAGCACACAAAATTTTTGGTATAGCTCATCAGATACCCCTTTTATTTACACAACACTGCACAAAGGATACAAATTTATCATTTCTTTTCTTTCTTCTCTTTTCTTTCACTCTTTTTTATATATACGGAAGGGTTCCATCGTTTGCGTCCCAAGTTTCCAAGGACAAATTTAACAAACTTATTGATTGATTTCTTTTCTCATTCTTACCACACCCAACTTATTTTGGCCTAAGTTTGCTATTCAACCAAACCAATGCTTCATGATGGTTATAAGTGAGAATGATATGGCAATTTCAACAACCGGTCTTAATATTTGTGTTCATGTTTCATCCAAAGTAAAGGTTTTTCTCAAATGGTGCCAAGCTAGGTTCACACACTCACAAGGTGGTCACACAAAGGTATAGCAATTAGGTTCACTCTCAAAAATTCATGCCTAAGATCATTTCCTTCATTCACCAATGCTAGTCACTTGGACCAACGGGGCAAGTTCTAGGTATCTTCATGCCCAATTCTCAAGTAAACCTCACAACACATGGAATCCAACACAATCATCGATCACAACTCTACAAGTTAAGCTCGTGTGCAACGGTCATTGCAAGACTCACCTTGACATTTGACTAGTCACATTGAGATGCTAAGATTTCACACAAGACTTATGCAACTCAAATTAAATCATTGGACTAACACAAACATATCGTTCATTAAGAGAACTATTCAAGTCATCGATATTGATTACAACCGACACTCAAATGTACAAGAGAACAGTAACCAACACATATTCAAGCAATGGAGAGAGAAGCCAATAAATCAAAACCAAAACATTCACTACTAAAGCAACATGAAAAAGTTCAAAACGGAAAAAACAAAATATCCCAAAAACGAAATACAACCAAAATGGTAGGTAGCTAGATACCTTCACCCCACCAAAAAAAACAAGAAGTGTCCTCAATGCAAAATAAATCTAGAAAGTACCAATGGGAAATAAAATGGAGAGAGAGTAAAAATCCCCCTATCAGGCTAAGATTGCGGCGAACTCTGGCTCACTGGTGCGGCCTCAACCTGGGCGTTAGTGCCCTACTCAACTCCGGCTTCGAAAGGCTGTGCAACAAGCTCTTCCGTGGATTAGACCCACTAGAACCAATCATGAAGGTGTCACGTACTGATGCCTCCGTGGAGACCCGTAGCATGCCACCCTCTAGGTCTTCTAAGTCCATGTACACAACAATATCATGAGCAAACAAGTCCTTCTCATTAGTCTCAGGAGTGTCGTACTCCCCATCCTCAGCATTTGGAGCAACAACTTCAGACACATTAGCCGTAGGGATCTCAGAATCAATTGGAAACGGAGGCAACTCAGAACTAGGGTACTTAGGGAAACCTACAATGCCCCACAACATCGATATGTTGGTGGATTTCAATTCATACACATCTTGACGCAGTCCGGCAATATCATTCTTTAGAGGGGTCAAATCAGAGGGTTGGCTATCTGTCTTCTCACAAACCTCAACCCGAGGGTGAAGGCATCCAATGCTAGCCCAAGGGAAGTAATGAACTCCCTTGTTCCCTTAAATCTTTTGGAATCGTAGCAAGTGCAATAGCTATAGCATGCTCAATTAATCGAAGGGATAACGACCTCAACCCAAGAAGCCCTCACATCGTTCGAATGGGCAAGGTTACCCATTTTATAAATCATTGCATAAGTCAAAAGGGGATGGGAGACAAGAGTAGGAGCAGTAAAGGTCGAATGGGTAGGTATACCCGATCGCTCGACGGTGGGAGTGGGAGTGGGAGTGGGAGGTGTAGGACCAGTCTCCATAGACTTTGTCTACAACTGGTGAAGTGTCCACCTGAGTTTTCTTCTTCTTCTCCGCTTCATCTTTCAAGTACTCTGCTTTGATCCAATGAATAACACAAAACAAGAAGGGAGTGACCTCAATATCAGTCTTTGCCACAAAAGGCGCACCTGCTCGGTGACACAAGGCAGTGATTAGAACCGGAAATGACAATGAGTTTTGATTTTGTTTGGCCCTCATATCCATCTCCTATGCAATACTGTACCTAAGATTCAGCCTCTCTCGGTTGATGATAAACCCAAAAAAGCTCAAACTTTGGATGTCTGATAATGCACTCATTCTGTGACGACATCAATGTTCTACTAATGAACCCGAACCAGTATCATGCCATGAGTTTTAGGTCTTTCTTCTCAATAACAGCCCCCCTCCCGTCTCAATCCATTTTGGTGTGACATCACTCAACAATGGGGCAAGCCACCCTTCAAGTAATTCAACATGTGAGTCTTGATTTTATTAGTAAAAGAGTACCGATTTAGCTCTGTGCAATCTAGCTCATCATTGATATATGTCTCACTGCACTTCACCTTCTTTCCCCGCACCTATACAAAATCAACTGGTGCCATCAAACTAGCCTTCTTTTTCCCTTTTGGAATCAGCTTAGCGTACACTTCATAGAACTCTAGAACCCACGTGGGAACATATGAACTTCGAGGTTTTGTGAACTGCTAGAACTTGTGGTACTGCAGCGTCTCCCAAATAGTTAAATATCTTTACACCACTCCATATGTGGACAACCGCTTTTGCTCAAGTATAGTCCGCAAGTCGGCGGCCTTTAAATGATTCATGGACCGAGGGGGATTCACTGGAACATGAGGCACTTGTGGTGCTTGTGATACCTATGGTGCCAGAGGTAGTGCAGTGGGTCATGGGCTGTTTTAGAATGTAGCTCTAAACGATTCCTGTTTGTCAGCTCAGCTTCTGGCACCGGTGTATGGACTGGAGTCCCGGACCCCACAACTTCTTCATTTTTTCAGAAGCGGAGGAAGTGAACTGAATGGAGCCGATTTTCACACTATCATCAGAACTAGTGTCATCTACTACTTGAATTTTACCCTTACCACTCGCATGTGGAGGTTTACGATGAGTGGTTTGGGGAGTCTCAACTTCTATCGCGATCACAACCCCCTTTGCTTTCCTTCGAGGTAGTGGAGCCTATTGTTTTGCTTTCCTCCGAGGTTCCGGATAGTCCTCGTCGATCACACGTTGAGCTGGAATTTTGGTATAGCCATGTAAAAGCACCCAAACAAGGAAACATTTGTTCGTGAATAGGTTAGGGAAACATGATTCTCAAAAAAATATAGAAAAACTCATCGAAGCAGTTCGGCGTATCACCGAGTCCACTCAATGAGCAAAAGAGGTCTCGCCGTAAGTAACAGACGTTCCCAGCAAAAAAATTAGTTAAAAAAGGCGATATCAAGACCATTCAACGAGTCGCCGATCTTACTCGGTGAGCAAAAGAGACTTCACCAAATGTTACAGAAATTCTTCGCGAAAAAAATCTGGTAAAAAAGGCGATATTTATGTCATTCAGTGACTAGCCGAATTCACTTCAGCAATCTTAAGATTCATCACCACAAGTAACATCGACTCCTCTTCATCAGCCTGATAGTTAGGCGATGGGGAGGACATTTGGCAACATGCCTAGTAAACCCGGTGAGCTTGACGAAGCTCACCGAAATTGCCCAACACATGACCTTCCTAATCTTTTTCTCGATTCACAACCAATAGCCTATGACACAGAAATTTAAGCGTCAATTAAAACAATTCTAAACTAGCCATGATATATTTACAAGCCAGGGTACTCAAACTTCCCCCAATTAACGCTGATTTGACCAAACAACGATTTTTCCCTTAAGAATGACTTCACCCAATCCATCATCACGTAAATTCAGGTCATTTGGTCGATTCGAGTTACTTTAACTTCACCCTTGCACTACCTAACATGCAACAACCACAATTTCATTATCTAAAATGAGAAACTTCAACAATTTGGGCTCAAAAAGTTGGTTTAACAAGATCAATTTCAATTTAACACTAGACTAACCAGCATGCATACACCAAGGAACAAAATTAAACTACGAAATTATAAGCCCATTACACCAATTATTAGCATTTCAAGTATAGCACAAAATTAAATAAAATTCAAGAAACCAACCTCCAATGTTGACAACATCACAAACGCGAAAAAAATGAAGGGTAGAGGGATAACAACGACACTTCAGATGCGAATCAGACAACACTTAAACAAAATTACATTCTAAAGTTTGATAGAAAGAGTAGAGGAGTCCAAAATTTCAAATAAAAAAAGAAGATTTGAATTTAAAAGGGTAAGGACTCTTTAGTGCGCGTGCCATTTGGTGAGCAGAACTAATGTCACCGAGTGACTCGGTGATCCACTGAATGGGCCGCAGCCCACCGAACTTGATAGAAGATTCAGCCATTTTGTAGGTGCAAATGGCAAACTCGATCGGGTTCACCGATCCAACTTAGCGATTCATCGAGTGAGCTGTGAGCTCACCTAAACCTCCAGAACATTCCTCATTTTGACCTTAATTAGGTGAAGCATTTGGGCGATTATGGATCAATTCGGCGACTTGCCAAGTGTTCCAGCCCCTCACCCATTTGTCTTTCTCCCAAATTACGAACTCCAACCTTGCATCCAACAAACGTTCTCAACTTCTATTGCCTCATTTTTGCAAACACACGATTTACTTTGAATGGACCTGACCATTTTGACTTGAGTTTTCCTGGAAAGAGTCTCAGATGAGAGTTGTAGAGCAACAAAAGATCACTAACTTTAAACTCACGATGAAGGATTTTGGCATCATGCCATTTCTTCATTTTCTCATTATAAAGGTCAGAACTCTCATAAGCTCTAAGTTGAAACTCTTTCAAAGCATGGAGTTGGTCAACTCGATCCTTCGATGCTTCCTCCCAATTCAAGTTCATGGCCTTCAAGGCCAACAACGCCGTATGCTTAAGTTCAACCGATAGATAACAAGATTTACCAAACACCAATTGATACGGGGACATACCAATAAGGGTCTTGATGCAATTTTATATGCACTTGTGGGAGTTTTTTGAAATCCCACTAATAATTCATTTTGTGACATTTTATTCTAACCCCCACAATATAAATATTTTTTGGTAGTTTTATTAAGGAGGCTTAAAATTGCCACAATTTAATATTTTTTATCACAATTATCGACCCCCAAAAATCTATTAAATTCGTTACTTTTAGAAATTTTATATATATATATATATATATATATATATATATATATATTATTTTATTATTATTTTCAAATTATATAATATATAACATTTAATGTTGGAAGTTAATTTCACTATATATATATATATATATATATATATATATATATATATATAGACACACACACACACACACACACACGACACATCCTTCTCCTTCTTAATTATAACTTGATTGTGATATTTTTGTCCTCTATTTCTTTTATATATTAAGATATTCTTCGAATAATTTTTGTACTTGGCATATGCAATTTCACTTAAACATTTTTATCTTATATCGTAATACTTTAATTTGTATTATTTAGTGATTTTGGTTGTCTCATAACACAAAAAATTGAATTTTATAACTTTTAAAACTAAGGAAAATAATATATAAATAAAAAAAAAATTCGGATGCTAAATTTATTTATATTTATTTTTATTTGTATTTTAACTTTATTCAAGCTATTTATAATATAAGTTGAAGGTGAACCATTTTAATTAATAGTTCTTACTTTTCAATAAAAATTAAAAATAAAAGATTGTTTTATGCACAAAATTCTTTTATCTTTCATTTGGACCCAATTCAATCAAAATTTTAATACATCTCCCTCCAAATTTTAAAAAAGGTTAAAGACCATAATTCCCCCTTAAAACTTTTCAACCTAATCAAATAACCACCCATTCCCACCCATTCCCAAATCCCACGTAAACCACACACAAATCCTTTTTTTTTCTCTTTAACTCATTTGTTTTCCCCCTTAACACATTACCAGGAAAAACATACACCTTCCCCTCTCCTCTCTCCTTTTGCCTTTCACTCTTCTTTACATCTTTTTTTGGTTCATCTTTTGTATATGTGGTTTTGCTAATTATTTTTTTCATTGTAGGCTTTGCAAAGTGGAATAGATGAAAAATAATTAATTATTTGAATACAAAGGTAATTTTTTGTTACACGAGTTTGATGATTCACACTAGAATTTAAAATTCATATTATTATTTGATCATTTTATATTTTGCAAGTTGTTAAACTTAATGAATCAATGGTTTTACATATTTCAGGATTTGTTTGAATTCTCACTACATCGTAAAGTCATCCGCACCCAATTTTTTATTGATATAAGGTAAATCTTAATTTTACTTTTGTTTAGCTATGAATCATGTAATCATTTTATTCTTAATTGGATCTAACAATATATACAAATTAAAGGAAAGTTTTTCATATTAGATTGTGATTGATATCTATATAACTTCAAAATTATGTATTTTCATATTCAATATGATAGATTGTCGAAGTTATAACTACTTTTTGGTAAATGAAAGAAAAAACTAAGGTCAAGAGGAAAGTTTAACTTATAGATTAAGAGAAGTGAGAAATACTTGAACCAACATGTTAAATAGAATGATCATCATTATATGATTTTGGAAAATATAAACCTAGTTTAAACTTACGTAGAAATAATCATAAAGTTGTTATTATTCACTTTATTAGTGTGTATGAGAGAACATCAAAGTAAATTTGTTTCATCCATTATCTTACAATTATTTGTAAAATCAAAGCTTTATATGATTTGCTTTCGAAATGAATTGATTTTTTTTTATCAAGATGTACGAAGATATATGTGTATCAATATATGTTTATCTAATTATATATATTATTTTCATTGTTTCAGCCTGATGCGGAGAGCTTATGTCACTTTGGATAAAAAGATTGGACGACAACAACTTAAATCACCAAACAAATGTTATAAAATTTTTTTATGTTTATTTGATGTGGATATTAAAAGATTTAAAATTGTAATGTTGGAATTATTATTCACAAGTTTGTATTACTTTTATTTGACATGAATTTGAATTTATGAAGCTTATTAATATAAATTTGTTTAGTGAAATTTAATTTGCTTTAAATGTGTTATTTAGTAAAATTACTTATTATTTTGAAGAATTGATGTAAATCAAATTTAAAATTACCTATTATTTAGAAGGCTTGATGTAAATCAAATTTCATATTTATTATTATAATAATAATAATAATAATAATAATCTCATACATGATAGTTTTAAATCCACAAAAAAATAAATTTTAAAATATTGAGATCATATTGTGAAGGTTCTTAACCGTCACAAACGGATACTGAAAAACCTCCACAAATTTAAAAGTCATTTTTTGGGGGACGTCGTGGAGATTTACTAAAACCGCTGCAAATATGCTCGTGGCAAGGGTAATTGTGGCATTTTTAAAAACCGCCACAATTTAATTTGCGGGATCCTTAAACTGCCATAAATTGACAAAATAACCCCCATAAATTGAGCATTTTTTTTGTAGCGTCATCTAACTTTCGGAATCAATCAGTTCGATTTGCATTAACGGTTTTGGCCAAAATCCCTTTGATTTCTTGGTTTGATACATCGACTTGCGCACTTGTATTCAGATGATAAGGGTGGTAACCTTATGCTTGACTCCATAATTGCTTAACTATGATGCGAACATTTAGTTACAGAAATGAGAGCCCCAATCATTAATGATTACACGTGGAGTGCCAAATCTCATGAAAATATATCTCTAGAGGAATTGAACCACACTTCTCCCTTCGTTGTTGGGTAAATCCGCCACCTCTATCTACTTAGTGACATAATCAACGGCTACCAAGATGTATTTGTTCCCATAAGAACTCGCAAAAGTCCCCATGAAACTGGTTCCCCATACATCAAACAGCTCTACCTCTAAAATAGGAGGTAGAGGTAATTCATGTCTCTGCAACACTCCCCCTTTCGTTTGGCTTTGCATACACTTCTTAACATGAGAATTCACATCTAGATACAAAGTTGTTCAATAATATCAACTTTGTAGTACATTAGCAGTTGTACACACTCCACTATGGTTCCCACCAATCAGTGACACATGGCAACCGTCAAGAATAACATCTACCTCAACTTCCGGTATGCATCTTTTAATCATGTGATCCTCACACTTTCAAAATAAGTAAGGTTTATCCCAAAAGTACTTCTTTGAATAAAAAATGAACCTCTTTCATTGGTAAAAGTTCACCCCATCGAGAAGAATCCCACACACAATATAATTTGCAAAATCTACATACCAAGGCAGAGTACCATTCAAAATAACAATCACCGACTCATCGGGAAAGGCTTTTTAATTATATTTTTCACTAGAAACAATCACATTCGTTTCAAGCCTCGACAAATGGTCTGCCACTTGGTTCTCACACCCTTTCCATCTTTGACTTCAAAGTCAAACTCTTGCAATTATAATACCCATCGGATCAACCTTGGCTTTACATCTTTCTTAGCCATCAAGTAACGTATAGAAGCATGGTTGGTGTGTTATGACCACCTTGGTCCCCAAAAAATAAGCTCTAGACTTCTCAAAAGCATAGACCACGACTAAAAATTCTTGCTCAGTGACAATGTAGTTCTTTTGAGCTATATTGATTGTCTTGCTTGCATAGTAGACCGGGTGAAAAATATTTCCCCTGCGTTAGCCAAGTACAACCCCCAAAGCCACACTGCTTGCATCAAACATTAGCTCAAATGGAATGCTCCAATCCGGAGCAACAATGATCAGAGCTAAAATGAGCTTCTCTTGTAAGCAAAAAATGCTTTGACACAAGCTTTATCAAAGTCGAAGACACTTTGTTCTTCAAGTAGCTTGCAAAGAGGGTGAGCCACCTTAGAGAATTTTTTTATGAACCTTCGGTAGAAACCCGCATGACCCAAGAAGCTTCTAACACCTTTACCGAGATAGGAGGAGGCAACTTGGTGACAACTTCAACTTTAGACTGATCAACTTGTATACCTTCTCCCAAAATTTTGTGCTCCAATACAATATCTTCCTTGACCATGAAATGACAGTTCTCCCAATTAAGAACAAGGTTTTTTTCGACACATCTTTGCAAGACTCTACCAAGGTGCTCAAGGCACGATTCAAATGTATCTCCCACAAACCAAAAGTCATCAATGAAAACCTCCATCGAATCCTCAACTATATCAGCAAAAATAGAGAGCATACACCGTTGAAACTTCACAGGTGCATTAAAAATCTGAAGGGTATTCTTTTGAAAGCGAACATCCCATAGGGACATGTGAAGGTTGTCTTTTCTTGATTTTCCAATGCAACAAATATTGGATTATAACTGGAGTAACCATCTAAAAAGCAATACCATCCCCGAACCGCAAGACTATCATGCATTTGATCCATAAAAGGCATCGAAAAATGATCCTTCTCGGTTAATGCATTCAACTTATGATATTTCATAAAAACATACCAACCGGTAACCAGTCACATTGGCACAAGCTCCCCTTTTTCATTAGGGACTACATTCATACCTCCTTTCTTTGGAACACATTAATATTGGACGGGACTAGCTATCCGCAATAAGGTAGACAACTCCAGCATCAAGCCACTTAATAATCTCTTTCTTGACGACTTCATGCATTGGAGAATTAAACCTCCTTTGATATTCAATACTTGTCTTACAATTACTAGCCAATTGGATCTTCTAAGTACAAATACGGGGAGTAATTCTCACTATGTCGGCAATTGTCCACCCTATAGCCTTGATAAATTTTTTCACCACACTAACAAGTGCTTGCACTTGCCATTCAAGCAAATCCATAACAATAATCACGAGTAAAGTATTATTTGCTCCCAAGAACAGATAACGAAGGTGAGGTGGAAGTACCTTCAATTTGAGCTTTGGTAGTTTCCCAATAGATCGCTTTGTGGGAGAGGGATCTAGTTTTAGAAATGCAGACTTACTGTGGACACAACTAATGGTACCTAAGCATATATTTTTGATTTGTCTTGCCACATATCAGAAACTAATGACCAAAGGGAGAATGCATGATATGGGCAAACCAATAGATAGTGTTGGCTGTTATATGATCAATAGTGCTATGAAGATGTAGAACATTTATTTTGTACATGTGAATGGACATCTATAATAAGGGAGGAAGTAACTAATTGGAATGGGATTTTCCATGTTGTGGTAATGTGGAGTGACATAGTGTTTGAACTGGATTAAAGAGAGACATTGGAGCAAATTCAAGTAGGAAGCGACATATTCAATATAAGGGGCAATGATATACCTCATTTGTCAAGCTAGGAATTGGAGAATTTTTTCAGAGCAACACCCGTATAGAAGTTTTATTCTTCCGAAAAAATAGATGGGAAAAAGGACAAATATACTCCTGAAATATCGTAAATGGTACGTCATACCCTTCGTTATTACTTTTGGGTTGTGTATGTCCTTACCGTCAATATTCTAGAATGTATATACCCTTAGGATAAACGGAGGGACACGTTTCATAATCTTAAAGGCCTATCCAAATTTAATTTAATTTTTACCCACAATTAAAAAAAATCACCCATTTTTCATTAGTTTAACCCACCCATACCCGGTTAAAAACCCTTTTCTTCTTCCCCAATCTTAATTATTTTTCTTCTTCCACAATTAAAAAATCCCACCCATTGGTATCAATTCTTCCACAAATTAATTATTTTTCTTCTAGTCCTTCGAGCCCCGTGCATAACAGATGAGCAAACACTATTTGGTTGTACACTTCTTTGGTGTTAGCATAGCCGACGTGCACCTTCTCAACACAGTTAACTCGTAGGCTGCTTCATTCTCTAATTTCTGCTCAATCATGGGTGCTTGTTTCTGTGTTCATTGAGGCATGAAAAGCTGCATATGCAATAAAATTTAGAAATACCAAGACTTATGGAAAGTTAGAGGTTTTTTCCTGGTGGATTGAGTGTGGGGAAAAGATTAAGACTTGGTGGTTGTTTTATAGGTGAAATTGAATTAAGTAATTTGAGTTCCATCATATTTTTCCAATCTCATACATTCAAAATCAAATCTTTATGAGTGATTTCAACCAAATTAACTGAAAAATTCTACAAAGGATTTTTGTTGAAGAATAAGAAATTGTCCAAAGGGTTTCTGGAAAAAAAATCACGTTCTTCGTTTGAAAATGTTTTTCAGATCTGAATGTTTGAAATAAGTCTTGGTTGTAGAAGTTAAGAAAAGAGGAATTTGAGAGTTTTGATTGTCTTACCAAACTTCTTTTTTGATTTTGGGTGCTTTTGGTTACAATTAGGTCATGGATGGGTTAAAATTGGGAAAGATGGGTGAGTATTGTAATTGTGCGAAAAAATTAAATTAAATTTGGGTAAGCCTTTAAGATTATGTCACGTGTCTCTCCGTCTATTCTAAGGGTATATACATTCTAGAATATTGACGGTAAGGATATACACAACCCAAAAGTATAACGAAGAGTATTGATGTATCATTTATGATAGTTCAGGGGTATATTTTCCCTTTTTCCCAATATAGATTACTGTTAAGGAGAGGATTACAATGTTTAGAGGATCCAAATAGGCGTATAAGTGTATATCCTTCATAGACACTTTGTGTAATTAGAATTTTATTGGTATAGGTGGAGAGGCAAGAAGTAGTTGAGAATTAGTGGTTTGCTGAGGCTGTGTATTACTTGTAATGAAGTTTGTTTTGTTGGTGGTAATAATCTTCATAGTTTATTGCCAAAAAAAATAATAGGATTTTGGTATTTTCCGTTCTAGGCTTTGTTTGAACTTGAAAACATAGAAGTTTTCCTCTCTGGACCAAACCATACCATTAATAAGGTCGTCATAGACGCCCATCAACAATTTGTCTGAAACCACATAGGGAGCACATATTACCCAAAATCCATGGACTATAGTACAAGTAAAATGAGAAATTTAGTATTTCCCATTCTGAGACTTGTTTGAACTTGAAAATACAGACAATTTCCACTCCGAACCAAGACACACGATTAATAAGGTTGTCACGGTCATCCACGAAAAAATTTGGACAAGTAAACGGCGGGATCACACGCATAATGTTTTTTCAGAGAAATATTTTGGGTGGTCCAAGACACCAAATCCATGTTCTTATATACTTGAAAAAGTGCAAAAATCTGTATTTTCCGCTTTGTGTCTCGTTTGAATTTGAAAATGCTAACGTTTGCCCCTCCAAACCAATGCACGCCATTTAAAGGTAAATGATTTACGTTTTTTTCCATCAAAATTATATCATCTAATTTTTCATTAGTTCTAAATGTACATGATTTACAGTTTTTCCATTCTAGCACATCACTTCATATTGAAGTAAAGGACATAAAATCCTATAAATATTACTAAAATTGTCTATATAATTTAAAAATGGAAAAATTACAAATGTGCCTACTCTAAATCAAATAAAGTTTTAAAAATATAATTAAAAAATATCCTATCATTAAAGTGGAGTAATCTATTAAAGGAAAGATACTTGAATGGAAAAAATGTTACTCATGTACCTTTAAAATTGGAAAAAAATTAAAAAATGTAACTTGAAAGGAAAAACATAACTCATGTAGCTATAAAATTGGAGTAAAAAAATATTGATGGATAGTAAATCTTTAAGAAAAATACATAATAAGAAATTCATTTATATAATTAACTTAAACTCTAAATAAAAACACATATCATCACCTATAAAGTGTGCAAATTTCTTCACAAAGTTTCTCAAACCTATTATGTCAAGCCATCTTCATTCACCAAACACTTTTGTAATGGCACAAATTAAGATTATGCACCAACAGAAGACTCAACAGAAGGTGATAATATCAAAAGAAAACACTTTGTAGCTTTAAAATATCTATGGACAAGTGCTGTCAAGGAAGCACACGAACTTTCTATTACAACAGGAGCACATGTTGCTATTGTCCCTTATTACCAGGGTGGCATACCATATGTTTATGATTCCTCCAACTGCTTTGACACAATAGATAAGTTCCTCAATGATGCAAAGGCTTCTGCAGTCATAGGAGGTAATTGATTTGATTGCCTTTAGAGGAGGATTTATCTATTTTTTTTTATCTTTAGTGAAGTCGGTTTGTTTAAGTTTGTGAGTCTTCTTCTAGGTACTGTTGCCCATTGATTTTTATTAGTTCAATAATTTATTGTCACACTTTAGTACTCCATGATATTAAACTATGAAGTCTAAGGTCTATAGTGTATTTTCTATTCTCCCTTATATTTTTAAAAAGTAAATTCTTCTCTATTAAAGAATGTGATGTTAACTCGTGCAATATATGTTTATGCATTAATCGATTATATTACTCTTCTAAATAATTGGGCTACAAAATTATGTGAAAACTCACGAAACGGCAGATTCTCTATTGATTAAAAGAAATAAAAAAGAAAAACCTATATATATGGGCCATAAAACTCAAAATAATTACATGTTCATACCCAATCCAATGTAATTCAAGAAATACTCATTCTCTACAAAATATTACAGCCTATACTCCTCATTCATTAAGACTGATAATTTTTGCTTAACTGATACTAAATAGGTATCATGTACTGTATATGTATCATTAAGGGTGATAATTTCTCTTATTTAGTATTAGTATAGAGAAATAATCACCCTTAATGATACCAATAGAGTACATGATACTTATGTAGTATCAGTTAAGCGTAAATTATCAGTCTTAATGAATGAGGAGTATAGGCTGTAATATTTTGTAGAGAATGAGTATTTCTTGAATTACATTGGATTGGGTATGAACATGTAATTATTTTGAGTTTTATGGCCCATATATATAGTTTTTCCTTTGTTTATTTCTTTTAATCAATTCAGAATTTGCCGCTTCGTAGAGTTTTCACACAATTTTGCAACCCAATTATTTAGAAGAGTAATATAATCGATTAATGCATAAACATGTATTTCACGAGATGACATCACATTCTTTAACATATAAGATTTTACTTTTTTAAAATATAGGATAATAGAAAATACACCATAAGACTTTATACTTCATAGTTTAAGATCATGGAGTACTAAAGACGCGACAATAAATTATTAAACTAATAAAAATAAAAGGACAATAATTGATCCAAAAGAAGACTCATAAACTGAAACAAACTGACTTCACTAAAGATAAAAAAAAAGAAAGATAAATCTTTCTTTAAAGGCAAACAAATCAATGACCCCCTTTGACTGCAGAAGCCTTCGCATCATTGAGTAACTTATCTATTGTGTCAAAGCTGTTGGAGGAATCATAAACATATGATATGCCACCCGCAGAATAAGCAACAATAGCAACCTGTGCTCCTGTTTAATAGAAAATTTGTGTGCTTCCTTGACAACACTTGGCCATAGCTTTTTGAAAGCTACGAAGCGTTTTGCTTTAGATATTATCACCTTCTGTTGAGTCTTTTGTCGATGCATAATCTTAATTTTTTCCATTACAAAAGTGTTTGGTGAATGAAGGGGCTTCACATAACAGGTTTGAGAAATTTTGTGAAGAAATTTGCGCACTTTATATGTGATGGTATTTGTTTTTATTTCGTGGTTAAGTTAATTATATAAATGAATTTCTTATTATGTATTTTTCTTAGAGATTTACAAACCTTAAAATATATTTTGACTCCAATTTTAAAGGTACATGAGTTACGTTTTTTTCCATTCAAGTTACATATGTTAATTTTTTTTCCAATTTTAAAGGTAGATGAGTTACATTTTTTTTCCATTCAAGTATCTTCTAATTTTCCTTTAATATATTAATCCGCTTTAAATATATGATATTTTTAATTATATTCCTAAAACTTTATTTGATTTAGAGTAGGCACATTTGTAATTTTTCTATTTTTGAATTATACAGACAATTTTAGTAATATTTGTAGGATTTTATGTCCTCTACTTCAATATGAAGTGATGTGCTAGAATTGAAAAATGTAAATCATGTACTTTTAGAACTAGAGGAAAATTAGATGAAATAACTTGGATGAAAAAACGTAAATCATTTACCTTTAAACTTTAATGGGCTTGTTCAAAAATCAACTCTTTCCATATTATGCAATTTTCATGCAAATGCAAACCTCTGCTATATATATATATATATATATATATATATATATATATATACTAGATACAATGGATCATGCAAGCACAATCTCATTATATGTTATTTTATTTGTTTCGATTTATATGTTACAAATGAAACTAAGTGAGTTCATTAAATTTTTACAGAACTTCAAAATATTTTAAGTTGTTAATTATTCTGATTTATAGGACTAATAACATAATTTTAAAGAAAATATATGCTACTCTCTCTGTCTTAATTTGTGTGGCATATGCTAAATATTGAAAGTCACCATATTTTAATATGTTTTTTAATTGTTAATTATTGTGATTTATAGTACTCATAATTTTGAAATAACATATAAGGTACATTGTTTGTCCCAATTTATGTAGCACCTGTGAAATTGGTAGTCACAGACACCCACAAAAAAAATCGGCAAAAACACTACCAAATAAATAATGTAATCAATGATTGCCTCTTCTAAATCAAATAAAGTTTTAGGAATATAATTAAAAATAAGATGATGCATGCCAACTAGTATCAGTACATTGAATGTACGAGTATGCGAGTTTGAATGCTAAACACAACTTAAGTTTGAAAGGTATCTGAAAGAAACACTTACCTTGGCTTTTCTCAACTCATGAATACTTAACTCAAAATAAAGCAATGAAACACAAGCAATATATGAAAAGCTTTGTAAAACAGTAAAAGCAACTTAGTTCGTTAAAGAAAATGCAATAACAAACTCAACTTTACTCATATAATAAAGTAATATAGTTTCTGTGGGAGTTTCTCTAACTGAAAACCACCACTATGAGCCTAAGTGGTGATATAACCTCTTGCCCACGCTGCCAGAACTTTCCTATACTTTGCCGTTATATGGAACGCTTAACTTAGTGGATCCACTAGTCTATGCTAAAAACATCTTAAGGAGTCATCTAAAAAGTATGATCCTTTACTATCCATTATGGCTACATGGTTTATGAAGACTTGAGTTAATATGAAGTCGCATCCCCATATCGGTGCTCAATACTACTCCCAAAATATATCTAGCTCATATTTTTTAAAAAACAAACTTCTGCTTTGGTTTGAGATAATTACTCAAAACTTAGCTTAAAAGCTCCCTTGGAATCAATGTTCCTTTTTCTTGCTCAAATGTGAAAACATGTATAAACTCTTTAGGAATACTTAGTTCCCTTATAGATTTTTGAGAAACGAACTCAACTCTTTAATCTTTGTTTAACTTGAAACTTAGGTCTTAAAACAAAGTTAAAACGTTTGTTAAAGACTTTTGAAAACTTTATAAACTTTGCTTTGACTTTCTTCTTAACTTCTAGACTTGACTCTTAACTTCTCTTGTTTTTGATCTTAACTTTCCTTGAATTGGATTATGGATTCAAGGTTCATGATCTCATGTTTATGGATGATTTCATGATGTTTAGATGTACCTTAGAGTGTTGGAATCAACTAGAAAACATAGGCCCATTTCTAAGGAACAAGTACGAAAAGGAGGGAAAGAAATGGGGAGAACTGGCGTCCCTGGCGCTCTGAGAGGCGCGGGGTGCCAGCCGTCAAAGTTCAGAGAGCTTGCTGTGGTGCTCTGGCTGGCGCGGCGTGCCAGAGCCCAAAGTTCAGAGGAAATTTTGTGGCACTTTGGGAGGCGCAGCACCCCAGCCCCCTCCCTAGAAAACTCTGAACTTTCTTCTTTGTTTTCAACTCTAAACCCTCTAATTTCACTTGGTTCTTTCCCCAAACACTTAGAATCATTAATACCCTCAATATACAATAGATTCAACTTGAAATTTCACCCGGAAACATGAATCAAATCATCAAGAAACTTCAACAACACAACCCACAAGAATTCAACGAAACTTTCAACAATGTTCACCAAGAACTCAATTTCTAAACTTCAAAGATTTAAATTCGCTGAATTGAATCATGGTTAGCGCATGGGCGAACTAACCCAATGCTATGTGATCTCACATACCTTGTAGCGATCACCGCCGACGAAATCCACAAGCTAACCTCGACGAAATCGACGAATCTTGAACGTTCTTCTCCATTCTCCTCTTTTTTCCTCTTCTCCAAGCCCTAGCGTAAAATTCACTTTTCTAAACTGACTAAAATCTGACTTTACCCCAATTAAACTCCTAAAAACGAATTAGAATAATTAGGTAAGGAAAAGATTAAATTACCTTTCCAAAATCCGGATTAGACTTTCCTTAATCCAACAGCCCAACTTCCAAAGGGCATAACTTACTCATACGAACTCAGAATCGCGCAAACTTGGCGCCGTTGGAAAGATCATTCCAAGAGATTTCCAACCATATCTATAAGTACACTTAAATCATCCTGAGCTAGGATTTATGGCCTTTTGAAGTTTACTAAAGCTCAACTTTTCCTAACTTAAACAAATTTCCAGATTTTCATTCTTTCCAAAAATGACTATTTCCAATTATTAGCTTCTTCCTAGTTATTTCAAATTGCGAGATGTTACACGTATGCCCCTCCTGACGAACGCCCATAATTAATAAGGTCCTTACGAATTCCCACAAAAGTTTTATCCAAAAATACATTTGGATCACATATCACCCAAAATCCATGGACTATATCACACTTAAAATGAGAAAATTGGAATTTCCTGTTCTGGAGCTCGTTTGAACTTGAGAATGGAGAGCCTCTGCCCCTTCGGACCAACCCACACCATTAAAAAGGTCGTTAGAAATTTTCTAGATTTAGCTGGGGCATGTCCCAGTGTTTCTAGTTAGTTTAGAAGCATATTTCAGACATAGTTAGATTCATTTATAGTGTTAGAGTTTGACTTTTCATTTGTATTCAAACTTTCAGTTTTCTTATATTCAGACATTATATAGGTATTCCCCATCATTTAAGATTAGTTACATACTTTAGTTTCTGCATATCATTTCTATACTTCAGTTTATTTAGTATGCCTATGATATGCCAACAAGGTTAGCTTGGGGTCCTAGGTTCCGTGCCCGCGTCCAAGGGGTAGCCTAGGGGCGTGACAAACTTGGTATCAGAGCACTAGGTTTAAGAGTCCTAGGATGTCTGAAAAGCCGCATTAAGTAGAGTCCTTTTCATGGGTGTGAACTTCACCACATCTAATGAGAAAGAGGTTACAATGTGTTTTAGGAAAACATCAATTTCTTTTTACTCCTATCGTGCGTAAGGTATGATCTAATTCCTCGTGCTAATTCTTCATTATGCACTTTTAGATCATGCCTTCTCGTAGAACTTATGCAAGGAATGTGAATACCAGGAATGCAAAGGCAGCTCCTCTTGTCCTAGATAAGGAAGTTTTGAATGCTGAATTTCGAAATGCTATCCTGTTGTTGGCTCAGAGTGTGACCAACCAGAACAATCATCAGGTTCTATTTAGGACAAATGCTAATGTTGGGTCAGCTACAGCTAGAGTTTTGGATTTTGGTAGGATGAATCCACCAGAGTTCTTAGGTTCACAGATTGGTGAGGATCCCTAAAACTTCATAGATGAGGTGAAGAAGATCTTTGGAGTGATGCAGGTAACTGGAATGATAGGGTTGAGTTGGCATCTTACCAGCTTAAGGATATAACTCATATCTGTTATACTTAGTGGAAAGAGAACAAGTGTACAAATGCAACTCGTATCACTTGGGAATGCTTTAGTGAGACCTTTCTAGATAGGTTCTTCCCAAGAGAGTGGAGGGAGGCAAAAGCTCATGAGTTTATGAATTTGTGGCAGGGTTCCATGTCAGTCCAAGAGTATGGATTCAATTTCACCTAACTCTCCAGGCATTCTCCTCACGTTGTTGCTGATTCCAGGGTTCAAATAAACAATATCATGTATGGGGTATCCGATCTAGTGAAAATAGAGTGTAGGAATGCTATGTTGCTTGAAGATATGAACATCTCTAGGCTCATGACTCATACTCAGTAGGTTGACGGTGATAACCTTAGGGAACATGCCAAGGAGAATAAGAAGACTAGAACCGACAATTATGACTCTTCTCCACAGAAAATGGGTAGTGAAAATCGCTTGCAATTTCTGCTCCACCACCTTGATCGGCTAGTGTTCCATCCTCCAAGTTTCGAAATGATTAGAAAGGTAGGGCATCAAGCTCTAAGACGCAAGGTAGTATTTCAGGTACCAGAACCTATCCAACTTGTCCAAAGTGTGGTAAGAACCATCCGGGTGAGTGTCTTGCAGGAGAGGAATAATGTTTAGGGTATGGTCAGTCTGGTCACAGGTTGAAAGATTGTTCTTCTAAACAAGGTCAAGGAGGTAAAAATGGTAGAGCTCAGTCCACAACTTCAACAGGACCAGCAGGTCGCCCGACTTAGCAGTGAAAGTCATATGGTACAGGTGGCGGTCAATGCCAAAACAGGTTGTATGCTCTCCAGGATTAGGAAAATTCTCCTGATGTAGTCATTGGTACGTTATGAGTTGTTGAATTAGATGTTCAGGCATTGTTAGATCCAGGGGCTACTCTTTCCTTTGTAACTCCTTATATAGCAGTCAAATTTAGTGTTAGTCCAAAAACACTCTTAGAACACTTCTCAGTCTCTACTCCAGAACCAATTATTGCTAGGTGGGTATACAAAAATTGCCCTGTCACAGAAAGTCACCTCAGAAATCTTGTAGAGTTAGAAAGGGTAGATTTCGATATCATTCTAGGAATGGATTGGTTACATTCCTGTTATGCCTCTGTCGATTGTAGGACTAGGATTGTTCATTATCAGTTTCCCGACGAACCAATCTTAGAATGGAAGGGTAGTAGCTTAGTGCCTATGGGTCGATTCATTTCTTACCTTAAGGCCATAAAAATGATCTCTAAGGGTTATCTCTATCATCTAGTTCGGGTTAAGGATTCAAGCTTCGAAACCCCAACTCTTGAGTCAGTTCTAGTAGTCAATGAGTTTCCAGAAGATCTTCCCAGAGTTCCTTCCGAAAGGGAAATCGACTTTGGAATTGATCTCCTTCCAGATGCCTAGCCTATTTCTATTCCTCCTTACATAATGGCTCCAGATGAGCTTAAGGAATTGAAAGAGCAGTTGAACGACCTTCTAGATAAGGGCTTCATCAGACCTAGTATTTCCCCATGGGGTGCACCGGTGTTGTTCGTGAAGAAGAAAGATGGTTCTCTCAGAATGTGCATCGATTATAGGCAATTGAACAAAGTCACAATCAAGAATAAGTACCCCATCCCTAGAACTGATGACTTGTTTCACCAACTTCAGGGTGCTAGTCATTTCTCTAAGATAGACCTCAGATCCGGTTATCATCAGCTCAGAGTCAGAGATAGTGACATTCCGAAGATAGCCTTCAGAACTCGGTATGGTCATTATGAATTTGTAGTTATGTCATTTGGACTAACCAATGCTCCTGCAGCTTTCATGGACTTGATGAACAGAGTGTTCAAGCAGTATTTGGACTTGTTCGCTCATTAACTCTATGAATGAGAAAGAACATGCGATCATTTGAGGGTTGTTTTGCAAACTCTCAAGGATCGCCAATTATTCTCTAAGTTTAGCAAATGTGAGTTTTGGTTGCAATCCGTTGCTTTCCTTGGTCACATTGTGTCTTGCGAAGGAATCCGAGTGGATTTAGAGAAAATAGAAGCAGTGAAACAATGGCCCAGACCTACCTCTTGTACAAACATCAGAAGTTTCTTAGGTCTAGCAGGTTATTACAGAAGGTTCGTGGAAGGATTTTCATCGATTGCCTCTCCATTGACTAAGTTGACTCAGAAAAAGATCAAGTTTTAGTGGTCAGATGATTGTGACAAAAATTTTGTAGAATTGAAAACTAGGTTAACTACAAATCTTGTTTTGGCTCTACGAGAGGGTTCAGATGGTTATGTTATATATTGTGATGCATCCAGAGTCAGCCTAGGTTATGTGTTGATGCAGCGAGGTAAGGTTATAGATTATGCTTTGATGCTTATCGTGACCAACGACACTAACCTACAGTACGAGTGTCTATGATCGTCGATAATATAGTAACCCAATCAA
Source organism: Solanum verrucosum (assembly GCF_900185275.1). Classification (NCBI taxonomy): domain Eukaryota; kingdom Viridiplantae; phylum Streptophyta; class Magnoliopsida; order Solanales; family Solanaceae; genus Solanum; species Solanum verrucosum. Next base: position 2,861,593 of record NW_026020416.1, read on the forward strand.
GGGTTGGGGTCGTGTCCCAAGGGAGTGGTTTTGAGAATTAGTAGAAAAGTAAAATTAGTTCAAACTAGTAGTAGTTAAAGATATTAACGGTTAAAAACATAATAAATCAAAGGGGGTGACACAAAAGTGTCAATTAACAAATGGGGGTTTTGTCACAAGTGTAATAAAAACAACAAAAATAAGGAAAATCAAGTATGGGGAGAAGTTCTTAAGGTGTTACCGCAATACAAGTTGAGATAAATCATTGGGAACATGCGTTCGATATGAAATTTGCAAGATAACATTGACTAGGCTAAGATTTAGATGGAAATAAGTTCCCTCTCGGGCAACTTACCCTGTTTCAAATGCGTTCCTCTCGAACACCCATTTACCAGATGAAGGCCAGCCTACACCTTAACCCACTCACTCTCTCGAGCTGAGTGTTAGGATATGGGACTAGGGATCACCCTCTCGGACTGAACCTCATGTCGACCCACTCCTTAGGTATCAGTCTAGCTGTCATGGTTTCACAACCTCCCTCTAGGGCAAGCCGAAAACACATGGGTGGTTTTGTATTTGCAACTACAAACCCATTAAATTAAACCACAACCACCAGGTTAAATCACCATTAAAATACATCTATCCTATCAGCAAGCAAGACCCAACAACAATATCAACACATACCTTCTAAATCACACCCCAAGAATGTGGGTTTTTATCCACACATCAAGAAATAACAAAATACACCTAAAATGATACTAAAATCAAAAGAGTATAAGGAATTAAACCTTGATTTAAGCAAAGTAAGAAGAATGGAGAAGACCCACTTCCAACTTGGGGAAGATGAAATCCTTCTTTCTTCAAGTCTCCCAAAAACCCTCTCCAAACTTGAGAGAAAATATCCCAAAAAGTACTATTCTATTATGGAAATTTAAATAAATGTTTGAATCTTAAAAATTAATAACAAGTGTAGTATTTATAGATTTCAGAAAATAGTGTTGGCGGATCTTTCGGCGAGGTTTGTCGAAATCGCCGATTACCTCGGCGATTCACCCTTTGGTGTAGTTCGTTGCCATCTAGCACTAGACTTTATCATGGTCGTGCTCTGTGTTATTGGGCAAGATAGTACTGCTTCGCGAAATTATTTGGCGAAATGCTGACTGCTCCTTTCATCGCTTTTTGGATCCTGCTCCTTCAAGGCTTCGCCTACTGGAACAAAGGGCGGAGTGCGTCCCTTTGGCGAATCACCAAGCGTGCTTTGCAATTCACAGGCTTCAACTTCTTCGTTCTTTTCAGCCTTTTTGTTCCTTTTTAAGTCTAAGTGTCCATGCTTCCACTAAAACTTCAAATACCTGAAACTTAAGAGTTTACATCAGATATTGAGACAAAATAAGCATTTGAGGACACTATTCCTATCAAAATAAAGCCCTAAATGAGTCCAATTTGTGGACTCATCAACACCCCCAACTTAAAATTTTGCTTGTCCTCAAGCAAACTCAAGTTCAGTCGTTCAACAAGGTGTCTCAAATAGTGCTACACAAGACCAAATCATGAATGCACACAACCAGACTCAAATTGACTTATGGAAGGATCAATTGTGTACTCAAAGATTCAAGTTGTGACACACCATTACCAAAGATTCTCATGCTCGCAATACTTGGTACTTCTGCAATCAATCTCAACAGAAAGTATCTAGGTGCCCTCACATCAAGAATGATTCCATATTCACACACAGAGGTTAATCAATTCAAGATAAGGAGTCAGATATAAAGCTCACACTCAAAAAGGAGGAAAACAATGCATATTTTTTCCCATAGGTTTGCCCTTATTTTCCAATCGACTTTCGATTCTGCTTACTCAAGATCAAAAAGGTCTTTCTAAGGCTTGTAATGGGGATGAGTGCAAAGGTATGATCATTTAGGCTCATTGACTTTTTCCTCGTGAGATGTGGTATTCTCAAGGCATTCCCTTCTTTTTCTTTATCAATTCTTTTTCTAGTGCTTCTAAGTCATCTTTTTATTTACCTCCATGGATTGCTTGGAAACCCGATTTTCTTGGTACTTTATTCCACAAAAAATATTATTATTATATTTTCTGAAGGGTTTCCATTGTTGCAACACCAGGGGTTAAGGGAGACTTTTCTTGCACTTCTTGACTTCTCCTTTTCCTTTTAACCACACCCCCAACTTAGGCTTTTGGCTATTCGCTAAATCACAAATCAAGAGGATTATAGGTAGTGGGTCAAGTAAGGTTTAGGGTTCATCAAGATTCTTTCAAAGAAAGGTAAGGCTAATCAAGAGAAACAATGAGATGCAAACAATTTATATATTGTCTATGCAACTTCATTTGTCCTCATCGTAGCCGTACATTCATGTTCGTTCGATTGAGAGAACTATTCAAATCCTCGGTATTGATCGAAATCGGGACTCAAAATTTTTGCAAAAGAACAGCCATATAAAGTCACGAGGGGTGGCAAAAATGTGCGAAATATTCAATTTTTTTTGGAAGGTTCAAAATCATTTTGCAAATAAAAATAAACGGAGCCATAAGCTCAAACATCCACAGAAAATAGTATTAACACAATTTAAAACAGAACAACCCAAATATATACACAAAGCACAACTATCAGCACAAAGGGTGTGGGCCTCACCCCACCATAAAAAAAATAATTTGTTCTAAAATATATAACAATAATCCAGAGGTCAAATTAAAGAAAGACAGAGAGAGGGCTAGAGAATAATCCTGGTTTTGTAGCTATTTCGAGTTGAAGTCCTTGAACAGATGTCGCAAAAAGAAGAAGGTATGCTGGGGACGTTTGGTGCATTGCCGAGTGATTCATCAAGCTCTGTACAACTTTTCTTAGCATTCCAATGCGCCTATCCTCAACCCACGCTCTCGAGTGATTAATCAGCTACCTTTTTGTGCGCTGGCCTATAGCTTATCCAGTTCGTTCCCATTTGGTGATAGTGCTTTGACTTCTGAGTGATTTGGAGCTTTGCCAAACAAATTTTCACTTCGCCGAGTTTTACAGAACTTCTCAAATGCTATGGATGTTCAAACAACGGTGACCATGGGGGTTGCCGATCAGGTGGGCGAATCGCCGAAATCTTTCTGAGCTCGCCGAGTTTTACAGACTCCAGGCTCAAAGGGTACCTTGAGTCGAACGGTGAAATAACATTGATCACCGACGTCTTCGGTGACTCGCCAGCTAAGTCTGTTGCTCGCCATTCTGCACCTCTTTGGCAGCTACCACACTTTAATTTGTAAAACTAAGACACTATTATTTTACTAGTACGCAAATATAAGATAATATGGGGTTTTGGGTTGCCTCCCAAATAGCGCCTTAGTTAACGTTGTGGCACGACGCAAGTTAAGACTTTAAGCTTCATAGTTGGAGCCACCCACATCATGATTATGTAAACCCTGGTTTTCATCTGCGTGAACATGAGGTAATGCCTACTCCATAAGCTTTTCTAGGTGCTAGACAACTTTGGAGTGAGAGCAAATTATACGCTTTATGCCTTCAGTGTCCTCTTTAAATTCGTCCAGTGCTCCATCTTGCTCACTCAACTTGAGTAGAATGGTTTAGAGCATTTGCTCAATGCGTTCCACCTCCTTGTCCCTATAACTCTTTCTTTCACCAAGAGGGGAACATTTATCATTTTTCTTGCATTGAGATTCGATCTTCATCACCCTATTGGGCAATCCATCCACCTGTGTCCTCAGCGTGGCCAGCATAACATCTTTCTCAATCTCTCGCTCAGCTTCAGCCATGTGGTCTAGCAACTGAGCCACTATCATGTAGGGAATATGTGCAATCCCTCCTGGAATTAGTTGATCAAGTAACTGCTTGTTTCCGGGGTAGAGGCTTCTGTAGAAGCAGTCCAGAAGAACCATGTTAGGGATGCCATGAGTTTGGCCTTGAGCTATTAGCCCTTTGAATCTTGTGCACGATTTATGTATTTGTTCTCCCTCCAACTGCTTGAAGGTTAATATGTAATCTCGGATCCTCATTACCTCTAGTGGAGGAAAATCCATTGATATGTGGGTACTTATTCAACCTAGTTACAAATAAATGAAGTTTGTTTTGTTGGTGGTAATATATATTCATAGTTTATTGCCAAAAAAACAGGAATTTGGTATTTTCCGTTCTAGGCTTTGTTTGAACTTGAAAATATAGCAGTTTTTCCCCTCTGGACCAACCCACACCATTAATAAGGTCGTCACGGACACCAATCAACAATTTGTTTGAAACCACGTCGGGATCACATATAACCCAAAATTCATGTAATATAACACATGGAAAATGAGAAATTTAGTAATTCCCATTCTGGGCTTCGTTTGAACTTAAAATACAGACCTTTTCCACTCTGAACCAAGCCACGACATTAAAAGGTCGTCACGATCACCAACAAAGAGTTTAGACAAATAAACGGTGGGATCACACTCATAAAGTTTTTTCAGAAAAATATTTTGAGTGGTTCATGAAGACAGATCCATGTGCTAATATACATGATTAAATGGAAAATAATTGTATTTCCCGCATTGTACCTCGTTTGAATTTGAAAATGCTGACGTTTACCCCTCCAAACCAACACACACCATTTAAATGTAAATGATTTACGTTTTTTTTTTCATCCAAGCAATATTATCTAATATTTCTCTCTTTCTAAATGTACATAATTTACATTTTTCCATTCTAGCACATCACTTCATATTGAAGTAGAGGACATTAAATTCTACAAATATTACTTAAATTGTCCATATAATTCAAAAATGGGAAAATTACAAATGTGACTACTCTAAATCAAATAAAGTTTTAAGAATATAATTAAAAATATCCTATCTTTAAAGCGGAGTAATATATTAAAGGAAAATTAGAAGATACTTGAATGGAAAAAACGTAACTCATGTACCTTTAAAATTGAAAAAAATATTAAAAATGTAACTTGAATGGAAAAAGCATAACTCATGTACCTTTAAAATTGGAGTCAAAATATATTTTAAGGATTTTAAATCTCTAAGTAAAAAACATAACAAGAAATTCATTTATATACTATACTTAACCACGAAATAAAAACAAATATCGTCACCTATAAAGTGCTCAAATTTCTTGACAAAGTTTCTCGAAACTATTTTGTCAAGCCATATTCATTCACCAAACAATTTTGTAATGATACAAATTAACCTTATGCACCGATAGAAGACTCAACAGAAGGTGATAATATCTAAAGCAAAACGCTTTGTAGCTTTCAAAAAGCTATGGGCAAGTGTTGTCAAGGAAGCACACGGACTTTCTATAAGAACAGGAGCACATGTTGCTATTGTCTCTTATTCCCGGGTGGCATACCATATGTTTATGATTCCTCCAACAGCTTTGACACAACAAATAAGTTCCTCAATGATGTGAAGGCTTCTGCAGTCAAATTGGGCCATTGATTTGATTGCCTTTAGAGAAGGATTTATCTATTTGTTTTATCTTATTTAGTATTAGTTAAGAGAAATGATCACTCATAAACTGGGTGATAATTTCTCTGAACTAATACTAAATAAGATAAAAAGAAATAGATAAATCCTTTCATAAAGGCAATCAATTCATTGACGCCATTTGACTGCAGAAGCCTTCGCATGATTGAGGAGGTTATTTATTGTGTCAAAGCTGTTGGAGGATTCATAAACATATGGTATGCCACCCGGGGAATAAGCGACAATAGCAACGTGAGCTCCTGTTGTAATAGAAAGTTTGTGTGCTTCCTTGACAACACTTGCCCATTTCTTTTTGAAAGCTACGAAGTGATTTGGTTTAGATATTATCACATTCTGTTTAGGGTTTTCTCGGTGCATAATATTAATTTGTGTCATTAAAAAAGTGTTTGGTGAATGAAGATGGCTTGACATAATAGGTTTGAGAAACTTTGTAAAGAAATTTGCGCACTTTATAGGTGATGATATTTGTTTTTATTTTGTGGTTAAGTTAAGTATATAAATGAATTTCCTATTATGTATTTTTCTTAGAGGTTTACAATCCTTAAAATATATTTTGACTCCAATTTTAAAGGTACATGAGTTACGTATTTTTCCACTCAAGTTATATTTTTTATCTTTTTTCCAATTTTAAAGGTACACGAGTTACATTTTTCCATTCAATTATCTTCTCATTTTCCATTAATAGGTTACTGCGCTTTAAGATAAGACATTTTAAATTATATTCATAAAAACTTTTTTTGATTTGAAGTAGGCATATTGATAATTTCTCTATTTTTAAATTATATGGACAATTTTAGTATTATTTGTAGGATTTTATGTCCTCTACTTCAATAAGAAGTAATGTGCTAGAATTGAAAAAATGTCAATCATGTACATTTAGAGCTAGAGTAAAATTAGATGATATAACTTGGATAGAAAAAACGTAAATCATTTACCTTTAAACTATAATGGGCTTGTTCAGAAATCATCTCTTGCCATATTATGCATATGCAAGTACAAGCTCAATAAATGTTATTTTATTTGTTTTGATTTATATGTTACAAAAGAAATTAAAAGAGTTCATTAAATTTTTACATAACTTTAAAATATTTTGAGATGTTAATTATTCTAATTTATAGGACTATTGACATAATTTTAAAGTATATATATGTTACTCTCTCTATCTTAATTTGTGTGACATATGCTAAATTTTGAAAGTCAACAAATCTTAATATGTTGTAAACCTAAAGCAAAATAAGACAAGAAATATAGAAGCTGAAAGCAATAGAAATAGAGAGACAAGAGATGGGAGCTTTTCTTATTATTCCAAGTCTTCAAGTGTTTACAATTTGAACCCTTATGCCTCTATTTATAGTGTAACATAGAGGCATAAAAAATGTTAGTCATAAACATGAAATCAACATGAATATAATGGAGGAGATTATGGAAGTGAAAGGTTACAAGAAAAATGGTTATAAAGCTAGAGGTTATGGAGGTTATGATTATCTTCATAATGGAGGAAAGTAATGGAGATAATGGGTAAGAGTAACTTCTTGGTGTAATGGACATCCATAATATAATATTTTATAACACTCCCCCATGGATGTCCATAGATAATATTCCTCGTCAAAACCTTACTAGTTAAAAACCCCGTGGGAAAAAATCCCAGTGAAGGAAAAAGAGTACACATATATTTTAATACGCTTTGAATGTTGCCTCGTTAAAAACCGTACCAGGAAAACCAATTGGGATAAAACCATGGTTAAGGAAAAGAGTACAACGCATATCTCTCCCCTTGATAAAAACTTTATTTGATATATCGGAGACGATGCATTCCAATCTTATATCACAACTTCTCAAATATTGATGCTGGCAATCCTTAGTGCATAAGTTTACAAGATTATCACTTGAACGGGTCTTTGAACATCTACCTCACCATTTTGTTGAATATCATGTGTGAAAAAGAATTGTGGTCAAATATGTTTTGTTTGATCTCCTTTGATTGTATCCTCCATCATAGATCAATATTATTTTCGTATATGATGGCTGTAATATCTTTTTCCAGAGGAAAAACACATATTTTCTGAATATGATAGATTATGATTCCAGCCAAACACACTCCTGACTTACTTCATAGATAAATATTATTTCTGCATGATTCGAAGAAGTGGTTACTAATGTTTGATTCTTTGAATGCCAAGATATTGTTGTGCCTCCATATGTAATTTGTGATCGAGCTTTGTGCGGATCAAATAAATATTCTGCATCTACATAATCAAATAGTTTCTGACTCGAAGATTGATCATTTCAATTTTATTGAAGCTCATCGTTTCTTCTTAAAGAAAATCATACATCTTCTACGTGTTGAATCACTTTCTTTGTTAGTTTCTTGTCATAACTTGAATGATAATATGACAATCGTTTCACATAACTTTCGTCATGTATATCAAATAATCTTCTAACATTTGCATAACCAGCAATCTATAAGTGCACCAATTGTACTAATACATGACATTTTAAATCATTTTCATGAGATCAAAAAGATTCTTTCTTTGTGTTAAGCAGTTTCAAAACCATTGGGTACTCAATGGAATTGCTTTAAGACCTTTTAAATCCTTCAAGGATTTTCATATAACCTTCATCGTCTAGTTAGACATAATAATAATTAATTATGCATATTCAAGTATTTCATCTATTGCCAGACTGAGACAAGTCTCATTGCATCCACCACTGGAGAATATATCTCCATTTAATAATGTCAAGATTTTTGTCAAAACCTTTTATGCCCCGAGGCACAAACTACACTTTATATCTTATGGTTATAATTTCGCACAATGATTCATTTGTACCACACTAACATTATATTTTGATCTTATGAACTATAAGATCAAAAACATCACTTTTTTAAGTGAAACAAAATATACTTGAATAGTGCCAATCATTTATCTGTCCACACTGTATGACAGATGTGAATTTAAGATCCTCGTAACCATTTATAGCATTGAGTACTACTTCATATCAAAGATACCGTTGACGGTCATTTTGATATCGATTCCAATACGACATAACTTATCAAGATCTCTTCATTTTTTATCATTTTCAGGTAACTGAACCCTTGCCAAGGTTTTATGAATCGTTATGTCATAGTGCTCTTTCAAAGCATTTACCTCATTATCATGACCATTTTGACAATTTGCTCATCTCCTTTCTCAAGGAGTTTTACGTTCGAAATCGATTGGTCTATCACGCTTCTGGCGTACCATAGACTCTGTCCTTCAAGGACTATTTATTGGAGCATTTGCAGCTTAATTAAGATTTTGGGTCAGCAAATACATCTGACAAATTATTTGCAACATTTTGTAAATGAATTATCTCTTGAACTTCAAGTTCACATTTTTTTAACGAGGATCTAGATAATTTACCCCACACATAATATTCAGCTGCTAAACATATCTCCCTCTACTGTTAGAAAATCTAACATTTACCCCAAACCTCATTTGGGATCCATCTTTGTGTGTGGTGGAGCAATAAAATCATATGTGCACACATCAAATTTTTAGATGGAAATTATTTGGTTCCTGACCCTGAATCAATTATGATGGGAGAACTTTGTTGGCTTGATGCATACATGTTAAATAAACTCATCTCATACAAAATTTTATTTTAGAGATTTGTTCTCATAATTAGTGGTCTAGCTATAATTGGAGGCAAACAATTTATGCTAAACCAACAAGTATTATCAACATAATTTTATAGTTTGGAACTGTGCTCTTAATTTAAAAATTTGAGCAAACAACCTTATAAAAACCAATTTGTAAGTTGATACAAATGCACAGGTGACCATACCATAGATGCATCTATTAAATCATAATAGTAAGCGGTCCACATGGCAGGTGAACGGGCCCATATTCACCTTTTTATATGTTCCAAATAATTTCAGGGGATACAATCCCAACCTTAGCTGGTACAATGATCATTTTATCATGAGAACAAGCAACACAAGAGAATTCTTGAAGAATCTTGTATTCCTTCAAACATATTGTTACATGAATTCTCAATTTCGTTTGCATCACATTTGAATCGGAATGGCCAACCGATTATGCCAACTAATAGTTATTCTAGTAAACTTCTAGTTTACTTTTGCATGTGATTCCATCATCATGCACATATTTGTATACAACAAACAACGGGGAAAAAACAAGTAATCTTATACGTAAATATTTATAACCTACTTTGATTGTAGTAATTTGAAGATATTAAATCCTCCCATAATTTATAGTCTCAATATAATATTTTTTTCTTTTCAATTCTTCCGAAACTTAAGAAGTTTGTTTTGAGACTTACTACAACCCCAATATTATGAACAATTTCATTCCTCCGGATAGTAACAAATTAGCCTTTTCAAAACTCTCAATTAATTTTGTATACTACCACAAATTTAACAACACCATTTTTGTGGTGACCATCTCCTTCAAGGAGAAAATTATTATTATTGGCATGGTTAAAATTATCACATGCAAGACTTATTTCTAGACAACCAATGACAAATTTGTGTTGTCACACAATAGCATTTATTTTGGCCATGACCACAACCTTTATAGAAAATAATTATTTCTTTTTTTTGTCCTCCAATAGTTCATATTAAAACATACCACAATATTTGTATAGTACTCAACGTATATGACCAAAATGATCATTTATGTCAAAATATTTTTTTCAATATCTCAAACCTCTCATAGAGGCTAGATGTGACATTTATCCAGCCATACATGAGCATATCCTTATCCATGTGAACACAAGTCACATTCTCTTCAAGAAATGAACCACAACCATTTGCACATGCTCCATAAGTTTTTATCAGAAACTCATTGTCATGCTTTGGCATTATCAAATATATGTGACTCACTTCAACATCAATTTAAGAGGTCAAATGTACCAAATGTACTACCACTTTGTATTCCTTTATTTCAATGGAGGATTTACAAAACTTTTCAAATTGGCTTGCATCAACAACAATGTGCCCAATATCTTTTCATACCACTTTGATGGATAAAAATTACATTCATATTTGAAGGACAATCTTAAGAAATAATGTGCCCAATAACCTTTCATACCACTTTGATGGACAAAATTACCTTCACATTTGAAGGACCATCTTAAGAACCCATAATGTTCTTCCTTTTAATTACCATAATGATGACCATTAGCATTTTACCACTCATATTCATACATTCAACCACTTGTCATTTTCCAGACATATTATGCACTGGTACCACATTTACATAAGAGAATGGTGCAAATTAATTGGGCAAATTTCATGACTTTCAGTCAAAAGTATACAAATTTATGTTAGTCATCATCATATCATCACTATAGTGCATTAGGACTGAAACCCAATGTCTTATCCATATAAAGACGCCTTTGGTCATAAATCAATGGGACTTGAACCCAACTTCTTATTATCATGGTGCACATTTTACTCGATATATTACCCACTTGGTGCGGTGAAACTTGAATTAACCGTCCTAATAAACCAAATGCATTACCAAAAAATAATATTGAATACCATAAATATAATATGAATTTGACATAAAATTGAGTAAAAATGAACAAAACTAATTAATTAGAACAACATGTTGGAACCATATAAAAGTCCCAAGTTAAAATAAATTAAAACATTTTAATAGTCCCTCTCAACATTGTTATGAAGATAAACATAATTTACTAACCATTTTAAAATAGCCACAAAACAAACTTTGTTAGTACAAATAATATATTAATAACTCAACAAGTAAATGTTTAGATAAAGAAAAATAAAGATGTACAAAAGTAACCAATAATGATAATCCAATCAATATGTATATGCCACATAACTCAATAACTTATCTTTTAATAAAACAAGATCATAAAAAACAATTTCTTTACAAATTATTAACTTACAAAACTAATTATACTTTTTAAATATATAAGTGATCAAATTAAAAGTTTACTCAAAGTAAAAGCAACTTGCTGGACTCATATGATTTTGAGATGGTAAGAAAACTAATGATGCATAATCAAAAGTAAAATATAAAATAGATTATCTAGTAATTTACCTTGTTTCCAAGAGAAAAATAAACACAAATATTTTTACCTTCTTTATATTTACTTTGCTTCAATCCTTCAATAGTAGAACAATCGTGATGATAATGTGTTGTAAAACTAAAGCAAAATAAGACAAGAAATATAGAAGATGAAAGCAATAGAAAAAGGGAGACAAGAGATGAGAGCTTTTCTTATTATTCCAAGTCTTCAAGTGTCTACAATATGAACCCTTATGCCTCTATTTGTAGTGTAACAAAGAGGCATATAAAAGGTTAGTCATAAACATGAAATTAACATGAATATCATGGTGGAGGTTATGAAAATGAAATGTTACAAGAATAATGGTAATAAAGTTGGAGGTTATGGGGGTTATGGTTATCTTCATAATGGAGGAAAGTAATGGAGATAATGGGTGAGAGTAACTTCTTGGTGTAATGGACATCCACACTATAATATTTTATATATAATATGTTTTTAACTATTAATTATTGTGATTTATTGTAGTGAACAAATATTGGGCTGCAGTATTTATCATTCCTCAAAGTGTGGTTAAGGAGGTGGATAGAAAATGTAGAGATTTTTTACGGAGTAGCACAAAAGAGAAAAGCAAAGTAGCATTGGTAGCATGGAATAGAGTCTGTCAAACTAATAAAATGGGAGGGGGGGGGTCTGAATATAAAAAGTTGCAAGATATGGAACTATGCTGTAGTGGGGAAACTAATTTGGGTACTCATAACTTAGAAAGAAGCTCTTCAGGTTAAGTGGGTAGATGGAATCTATCTTTAAAATGATGAATATTTCAGGGTACATACACCACCAAATGATAGTAGCTGGTATTGAAAGGCCCTAAATAAACTGAAACTAGGTACGGAAAATTGGTATCATCAGGATAGATACATTTTGACATTTGATGGAGGATATTAGATGAGGCAGGCCCTAAATAAATGTGGTTTGTTTTGTTGGTGGTAATATATATTCATATTTTATTGCCAAAAAAATAGGAATTTGGTATTTTCCATTCGAGGCTTTGTTTGAACTTGAAAATATAGATGTTTCCCCCCTTGGACCGATCCACACCATTAATAAGGTCGTCACGGACACCAATCAATAATTTGTCCAAAACTACGTCGGGATAACATATAACCCAAAATCCATGGACTATTGCACAGGTAAAATGAGAAATTTAGTATTTCCCATTTTGAGCCTCGTTTGAACTTGAAATACAGACGTTATCCACTCTGAACCAAGCCACACCATTAATACGGTCATCACGTTCACCCACAAAAAAAATTGGACAAATAAACGGTGGGATCAAACTCATAAAGTTTTTTCAGAAAAAATATTTTGGGTAGTCCAAGACGCTAGATCCATGCGCTAATAAACACGATAAAATGGAAAAAAATTGTATTTCTCTATAACACCCCTCAAAATGAAGTAGGATAAAGTAGAGTGTCACATGGGTTTTATGCATTAATAACTTGTTAGAATAATGAAGAATAGCCTTTCTAGTCAGTTTTAAAGATTTTGGAAGTCAAACGTCCAGGGACGACCAAGACATTCGGAAACTAGTCTTTTACGTGTTGGTGTGTTCTAGTATGTTGTTAATGTTTTTATGTGTTGTTTGTACTCTAAAATCAGTGGAGGTGACCCTAGTTTTTAATAAATGTTTTTAGGGTCAAAACGTTCGGGTATGACTCCCCGGGACCACCCTAAGGGTCCCCGGGGAAGACCCCCACCCTTGGCCAAAAAGCAGCCAAGGCAGCTTGAAGTTGCTCATGGAGGGACCATGTCCGCGTCGCGGACTTGCTCCACCAAGGGCCAAACATTAGGTCCGCGTCGCGGACATGTCGCAGACTCTTCTTCCTCAAAATTTAACTTCCAGAAATTTGTGGGAACACCTCCGCGTCGCGGACTTTTTTCCCGATGAAATCTATGAAAATAAAACTCAAGTTTGACTAGTTTAAAAGGTCCAACTAAGTGAGGGGTAATTTGGGGAATTATTATAAATGGTTATTCTACATATTTTAGGGTATTTTAAGTGGTTAAAACCCCAAAACCTACAATTATACCTCATTATCCAAATTGAACCTTCCCTCTAAAATAAATTCTCTCTCTAGAACTCCATGGAAGACATTGATGAAGCTTCAAGCTACGGGATGGGTTCCTATTGATTTCTCTTCAAATTCCTAGGGAAAATTAATCACAATGGTATGGGGATTTTATCTTTGACTCTCCTTCCAATCAAAGTGATTTCAATGTTTTTCAAAAACACTAAAAACCCCAATTTCAATTCTAAGATTGGGTTCTTGCATGAAATAATTTAAAATGATGATTTATGCTAATATTTATGATTTTAAGATCAAAAGCTCCATGAACCCTTGCATATCTGAAAATCCTAATTTTGGGTCTAAAGTGGGTCTATTGATTATGAGCTAATAATGTGATATTAATGTGAAGATTGTTATGGGCTATTGATTTATGTATTGTTCTATATTAAATTATGAGGAATTGATGGTCAATTGTGTTATATTGGATGTTGGCCTTGAATGGGCAATTGTGACCTAAAGTTAATGATAATGATGAAGTTGTGAATATATTATTGATTCTAGTATTATATATATATATATATATATATATATATATATATATATATATATATATGTGTGTGTGTGTGTGTGTGTGCATGTGTAGTAGATGTTACAATTGTGAGGTTTGATCCCTTTGAAAGTGGGGAGGTGTTTACTTTATAAACTTGTTGTGATCATGGCCTTGTAGGTAAAGTTGGATGATTGTTGTTTTGAGTAACGTTGATTATGTGAAGGTAATGTGATATGATGTGAATTTGTGTATGGTCTAAGAGCATGAAAGGTGACCTTGTGTAGAGACTTTATGTGTTATACTTGGCTGTTGTTTTCTGTGAATGACTTATAATGAAGGTAAGGCTAGGAGACACTATGTGTACCTACTCTCACACCTAGTGAAAAATGAATGAAAAGAATGAAAGAATGTGAGAATGGATGAAAAGAATGGGAGTTAATGCTATGAATGAAAGTTGGGTCTATTGTAAGGATAGTCTCATAAAGTACTCTTTTAAATGAACGGGGTTTCTAGATGAAAGGTTTTCTCATCTTTGAATCCAAGAGCTTCCCTAAATGAATGGATGATGGGCTAGAATGGGTACTCCTTCGTGAGTTGAGATGAGAGTACTTAGTAGCAATCATTATCCCTAAATGAATGAATGAAATGAATGTCCAATTCCGTGGAGGAGTAATGTCTAGCACCGAGAGGATATGAAGATGTGTGGATACTCATTCGTTAGTTGAGATGTGAGTATTTAGTAGTAACCCTTAAAATGGGTGCTCCTTCGTAAGTTGAGATGAGAGTACTTAGAAGCAATCCTTCTATCCCTTAATTATGTGCCCACATAGGACTAGCTAGTGGTCTCTACCATGTAAAGGCTAAGACAATGACCCTACCTTAGGCAAGTAGGGATCCCTTATCCGGTAAGGGTACTACCGGGATTCCATGTCAAGCTCCATGGTCTATGTCGGTTAAAGCTCTTTCCCCACATTAATGAATGAATGAACTAAGGTCTCTTTAGGGTCTACTACTTAGGATAGGTGGTGGAATGTGACATCATCTAGACATTGCACAAGTAGACATTTAAGGAAGATCTTGGTGTCTCTTAGTAATGATAATGAGTGAATGAGTCTCTTTGGTCTAATTAATGAAGGCGTTGGTCTTTGAGAATGCTAATGTGAGAGTGAGTCATAATGAATTGAATGTAAGTGCTTGTGTTGAATTGAATGTATGTGATGATCTTATGTCATTAGTGAATGAAGTTGTCTAAATGCATTAAGTTGAATCAACGATTTATGTTGAGATGTGAATGGAGCTTGTCTTGTGTAGCCTTAAGGATCACTTGGGTGTGGTATGGAGACGTAGTATGGGCTGCCTCACCATGTCTTACTTAGGTGAGTCTTGGGATGACATTTCATGGGTGTTCTAGCTTTATGAAGTGACTTGTTAGCTTATGTGCTTATATGTCTTATGTGATTAATTGGTGAAGGTTGAGGTATGCATGATAAGTGCACTTTGTGTAACCTTAAGGTGGTGCCTTTGTATGGGTGATGGTATGGGACGTTGCCCATACATTGCACAAAGGTATTGCTTAAGGGTTACTTAAGGTGGAGGTCCAAGGCAAGAAGGTAAAGGTAAATGGGTTATGTATGTTTATGAGGTATTATGAAGCATATGACTTTGTATTGTTGGTTGTGACTTGTAAGGTGCCCATTGTGTTGATGTTCATGAGATTTTATCAAAATGGCATGAAAGCATAACTTCCACACAAATGTCCTTTTTAACATGTTTTGCATATCGTCATATTTAGTACGTGTGTTGTACTAACCCCTTTCTTCTATTTTACTACAAGTGTAGGTTGTGGTAACTAGGAGGAGATTGTGCTTTGAAGTTTCTTGGATTGCTTCACTCTTCCAAGTCTTTGGTAGGTCCTCAAGATTCGAGGACTATGTTTAGAAGTTTCTTAGTCATTGTAATAGACACTTAAGTTTCATTTCATTTGTAAAGGGACGTGTCCCTTAGTACGTTTTAAGTTCTTTTCTAAGATTGGATAAAGAGACTTAGTAGTTTCGCTTACATATTGATGTTTTCAAATGTTGTTGACTCTTGAAGTCTTATGGTTTTATTGAATAAAAGTTTTAAATTCTTAGTGATTTTTATGATCTATGCAATGAATGAATGCTAAGGCTTGTATAAGACCTCGGAGAGGTCGAATTCGTATGTAACGGCTAGGGGGTGCTCTCGGTTCGTTACAAACTTGGTATCAGAGCATAAGGTTTTAAAGATTACTTTTAGGCTTAAAGTCTAAAAAGCCACGTCTAGTAGAGTCTTGTTCATCTGTGTGAGTCGCGACACATCTATGAGCGAGAGGCTATAGAACGATAGAAGTTTCACTTTCTTTCAGTATTCTTGATGTCGTGCCTTAGAGTTTGGTCTATAAGTGTCCTTTTCCTAATCCTTCTCTTGTGTTTATAGGATATGAATACGAGGGCTAACCGGAGGAGAGCGAAAGAGGAGATAGATGATGGGGGAGTTCCTCCCCAAGGAGTGCACGGTGGCCAAGCTCCTTTAGGTGGGCAAGAGAATGTGGTTCCGATGGTTACCCCGGATATGACTAATAGGGAGATTAGAGGGGATTTTTTGTCTCCCTGACCCGTGCCATGACTACTCAAGCAAATAGAGATGTGAGGCCTAGGGTTTATGCTATTGAGAGTACCGTGGCCTCAAGGTTAAGGTATTTCACAAGGATGAACCCTCCTACCTTATTTGGTTCTAAGGTGGATGAGGACCCACAAAACTTTGTAGATGAGGTGATTAAGATTGTGGATGCAATGGGAGTGACTCCTAGGGAGACGCGGAGTTGGATTCTTACCAACTCATGGATGTAGCTCAAGTGTGGTTTGAGCAATAGAGGGATGAGAGACCCATAGGGGCTGACCCAATAGATTGGGGAGTGTTTAAGACGACCTTTCTTGATAGCTTTTTCCCCTTAGAGTTGAGGTAGCAAAAGTTGGTTGAGTTCATGAACCTACGTTAAGGGAATATGAGTGTGAAGGAATACTCTCTGAAGTTTATCCAACTCTCTAAGTATGCTCCTACCTTAGTAGCAAATTCTAGTGCTAGAATGAATAAGTTTGTGATAGGGGTTTTCGGTTTGGTTGAAGAAGAGTGTCGTACGACCATGCTCCATCATGATATGGATATCTCTAGGCTTATGGTTTATGCTCAACAACTTGAGAAGACGAAGCTTAGGAAGATGAATAGAGATATGAAGAGGGCTAGGCTGGATGAACAAAACCAATCTAGGTCAAAGAAGAGGTTCTATAACCAAGATTCTTCAATGGTCAATAATGATAGGGTGTCTAACCCTAAACCTCAAAGAGGGAATGGAGGTGGTTCTACTTTTGAGAGGCCTAGGTATGCTACTTTGGAAAGCAACATTTGGGCAAGTGTCTTGCCGGAACGGATGGATGCTTTGGATGTGGGAGTAAGGGTCAGAAGATGAGAGATTGCCCTACACTTAAGCCGAAAGGGAAAGAGACCAATCAAGGTTCTCATGATGGCCCGGATCCAAATGCTCCTAAGAGGAACCGTTTCTATATGCTTCAAGCTAACAAGGATAAGGGAACAAATGAAGGTAAGTCAATATTTTTTGTTGTTTGATGATAACCTTAGATGGGTTTACCCCAAGTGGGGGATGATGAGTTGAGTAGTAAGGTTGTTGATATCCTTATCTTTTCCTTTTATTCTAATTCAAGCTTGAAACAAAGAGTTCTTAGTAGCAGGTTGCATGTTGGAGTCTTATGTGAATTGAGTATTCATATTCTCTTTATGATGTGCATATTTTAGTTAAATTCTTGTTTAAGTAAATAAATGAGTTTTCTTGATTATGTCCCTCATGATTTCTATGCATTTATGAAGAATTGTTTAAATTGCTCCATGATATACATAGTTGAGCATGCCTTGATGTGATCTTGATGTTACATGATTATGCTTTTGAGAGAAATTGTAAGGTGAGCCTAAATATGTTGTAATGAGCATGATATGCTATGGAGAAGGAATTTCATCCAAACAAATGAGAAATGGTAAGGTTTTGTACACATTGAGTGGTAGATGTTATTCCTACTTCCTTGAATTTCATGAAAGTCTTGTTATAATGCTTTTTATGTGAAGTTGATGTTTCCTCCTTGATGTGTGCTGTAGTAATGATATTACATGCTTGTTGTGGGCTGCTAGTCCTAGAGTCTTTACTCTATAATGTTTGAAGTGTCATTCAAGGGGGAATGTTCCCAAGTGGGGGATATTGTAACGCCCCTCAAAATGAGCCTCACATTGGTTTTATGCATTAATAACTTATTAAAATAATGAAGAATAGCCTTTTTAGTCAGTTTTAAAGAGTTTGGAAGTCAAACGTCAAGGGACAACTAAGATGTTCGGAAACTAGTCTTTTACGTGTTGGTGTGTTCTAGTATGTTGTTCATCTTTTTATGTGTTGTTTGGAGTCTAAAATCATTGGAGGTGACCCTAGTGTCTTAATAAATGTTTTTAGGGTAAAAACGTTTGGGTACGACACCCCGGGACCACCCTAAGGGTCCCCGGGGAGGACCCTCATCCTTGGCCAAACAAGCTTCCAAGGCAACTTGAACTTGCTCATGGAGGGACCATGTCCGCATCGCGGACTAGCTCCACCAAGGGCCAAAAGTTTGGTCCGTGTCGCGGACTTGGTTCCAGATGAAATCTACGAAAATAAAACTCAAGTTTGACTTGTTTAAAAGGTCCAACTAAGTGAGGGGTAGTTTGGGTACTTTGGGGAATTATTATAAACGGTTATTCTACCTATTGTAGTGTATTTTAAGTGGTTAAAACCCCAAAACCTAGAATTAAACCTCATTATCCAAATTAAACCTACCCTCTCAAATAAATTCTCTCTCTAGAACTCCATGGAAGACATTGATGAAGCTTCAAGCTAAGGGATGGGTTCCTACTGATTTCTCTTCAAATTCCTAAGTAAAATTAATCACAAAGGTTTGGATGATTGTTGTTTTGAGTAATGTTGATTATGTGAGGTAATGTGATATGATGTGAATTTGTGTATGGTCTAAGAGCATGAAAGGTGACCTTGTGTAGAGACTATGTGTTATACTTGGTTGTTGTCTTCTTTGAATGACTTATAATGAAGGTGAGGCTAGAATAGACTATGTTTACCTACTCTCACACCTAGTTAAGAATGAATGAAAAGAATGAAAGAATGTGAGAATGAATGAAAAGAATGGGATTTAATGCTAATGAATGAAAGTTGGGTCTATTGTAAGGATAGTCTCATAAAGTACTCCTTTAAATGAATGGGGTTCCAAGATGAAAGGTTTTCTCATCTTTGAATCCAAGAGCTTCCCTAAATGAATGAATGTTGGGCTAGGATTGGTACTCCTTCGTGAGTTGAGTTGAGAGTACTTTGTAGCAATCCTTATACCTAAATGAATGAATGTTGGGCTAAGATGGGTACTCTTTCGTGAGTTGAGATGAGAGTACTTAGTAGCAATCCTTATCCCTAAATAAATGAATGGAATGAATGTCCAACTCCGTGGGGGAGTAATGTCTAGCACCGAGAGGATATGAAGATGGGTGGATACTCCTTCGTTAGTTGAGATGTAAGTCTTTAGTAGCAAACCTTAAGATGGGTGCTCCTTCGTAAGTTGAGATGAGAGTACTTAGAAGAAATCCTTCTATCTCTTAACTATGTGCCCACATAGGACTAGCTAGTGGTCTCTACCACGTAAAGGCAAAAAGAATGACCCTACCTTAGGCAAGTAGGGATCCCTTATCCGGTAAGGCTACTACCGGGATTCCATGTCAAGCTTCATGGTCTATGTCGGTTAAGGCTCTTTCCCCACATTAATGAATGAATGAACTAAGGTCTCTTAAGGGTGTACTACTTAGGATAGGTGGTGGAATGGGACATCATATATACATTGCACAAGTAGACATTTAAGGGAGATCTTGGTGTCTCTTAGTAATGATAATGAATGAATGAGTCTCTTTGGGCTAATTAATGAAGGCGTTGGTCTTTGAGCATGATAATGTGAGAGTGAGTCATAATGAATTGAATGTAAGTGCTTATGTTGAATTGATTGTATGTGATGATCTTATGTCATTAGTGAATGAAGTTGTCTAAATGCATTAAGTTGATTCAACGATATATGTAGAGAGGTGAATGGAGATTGTCTTGTGTAGCCTTAAGGATCACTTGGGTGTGGTATGGAGAGGTAGTATGGGCTGCCTCACCATGTCTTACTTAGGTGAGTCTTGGGATGACATTTCATGGGTGTTCTAGCTTTATGAAGTGACGTGTTGGCCTATGTGGTTATGTCTTATGTGATTAATTGGTGAAGGTTGAGGTATGCATAATAAGTGCACTTTGTGTGACCTTAAGGTGGTACCTTAGTATGGGTGATGGTATGGGACGTTGCCCATACATTGCACAAAGGTATTCCTTAAGGATTACTTAAGGTGGAGGTCCAAGGCAAGAAGGTAAAGGTAAATGGGTTATGTATGTTTATGAGGTATTGTGAAGCATGTGACTTTGTATTGTTGGTTGTGACTTGTAAGGTGCCTATTGTGTTGATGTTCATGAGATTTTATCAAAATGGCATGAAAGCATAACTTCCACACAAATGTCCTTTTTAGCATGCTTTGCATATCCTCATACTTAGTACATGTGTTGTACTAACCCCTTTCCTCTATTTTACTACAAGTGTAGGTTGTGGTAACTAGTAGGAGATTGTGCTTTGGAGTTGCTTGGATTGCTTTACTCTTCCAAGTCTTTCGTATGTCCTCAAGATTCGAGGACTATGTTTAGAAGTTTCTTATTCATTGTAATAGATACTTAAGTATCATTTTCATTTGTAAAGGGTCGTGTCCCTTAGTACATTTTAAGATCTTGTCTAAGATTGGCTAAAGAGACTTAGTAGTTCCGCTTGCGTATTGATGTTTTCAAATGATGATGACTCTTGAAGTCTTACAGTTTTATTGAATAAAAGTTTTAAATTCTTAGGGATTTTTATGATCTATGCAATGAATGAATGCTACGGCTTGTATATGACCTCTGAGAGGTCGAATACACATGTAACGGCTAGGGGGTGCTCTTGGGTCGTTACATTGCCACTGTGTGCCTTGTTTGAATTTGAAAATGCTGATGTTTTCGCCGCCAAACAACCACACACCATTTAAAGGTAAATGATTTACGTTTTTTTTAATCCAAGTTATATCATCGGATTTTTCTCTAGTTCCAAATATACATGATTTACATTTTTCGATTCTAGCACATCACTTCATATTGAAGTAGAAGACATTAAATCCTACAAATATTGCTAAAATTGTCAATATAATTCAAAAATGGAAAAATTACGAATGTGCCTACTCTAAATCAAATAAAGATTTAAGAATATAATTAAAAATATCCTATCTTTAAAGCGGAGTAATATATTAAAGGAAAATTAGAAGAGACTTGAATGGAAAGAATGTAACTCATGTACCTTCAAAATTGGAAAAAAATTAAAAAATGTTACTTGAATGGAAACAATTTAACTCATGTACCTTTAATATTGGAGTCAAAATATATTTTAAGGATTGTAATTCTCTAAGAAAAAAACATAATAAGAAATTCATTTATATACTTAACTTAACCACGAAATAAAAACAAAGATCGTCACCTATAAAGTGCACAATTTTTTGACAAAGTTTCTCAAACCTATTCTGTCAAGCCATATTCATTCACCAAACACTTTTGTAATGACACCAATTAAGAAAATGCACCGACAGAAGACTCAACAGAAGGTGATAATATCTAAAGCAAAACGCTTTGTAGCTTCAAAAAAGCTATGGGCAAGTGTTGTCAAGGAAGAACACGAACTTTCTATTAGAACAGGAGCACATGTTGCTGTTGTCACTTATTCCCAGGGTGGCATACAATATGTTTATGATTCCTCCAACAGCTTTGACACAATATATAAGTTCCTCAATGATGTGAAGGCTTCTATAGTCAAATGGGGTCAATAATTTGATTGCCTTTAAAGAAGGATTATCTATTTGTTTTATCTTTTTAGTATTAGTTAAGAGAAATGATCACTCATAAACTGGGTGATAATTTCTCTTAACTAATACTAAATAAGATTAAAAAAAATAGATAAATCCTTTCCTAAAGTCAATCAAATCAATGACCCCCTTTGACTGCAGAAGCCTTCGCATAATTGAGGAGCTTATTTATTGTGTCAAAGTTGTTAGAGGAATCATAAACATATGGTATGCCACCCAGGGAATAAGCGACAATAACAATGTGTGCTCCTGTTGTAATAGAAAGTTTGTTTGCTTTAGATATTCTCACCTTTTGTTGTGTCTTTTCTCGGTGCATAATATTAGTTTGTGTCATTAAAAAAGTGTTTGGTGAATGAAGATGACTGATAGAATAGGTTTGAGAAACTTTGTGAAGAAATTTGCGCACTTTTATAGGTGATGATTTTTGTTTTTATTTTGTGGTTAAGTTAAGTATATAAATGAATTTCCTATTGTGTATTTTTCTTATAGATTTACAATCCTTAAAATATAGCTTGACTCCAATTTTAAAGGTACATGAGTTACTTTTTTTTCACTAAAGTTACATTTTTTAAATTTTTTCCAATTTTGAAGGTACGTGTGTTACATTTTTTCCATTCAAGTATTTTCTAATTTTCCTTTAATAGATTACTGAGCTTTAAAGATAAGACATTTTTAATTATAATCTTAAAAACATTATTTTTATTTGGAGTAGGCACATTTATAATTTTTCCATTTTTAAATTATATGGACAATTTTAGTAATATTTGTAGGATTTTATGTCCTCTACTTCAATAAGAAGTGATGTCCTAGAATTGAAAAAATGTAAATCATATACATTTAGAGCTAGAGTAAAATTAGACGATATAACTTGAATAGAAAAAAACGTAAATCATTTACCTTTAAACTATAATGGGCTTGTTCAGAAATCATCTCTTGCCATATTATGCATATGCAAGTACAAGCTCAATATATGTTATTTTATTTGTTTCGATTTATATGTTACAAATTAAGAGAACATTAAATTTTTACATAACTTAAAATATTTTGAGTTGTTAATTATTCTGATTTATAGGACTATTGACATAATTTTGAAGAATATATGTGTTACTCTCTCTATCTTAATTTGTGTGACCTATACAAAATTTTGAAAGTCACCAAATTTTAATATGTTTTTAATTGTTAATTAATGTGATTTATAGTACTCATGATTTTTAAATAACATATATGTTATTTGCAGTGCACAAATATTGGGCTTCAGTATTTATCTTTCTCAAAGTGTGGTTAAGGAGGTGGATTGAAAATGTAGAGATTCTTACGGAGTAGCACAAAAGAGAAAAGCAAAGTAGCATTGGTAGCATGGAATAGAGACTGTCAAACTAAGAAAATAGGGAAGGGTGGGGGGGGGGGGGGGGTCTGAATATAAAAGTTGCAAGATATGGAACTATATGTAGTGGGGAAACTAATTTGGGTACTCATAACTCAGAAAGAAGCTTTCAGGTTAAATGGGTAGATGGAATTATCTAAAAATGGTGAATATTTCTAGGTACTTACACCACAAAGATAGTAGTTGGTACTGAAAGGCCCTAAATAAAGTGAAACTAGGTACAAAAAAATGTTATCAATATGATAGATACACTTTGACATTTGATGGAGGATATTTGATGAGTCAGGCCCTAAATAAATGAAGTTTGTTTTGTCGGTGGTAATATATATTCATAGTTTATTGCCAAAAAAACAGGAATTTGGTATTTTCCGTTCTAGGCTTTGTTTGAACTTGAAAATATAGAATTTTTCCCCTCTGGACCAACCCACACCATTAATAAGGTCGTCACGGACGCCAATCAACAATTTGTTGAAACCACGTCGGGATCACATATAACCCAAAATTCATGAATATAACACATGGAAAATGAGAAATTAGTAATTCCATTCTGGCTTCGTTTGAACTTAAAATACAACTTTCCACTCTGAACCAAGCCACGACATTAAAAGGTCGTCACGTCACAGACGCCAATCAACAATTTCTAAACCACGGGATACATATAACCAAAATCATGAATATAACACATGTAAAATGAGAAATTTAGTATTTCCCATTCTGGGCTTCGTTTGAACTTAAAATACAGACGTTTTCCACTCCGAACCAAGCCACGCCATTAAAAGGTCGTCACGGTCACCCACAAAAAAATTGGACAAATAAACGGTGGGATCTCACTCGTAAAGTATTTTTAGAAAAATATTTTGGGTGTCCAACGCGCCAGATCCATGTGTTAAAATACACGATAAAATGGAAAAAAATGTATTTCCCGCTTTGTGCCTCGTTTGAATTTGAAAATGCCGACGTTTGACCCTCCAAACCAACGCACACCATTTAAAGGTAAATGATTTACGTTTTTATTTCATCCAAGTTATATCATCTAATTTTTCTCTAGTCCTAAATGTACATGATTTACATTTTTCCCTTCTAGCACATCAATTCATATTGAAGTAGAGGACGTTAAATCCTACATATATTACTAAAATTGTCCATATAATTAAAAAATGGAAAAATTACGAATGTGCCTTCTCTAAATAAAATAAAGTTTAAGAATATAATTAAAAATATCCTATCTTTAAAGCGAGTAATATATTAAAGGAAAATTAGAAGATATTTGAATGGAAAATATGAAACTCATGTACCTTTAAAATTGGAAAAAAATTAAAAAATATAACCTGAATGGAAAAAAACGTAACTCATGTACCTTTAAAATTGAAGTCAAAATATATTTTAAGGATTGTTAATCTCTAAGAAAAAAACATAATAAGAAATTCATTTATATACTTAACTTAACCACGAAATAAAAACAAATATCATCACCTATAAAGCGCCAAATTTCATGAAAAAGTTTCTCAAACATGTTCTGTCAAGCCATATTCATTCACCAAACACTTTTGTAATAGCACAAATTAAGATTATGCACCGACAAAGACTTAACAGAAGGTGATAATATCTAAAGCAAAACGCTTTGTAGATTTCAAAAAGCTATGAGCAAGTGTTGTCAAGGAAACACACGAACTTTCTATTAGAACAGGAGCACATGCTATTGTCGCTTATTCCCAGGGAGGCATACCATATGTTTATGATTCCTCCAACAGCTTTGACACAATAAATAAATTCCTCAATGATGTGAAGGCTTCTGCATCAAATGGGGTCATTGATTTGATTGCCTTTAGAGAAGATTTATCTATTTGTTTTTGATTTAGTATTAGTTAAGAGAAATGATCATTCATAAACTGGTTGATAATATCTCTTAACTAATACTAAATAAGATAAAAAGAAATAGATAAATCATTTCCTAAAGGCAATCAAATCAATGACCCCCTTTGACTGCAGAAGCCTTCGCATGATTGAGGAACTTATTTATTGTGTCAAATCTGTTGGAGGAATCTTAAACATATGGTATGCCTCGGGGAATAAGCGACAATAGCAACGTGTGCTCCTGTTGTAATATAAAGTTTGTGTGCTTCCTTGACATCACTTGCCAATATCTTTTTGGAAGCTACAAAACGTTTGCTTTAGATATTATCACCTTATGTTGAGTCTTTTCTCGGCGCATAATATTAATTTGTGTCATTAAAACAATGTTTGGTTAATGAAAATGGCTTGACATAATAGGTTTGAGAAACTTTGTGAAAAAAATTGGGCACTTTATAGGTAATGATATTTGTTTTTATTTCGTGGTTAAGTATATAAATGAATTTCCTATTATGTATTTTTCTTAGAGATTTACAATCTTTAAAATATAATTTTACTCCAATTTTAAAGGTACATTGGTTACATTTTTTTCCACTCAAGTTACATTTTTATTTTTTTTCCAATTTTAAAGGTACGTGAGTTACATTTTTTCCATTCAAGTATCTTCTAATTTTTCCTTTAATAGATTACTGCTCTTTAAAGATAAGACATTTTTAATTGAATTCTTAAAACTTTATTTGATTTGGAGTACGCACATTCATAACTTTTCCATTTTTGAATTATATGGACAATTTTAGTAATATTTGAAGGATTTTATGTCCTCTACTTCAATAAGAAGTGTTGTGCTAGAATTGAAAAAATGTAAATCATGTACATTTAGAGCTAGAGTAAAATTAGATGATATAACTTGGATGGAAAAAACGTAAATCATTTACCTTTAAACTATAATGGAATTGTTCAGAAATAATCTCTTATCATATTATGCATACGCAAGTACAAGCTTAATATATGTTGTTTTATTTGTTTCGATTTATATGTTACAAACAAAATTAAGATAGTTCATTAAATTTTTACATAACTTTAAAATATTTTGAGTTGTTAATTATTCTGATTTATAGGACTATTGACATAATTTTAAAGAATATATATGTTACTCTCTGTATCTTAATTTATGTGACATATGCTAAATTTTGAAAGTCACCAGATTTTAATATGTTTTTAAGTGTTAATTATTGTGATCTATAGTACTCATGATTTTGAAATAACATATGAGTTACATTGTTTGTCCCAATTTATGCAACACTTGTAAAATAGGTCGTCACAGACACCGACAAATAATTTCGGTAAAAAAACTACCTAATAAATAATGTAATCAATGATTGTCTCTCCTAATACAATTCTATCATTAAATAGGTCTTCACAGACGCCCAGAAAAACTTTCAGCCAAAAAAAAATCAGGTGCAAATATCACAAAAAAATCAATGAATTATAACATACGAAAAAAATAGAAAAATATGTATTTCCTATTGCGGCACCTCATTTGTACTAATTCTTTTTATTTTTCGTGAGTTATAATCCATGGATTTTAGGTGACATGTGCGCCCCAAGTTTTTTTGGCCGAAACATTTTGTGGGAGTTTTTGATAATCTACGTAATGGGGATTGTCAGTTCGAAGCCACCTAATTCATTACGTACTAAATGATATGGTAGTATATATTGTTTGTCTTTAAGAGAGGCAATCATTGATTACAACATTTATTAGGTAAATTTTTGGCCGAATATTTGTGTGGTCATCCTTGACGTCCTATTTAATGGTGTGTGTTGGTTTAGTAAGGCAAACATCTACATTTTAAAGTTCAAACCAGGCTAGAAAAGGGAAATATATTTAAAAAAAATCATTTTTTGTGTGTCATAATCCATTGATTTATATTGATATATGCGCTCAATAGGTTTTTGGGCAAAAATTGTTATGAGAATCCCTGAAGACCAGCTAAATGGCGTGTGTTGGTTTGGAGTGGCGAACGTGAGCATTTTTAAGTTCCAACAAAGACCAATGTGGCAAATACGGATTTTTCTATTTTTTGTGTATTTTACCACCAAAAATATATTCTGATAAATCTTTATGAGTGTGATCCCGTCGTGGTTTTGGCCAAAAAATTTTGTGTGCGTCTGTGACAACCTTATTAATTGTGTGCATTGTTCTGGAGGGGTAAAAGTCCGCATTTTCAAGTTCAAATGAGGCTTGGGACGGGAAATACCAAATTTCTCATTTTACGTGTGCTACAATCTATAGACTTTGGGTGATATGTGATCCCTATGTGTTTTTGGCCGAAACTTTTTGTGGGAGTCTGTGACGACCTTGTTACATGAACTGGTCTGGAGGAGCAAACATATGCATTTTCAAGTTCAAACAAGGCCTGAAACATGAAATATCAAATTTCTCGTTTTACGTGTGCTAGTCCATCAATTTTGGGTGATATGTGATCCCGATATGTTTTTAGTCGAAGATTTTAGTGGGCATATGTGATGACCTTATTAACGGAATGCATTGGTCCAGATGGGCAAATGTCCGTATTTTAAAGTTTAAACGAGGCCCAGAATGGGAAATATGAAATTTCCTATTTTACGTGTGCTATAGTCCATGGTTTTAGGTGATATATGATTCCAACGTGTTTTGTGCTGAAACTTTTTTGTGGGAGTCCATGAAGACCTTATTAATGGCATGCGTTGGTCCGGAGGGGAAAATGTTTGCATTTTCAAGTTTAAAAGAGGTCCGCAACGGAAAATACCAAATTTCCCATTTTACGAGTGCTATAGTCCATGGATTTTGAGTGATATGTTAAATAACATGTTTTTGGCTAAATTGTTATGTGAGAGTCCATGAAGATCTTGTTGGGTAAGTTCGGAGGGGCAAACGTCTGCATTTTAAAGTTCAAAGAAGTCTCGAAATGTGAGATATTAAGTTTCTCATTTTACGTGTGTTATATTCTATGAATTTGATAGATATGTGATCCCGACGTGTTTTTAGCCAAAAATTTTATGGGCATCCATGATGACATTTTTAACAGTGTGCGTTGCTCGCAGGATCAATCATCTATATTTTCAAGTTCAAATGAGGCCCACAATGGGAAATACCAAATTTCCCATTTTACGTGTAGTCCAAGGATTTTTGGTGTCATGTGATCCCGACAAGTTTTTGGTCGAAATCTTTTGTGGGTGTACCTGACAACATTATTAATGGTGGGTTGGTCCGGAAGGGCATAGGCTCTGCATTCTAATTTTCAAACGAGCTATGGAACAGGAAATACAATAATTTTCATTTTACGTGTGCTATAGTCCATGAATTTTAGGTGATAAGTGATGGCGACGTATTTTTGGATGAAATTTTTATGGGCATCCTTGACAATCTTATTAATTGTGTGAATTCGCCAGGAGGGGATACATCCGCATTTTCAAGTTCAAACGAGGTCCGAATGGGAAATACCAAATTTCTCATTTTACGTGTGTTATAGTCCATTGATTTTGGATTTTATGTGATCTCGGCATGTGTTTTAGCCAAAATGTTTTGTGGGGGTCCATGAAGACCTTACAAATGATGTGGGTTGGTTCGGAGTGGCACACATCAGCATTAATGTGGAGTGTTTGAACTATATTAAATAGAGACATTGGAGAAAATTCAAGCAGGAAGCGATAGCTTCAATATAAGGGGCCATGATATACCTCATTTGTCAAGCTAGGAATTTATTGAATTTTTAAAGAGCAACCCCAGTATAGAAGTTTATACTTTAGCAAGTATAAATTATTGTTAAGGAGAGGATTGCAATGTTTAGAGGATCCAAACAGGCGCATAAGTGTATATCCTTCATAGACAAATTATGTAATTAGAAATTTATTGGTACAGGTGGAGAGGCAGGAAGTAGTTGAGAATTAGTGGTTTGCTGAGGTTGTGTATTACTAGTAATGAAGTTTGTTTTTTTGGTGGTAATAATATTCATAGTTTATTGCAAAAAAAATAGGAATTTGGTATTTTTAGATCTAGGCTTTGTTTGAACTTAAAAAACATAGAAGTTTTCCCCTTTGGACCAATCCACACCATTAATAAGGTCATCACGTACACCAATCAACAATTTGTCCGAAACCACGTCGGAATCACATATACCCCAAAATCCATGGACTAGAGCACGGGTAAAATGGAAAATTTAATATTTCCCATTTTGGGCCTCGTTTGAACTTGAAATATAGACATTTTCCAGTCCGAAACAAGCCACGCCATTAATAAGGTCGTCACGGTCACCCAAAAAAATAATTGGACAAATAAACGGTGGGATCACACTCATAAAGTTTCTCAGAAAAATATTTTGGGTGGTCCAAGGCGCTAGATCCATGTGCTAATATACACGAAAAAAATGGAAAAATCTATATTTCCCGCTTTGTGCCTCGTTTGAATTTTAAAATGTTTGCCCCTCCAAACTAACGTATACCATTTAAAGGTAATAGATATCATCTAATTTTTCTCTAGTTCTAAATGTACATGATTTCCATTTTTCCATTCTAACATATCACTTCATATTGAAGTAGAGGACATTAAATCCTACAAATATTACTAAAATTGTCCATATAATTTAGAAATGAAAAAATTACGAATGTGCCTACTCTAAATCAAATAAAGTTTTAAGAATTTAATTAAAAATATCCTATCTTTAAAGCAGAGTAATAAATTAAAGGAAAATTAGAAGATACTTGAATGGAAAAAATGTAACTCATTTACCTTTAAAATTGGAAAAAAATAAAAAATGTAACTTAAATGGAAAAAACGTAACTCATGAACCTTTAAAATTAGAGACAAAATATATTTTAAGGATTGTAAATCTCTAAGAAAAATACATAATAAGAAATTCATTTATATACTTAACTACCACTAAATAAATAAAAAATATTGTCACCTATAAAGTGCGCAAATTTCGTCACAAAGTTTGTCAAACCATATTCATTCACCAAACACTTTTGTAATGGCACAAATTAAGATTAGGCACCGACAGAAGACCCAACAGAAGGTGATAATATATAAAGCAAAATGCGTTGTAGCTTCCAAAAAGGTATGGGCAAGTGTTGTCAAGGAAGCACACGAACTTTCTATTACAACAGGAGCACATGTTGCTATTGTCGTTTATTGCCAGGGTGGCATACCATATTTTTATGATTCCTCCAATAGCTTTGACACAATAAATAAGTTCATTAATGATGTGTAATGCTTTTGCAGTCAAATGGGTCATTGATTTGATTGTCTGTAGAGAAGGATTTATCTTCTTCTTCTTTTATCTTATTTAGTATTAGTTAAGAGAAATTAACACTCATAAACTGGCTGATAATTTCTCTTAACTAATACTAAATAAGATAAAAAAAATAATAGATAAATCTTTTCCTAAAGGCAATCAAATCAATGACCCCCTTTGACTGCAGAAGCCTTCGATATAATTGAGGAACTTATTTATTGTGTCGAAGTTGTTGGAGGAACCATAAACATATGGTATGCCACCCGGGGAATAAGCGACAATAGCAACGTGTGCTCCTATTGTAATAGACAGTTTGTGTGCTTCATTGACATCACTTGCCCATAGCTTTTTGAAAGCTAAAAGGAGTTTTGCTTTAGATATCATCATCTTCTGTTGAGTCTTTTCTCGGTGCATAATTTTAATTTGTGTCATTACAAAAGTGTTTGGTGAATGAAGATGGCTTGACGGAATAGGTTTGAGAAACTTTGTGAAGAAATTTGCGCACTTTATAGGTGATGATATTTGTTTTTATTTCGTGGTTAAGTTAAGTATATAAATGAATGTCTTATTATGTATTTTTCTTAGAGATTTACAATCCTTAAATATATTTTGAGTCCAATTTTAAAGGTACATGAGTTACGTTTTTTTCCACTGAAGTTAATTTTTTTAGTTTTTTTCTAATTTTAAAGGTACATGAGTTACTTTTTTTCATTCAAGTATCTTCTAATTTTCCTTTAATAGATTACTCCTCTTTAAAGATAGGGCATTTTAAATTATATTCTTAAAACTTTATTCGATTTAGAGTAGGCACATTCATAATTTTTCCATTTTTGAATTATATGGATAATTTTAGTAATATTTGTAGGATTTTATGTCCTCTTCTTCAATATGAAGTGATGTGATAGAATTGAAAAAATGTAAAACATGTACATTTAGAACTAGAGTAAAATTACATGATATAACTTGGATGGGAAAAAACTTAAATCATTTACCTTTAAACTATAATGGGCTTGTTCAGAAATCATCTCTTGCCATATTATGCATATGTTCATGCAAATGCACAATTTATATATATATATATTACAAACGAAATTAAGAGATTTTATTAAATTTTTACATAACTTTAAAATATTTAGGACTATTGACATAATTTTAAAGAAAATATATATTACTCTCTCTGTCTTAATTTGTGTGACATATGCTAAATTTTGAAAGTCACCAAATTTTAATATGTTTTCTAATTGTTAATTATTGTGATTTATAGTACTCATGATTTTGAAATAATGTATATGTTACATTGCTTATCCCAATTTATGCAGCACGTGTGAAATAGTTCGTCACAGACACCCACAAATAATTTCGGCAAAAAAAATACCTAATAAATATTGTAATCAATGATGGCCTCTCCGAAAGGAAAACAATATATACAACTATATCTTTTAACATGTAATGAATTGGGTTGCTCCAAACTATATTAAATAGGTGTTCAAAGGCGCCCAGAGAAAATTTCAGCCAAAAATCATTCGGTGCACATATCACCAAAAATCAATGAATTATAACACACGAAAAATGAAAAAAAATTGTATTTCCTATTGCGGCGCCTCGTTTGAACTTAAAAATGCCGATGTCTGCCACTCCAAACCAGCCCACGCCGTTCATAAGGTCTTCATGGAAGCCCAAAAAATATTTCGGCTAAAAAACAAGTCGAGATCACATATAACCCAAAATCAATGGACAGTAGCACACGTAAAATGAGAAATTTGGTATTTCCCTTTTCGAGCCTCATTTGAACTTGAAAATGCAGACGTAAGCCCCTCTTGATGAATGCACACAATTAATAAGGTTATCAAGGATGCCCACAAAAAATTTCATCCAAAAAAACGTCGGGATCACATATCACCCTAAATCCAGGGACTATAGCACACGTAAAATAAAAAATTGGTATTTCCTGTTTTGAAGCTCGTTTGAACTTTACAATGTAGAGCCTAAGCCCTTCCGGACAAACCCACACCATTAGTAAGGTCGCCAGGGACGCCCACAAAAGATTTCGGCCAAAAAACTCGTCGGGATCACATGACATCAAAAATCCATGGACTACACGTAAAATGAGAAATTTGGTATTTTCCACTGCGGGCCTCATTAGATATTGAAAATATAGATGATTAATCCTCCATAGCAACGAACACCGTTAAAAATGTCATCGGGGATGCCCATAAAAAATTTCGGCCAAAAACACGTTGGGATCACATATCACCCAAAATTCATAAGACAATAACACACATAAGATGAGAAACTTGCTATCTCGCATTTCGGGACTTGTTTGAACTTTAAAATGCAAAGTTTGGCCCTCCGGACTTACCCAAGGTCGTCATGGACTCTCAAAAAAAATTCAGCCAAATACACGTTATTTAACATATCACTAAAAATCCATGGACTATAGCACACGTAAAACGGGAAATTTGGTATTTTCCATTGCGGACCTCATTTAGACTTGAAAATGCAAACATTTTCCTCTCCTGACCAGCGCATGCCATTAATAAGGTCTTCATGGACTCCCACAAAAAGTTTCAGCCAAAAACAGGTTGGAATCACACATCACCCAAAATTGTGGACTATAACACACGTAAAATGGGAAATTTAATATTTCCCATTTTGGGCTTCATTTGAACTTCAAAATACAAACGTTTTCCTATCTGGACCAATGCATGTCATTAATAAGGTCATCACAGACACCCAAAATAAACTTCAGCCAAAAACAAATCGAGATCACATATCACCAAAAATTCATGGACTAGCACACGTAAAATGAGAAAATTGATAATTCATGTTCCGGGGACTGTTTAAACTTGAAAAGGCATATGTTTTCCCCACCATACCAGCCCACGCCGTTGATAAGGTCATCACAGACTCCCACAAAAAATTTCGTCCAAAACAACATCGAGATCACATATCACCCAAAAATGTGGACTATAGCACACGTAAAAAGGGAAATTTGGTATTTCCAGTCCTGGGCCTCATTTGAACTTGATAATGCGGACTATTGCCCCTCCAGAACAATGCACGCAATTAATAAGGTTTTCACAGACGCCCACAAAAAATTTTGGCCAAAACACAGCGGGATCACACTCATAAAGTTTTTTCAGAATAATATTTTGGCGGGGCCAAGCGCCAGATCCATGTAATATACACAAAAATAGTAAAATCTATATTTTCCACTTCGGGCTTCATTTGAACTTGAAAATGTTGATGTTTGCCCCTCCAAACAATGCACACCATTTAATTGGTCTTCACGGATGCTCATAACAAATTTTTCCCAAAAAACTACTGAGCTCATATATCAATATAAATGAATGGATTATAACACACGAAAAATGAAACAAAACATATTAATCTTTCCGAGCATGGTTTCATCTTTAAAATGTAGATGTTGTCTTACTGAACCAACACACAACATTAAATAAGACGTCACGGATGACCACAAAAAAATTCGGCCAAAAATTTACCTAATAAATAATAAAATAAATGATTGCCTCTCTTAAAGGCAAACAATATATACTACCATATCATTTAGTACATAATGAATTAGGTGGCTTCAAACTGACAAGCCAAATAAAGTAGATCGTCAGAAACGCCCACAAAATATTTCGGCCAAAAAACCTTTGGGACCACATGTCACCTAAAATCCATGGATTATAACTCACAAAAAATAGATAAATATGTATTTCCCATTGCAACGCTTAGTTTAAACTGAAAAATGCCGATGTGTACCACTACTAACAAACCCACACCATTCATAAGGTCACAGAGAAGCCCACAAACAATTTCGGCCAAAAACACATCGAGATCACATATCACCCAAAATTGATGGACTAGCACATGTAGAATAAGAAATTTGGTATTTCCTATTATGTGCCTTGTTTGAGCTTGAAAATGCAGACGTATGCCCCTTCGGACAAAGGCACACAATTAATAAGGTCGTCACAGATTCCCACAAAAATATTTTAGCCAAAACCACGTCGGATCACATATCACCCAATATCCACAAAATATTGCACATGTGAAACGAGAAATTTGGTATTACCTATTACGGGCCTCATTTGAACTTAAAAATGCACATATATTCCCCTCTGGACCATCCCATGCAATTATTAACAAGGTCATCAGTCATCATAGATGCCAAAAAAAAAGATTTAGCCAAAAACACATCGAGATCACATATCACATAAAATTCATGGACTATAGCACAAGTAGAGCGAATAATTTGGTATTTCACGTTCCGGGCATCATTTGAACTTGAAAGAATGGACGTTTACCCCTTTTAATCAAGCCACGCCATAAATAATGTCCTCACAGATGCGCACAAAAAGTTTCAGCCAAAAGCACAACGGGATCACATATCACCCAAAATCCATGCACTATAGCACATGTAAAACTCAAAATTTGGTATTTCCTATTTTGCGCATTGTTTGTACTTGAAAATGTAGACGTTTGCCCCTCGGGACAAACCCACACCATTGACAAGGTCCTCAAGGATGCTCAAACAAGGTTTCGGCCAAAAACACATCAGGATTACATATCACCCAAAATCCATGGACTATAGATAAGTAAAACAGGAAATTTGGTATTTCCAGTTCTGGGCCTTGTTTGAACTTGAAAATGCAGATGTTTAACCCTCTGAACCAACACATACCATTAATACGGTCGTCATGGAAGCCCACAAAAAACTTTGGCCAAAAAACAATGGGATGAGATATAACCCAAAATTAATGGACTATAACACCCGTAAAATGGAAAAGTTGGTATTTTCCATTATAGGCCTCGTTTGAACTTGAAAATGCGGAAGTTTGCCCCTCCATACCAATGCACGCTATTAATAAGGTCAACATGCACGCTGATAATGCTCAACTACACTTCTTATGATTGAAAGTGAAGGTGGTCACTAACAAGAATAAACCGAACATTGAGTTGGGGTCGATCCCACAAGGAGTTATACGGAAAAGAATTCAAATACAAAATATGAAAGTTTTCTAATTTCTGGTAGAATGGAAATAAAAAAACGCAACATAATGTGAATTAATAAGTTTCAATTATCATTATTAATAGTTTGGTACTCAATTGTCAATTAAGTGGTGTTTAGACAAATAGAGAGGGAACCTTAGAAGTGTGTGAGCAATCAAATACTAATTTCACTTAATGGGTAATAAACAATTGCTTAAAGTCATTGAATCTAAATGGATTGGATGGATTGTAACTATGAACAAAAAATTTCAATCAGCTATTATGTTTCGAGCGAGTTCCTTCGAACCTCATCAAGCTTAACAATGCAAAACAACCCAAATCCTTAATTTAACCCACTTTATCAAGTTGGGTTTTAAAGACACAAGTCAGTAAAACTATCAATCATTTACTCCACTATAAGCAACTTTCAAAAGCAAGCATAGAGAGCTAAATCTAGAACAAAATTTTCAACTTCAGTTCATCAATGAAAACATGAATAAATAACTGAACCCATTTAAAAACAACAGTGTATCTAGAAATTAAAATATCGACAAGCTAATTTATGTATTCGATTACATAGTCATACCCCTAAGGAATGGGGGTTTATCCAAGCATAACAAAAAGCAAGAAATAGATACCAAAAAGATGTTCCATCGGAATGACAAAATATCCAATGCTCAATGCCAAAACTAAGACTAAAACATTAAAACCTGAATATCTAAGCTCAAACCCTCTCAAAGAATATTCAGTATTGTAAAAATATGTGAAAATTACTAAAGTATGTGTAAGACCCTTTTCTCTATCTTCAAAAATCAATTTATATGTTTCCAAAAACATCCCAAAATTTAAGTACGCATTCCCATCAGCGAAGTTAGTCGCGATCGCCGAATGAATCGGCAATCCGCCGATACGCACGCCTTCTTGCCATTTGGACTTGACCTATGCATCCACTTGTTCTGTTCATTTAGGCGAGATGGATTGAACTCGTCGTTCCATTTGACACATCGCCGAAGGGAACTTTCATTCGTCGAGTTCGCTCAGTTCATGAGCCAACTAGATGGACCTTTTGGTGAGCTAGAAGCTCACTCAGCGAGTCACCAAATTGCTTTTCCACACTCTAACTTTCTTTTTCTTAAGCTTTTCCAACTTTTTGCTTCTTTTCACAATGTAATGTCCTTGCCTTGTACTTAAACTTTCATGGATGCACATAAACAATTTAACATCAGTTGTGAAAACAAAATAGGCATTGAGTACACTAATTCATTAAATAACAAGCCCTAAATGAGTCAAAATTCTCAACCCATCAACACCCCTACTTAAACTTTTGCTTGTCTTCAAGTAAAACATGAGATCAATTTGGTCAACAGGGATGTCTACAAGCAGTGCTCCTTGAGAATCAACATAAAAGTGCACACAAGGTTCAATCAAAACATGCAATGTTAAATTTGGTATTTCGTATTTTGGGCCTCGTTTGAACTTTAAAATATAAACTTTTGCTGCTCCAGACCAACACACACCATTGATAATGTCGTCATAGACGCCCACAAAATATTTTGGCCAGAAACACATCGGGATCACATATCACCCAAAATCCATAGACTATAGCACACCTAAAATGAGAAACTTGGTATCTCCTGTTCCGGTACTTGTTTGAACTTGAAAATGCAGACGTTTGCCCCTCTCAACAAACCTAATAAGGTCGTCATGGATGCTTACAAAAATTTTCAATCAAAAACACGTTAGTCTATCATATCACTCAAAATCCATGGACTATAGCGTATGTCAAATGGGAAATTTAGTATTTCCTATTTCGGGCCTCGTTTGAACTTGAAAATACAAAAACATTTTCCCCTCTGGACCAACTCACGCCATTATAAACTCCTCATGGACTCCTATAAAAAGTTTTGGCCAAAAACTCGTCGAACTCACATATCACCCAAAACCATGGACTATATCACACGTAAAATGGGAAATTTCATATTTCCCAATTTGGGCCTTGTTTGAACTTGAAAAAGTGGATGTTTGCCCCTATGGAAAAATGCATGCCATTAATAAGATCATCACAGACGCTCAGAAGAAACTTTAGCCAAAAACATATCACGATCACATATCACCCAAAATTCATGGACTAGCACGCGTAAAATGGGAAATTTGATATTTCATGTTCCGGTCCTTGTTTGAACTTGAAAATGCAGACGTTTTCCCGTCCAGACCAGCCCACACCATTGATAAGGTCATCACAGAATCCTACAAAATATTTTCGTTAATAACACATCACGATCACATATCACCTAAAATATATGGACTATAGCACACGTAGAATGGGAAATTTGGTATTTCCCATCCCGGGTCTCATTTGAACTGAAAATGGAGACTTTTTCCCCTCCAGACCAATGCACACAATTAATAAGATTGTTATGGACACCCACAAAAATTTAGACCAAAAACACGGCGGGATCACACTCATAAAGTTTTTTTAGAAAAATATTTTGGTGGTCCAAGCGCCAGATCCATGTAATATAACATAAAATGGAAAATCTTTATTTCCTAATTCAGGCATCATTTGAACTTGAAAATGCCGATGTTTACCCCTCCAAACCAACACACACTATTTAAGTGGTCGACAGGGATGCTCATAAAAAATTTCTCCCAAAAAACTTGTAGCAACCCTTTCGGAAGGATAGTGCCACTTAAGGAAGAAACCTAATTTAAATGTTGCGACATTTAAAAGAGATTAACGAAGGGCATATTGATTATAATCTAGTTGAGGGATTAGGTTTATAAGGAAACAAAATAGTTAAAGATGTGCATCCTGCCCATTTAAACATTTATGTGATGTCAAATTGATATTGCCAAGAATTTTAACTTATGGCGGAAAAACCCTTTCAAAATAATCTAAGCAAATAACTTATG
This sequence comes from Solanum verrucosum, assembly GCF_900185275.1. Lineage (NCBI taxonomy): Eukaryota > Viridiplantae > Streptophyta > Magnoliopsida > Solanales > Solanaceae > Solanum > Solanum verrucosum. Next base: position 2,900,212 of record NW_026020416.1, read on the forward strand.
AGATTTTCATGCATATATTATCCTCACACTTAAAAATGATATAAAAATAATATTACCAACTTCTGAGTACCAAATTTATCCGGTTCTTGCTTCACACAAACATTCAAAACAAATAGTATATTCAGGATATTACAAGACTTGGGTTTACACACCCCAAAAAGAACAAAACATATAGCCATACTTACAACCCATGGTGACATAATCAAATTAGCCTTCAAAATTTCATCTAAATGTAGAACAAATAGATCATGTACAAGTCCCAAGGTTTATACAAAATATAGATGCCTATATGCAAATGTGATCTTCCTTAAGGCTCTCAAAATCTCCATCTCCAACGGCTAGCTTCATGCTCCTCTCGATCATTCCCTACGATAGAAACAACTATCACTAAGCATATAGCTTAGTGGTGTAAAAACTATAGGTTCGGAGCCCTCAAATTCACCAAGCCACCTTTCTCAAGTCATGAGCAGCGCAATTGAAACATAATAAATAAATCAAGTAAACAATATATAAAGAGTATCAATTTTGATATTTAAAGATCCAAATGTCAAGAATGCTATGCACCATTTTCCAAGAGATTCAATAACAAGGCTCGCCCAATATATACATCATGTCATCAGACCAAGCATAAGCAGGTATCAGGAAGGATCGACAAAATTAGGAAAAATAGTATCCATAAATTGGAATGAAAAACGTAAAATTGTCATAAGAGGAAGAGAAGAAAAAATTAGTAGAATATATTTACCTAACCATGAATAAGGAAGTATGTTGAGTAAAAGAAGAGTAATGCAAAAGTGTGAGTTGATATATGGAGGAAATTGACTAATATAATAATCTATATTGAATAATGAAAAGACAACTCTTAAATTTCTGCAAAAATTTTATAACTACAAACTCAAGATAATATACATTTATTAATTTAACAAATGACATAAATAAATAACATACATTGTATGTATGCGTAGTTAATGGGGTAGTGAAAAAGACTCTTTCTAAAATTATTTATATCTCTTTAAAATATTTTTGAACTTATAATATTAGTGCTATAGAAATGCATATAAAGGCATAAGCTACTGCAAGTCTTTATAGTAATTATTTTATTAAATTATATACATATTATTTATTTTTAATTATTTATAATCATTCTGGAAATGTATAAACTAATTTTGAAAAACTTGTAAAATGAGAAATTATCATTTCTTATCATTATTTTAACTATTATTAACATTTAGTATGACAACATTTAAAATAGTAGCCTCCTTTAAATATTAACTGTTTCTAAATTAACGTAACCAAGAATTTGAAATGTTTTGACGTTATGTTTATCTAAACACGCAGAATTTTGTTTTTTAAACCTGAAACATGTAATTAAGCCTCACAGCCTAAAAATGGATGTGATGGTACTTTTCTATTCCCACCAAGACAAGTCAACCTTAACACAATGAGAACGAAACAAATGTGGAAAACAGTAAAAACAAGAAACAAGATAAAGTAGAAAAAACTTATTCTTCTATTTAAACCCCCAAAATCTGGTTGTCACGTGTATAAGCCACTTAATACATAAGTGCGGAATCAAGAAATAAATACAAGTCTCAATCTTTGTTTCTCAAATAGAACAAAGTGTAAGAAAAGGAAAAACAGGATCCGCCAGATGACAATCAGCTACCTCTTCAAGTCCTTGACAAACCGATAGGCAAGCGGAGAGTTCTGTCCAAACTTTGGAAGATATGTTAAGAGCATGTGTAATTGACTTCAAGGATAATTGGGAGGATCACTTGCCTTTGATTGATTTTGCATATAATAATAGCTATCACTCAAGTATTGGTATGGCTCCATTTGAGTCTCTATATGGTAGGAGGTGTAGATCTCACATAGGCTGGTTTGAAGTGGGTGAAATCGCTTTGATAGGTCCCGAGTCGGTGCATGAGGCTATGGAAAAAGTTTGTCTTATTAGAGAAAGGTTAACAACGACTCAAAGTTGGAAAAATTCCTATGCCTATGTTAGAAGGAGAGACCTTGAGTTTGATGTTAATGATTCGGTCTACTTGAAAATTTCACCCATGAAGGGTGTAATGAGATTTGAGAAGAAAGGGAAGCTTAGTCCCCACTATGTGGTCCCGTATAGAATTTTGACGTGAATTGGAAATATTGCTTATGAACATGATTTACCTAATGATTTGGCATTAGTGCATCCAGTTTTCCATGTATCCTTGTTGAAGAAATGTGTTGGAGATCTGACATCCATAGTTCCCTTAGAAGGTTTGGGAGTCAAGGAGAATCTTTCATATGAGGAAGTTTCGGTTGAGATTTTAGACCGGCAAGTTAAGAAGTTGAGAAACAAAGAGGTTGCTTCCGTAAAGGTTCTATGGAGGAATAAGTTAGTTGAGGGTTCTACTTGTGAAGCCCAGGCTGATATGATGTCCCGTTATCCTCATTTATTTCCCTCTGTCCCTACTCTAGCTTAGGCTTAGGTATTCCCATTATTTCCTCATTTATGCATGTACGTTAAAAGGTTTGATTTTTTTGAGAAAATGAGTTAGTTGATTGATTTCTTCATGTTTATGTGCATTTGAGTATGAGTTGCATATAGATCATATGAAATGATGTTTTGAACAATGTTTTAGCTTGGAGTTGATGTTTCCTCCTCGGATATATGCATTTATGTGATTTCACGCATGTTGGGCAGTTAGGTTTGAGTTTCTATCTTCCTTATGATGTTTAGAATCTCATTTGAGGGTGAATGTTCCCAAGGGGAAGATATTGTAATACGTCAGATAAGAAAAGACAGGAACACAAAGCAAACCAAAAAACTATATACAATAGATACCCTCATGAACATGGAAGTCACGAGTACATACAAGTCTAACAATATAAATACAAGTCCTTAAAGTGGACTACAACAAGCCATCTGAAAGGCAAAACACAAGCTAACATATATACAAAAGGAGATAGGTTGATCGATGATGGCAAGAGCTTACCCTCGTCACCGATATCCACAAGCTACAAAAGATGGCACGAACAATCACTGCTTGTGGCTGGTACTAAGACTTGCATCACAAGAAGATGCACAGTGTAGCATGAGTACCAAGACAAGGTAGTGAGTAGGAATCACAGGTTGACCGAACAAGAACAGCAAAAACAATCCAATAAGGAAAAATATAGACACCAATAGAGGTCAAAGCGGATATGAAAATAAGGCACACAAGTATACCGAAATTAAATCTATGTACAGCCAAACTAAACCTAAATGACCCCTATATACCTAGAAGGTAAACTCATGCACATGTTTAAATAAAACTCGAACAGGACCCCATAAGCCCGACATGTACGTTGAATAGCTAAGTCTAGATGACAGAAGAGTAACCCATATTTGAATTAAAGAACATCACCCGGGCTCCCAGCCCAAGTAACGAAGAACAAGTCAACTCCCAACCCAGCTAGCAAGAGTGACTATCAACCCAGGCCGCCCAGTCGGACAACCCACTCGCAGGGACTAAGCCGCCCAGCTAGAAAGAATGATTCGGGGGCGTATCAACTCCGTAGAGGGTCTTAGATATTAAAACCGCCCACCCAACAAGTTCACAACTAGCAGCGCAGGTCACCCAGCTAGTAAGACTGACTCGGAGGCATATTCTAAAGAGGATCTCAAGTAGGCTCCAACACACCATGAATCAACATCCACTCCCAAAGATATCACAAAAAGGCTTCATGCCTGAGGTACTTTAATCTTGAGAAAGCACACAACCTCTTATAACATATCAGAGTCATAGAAGTAGGAAGAGAAGATATAAGGGCTAAGAAGATGTACATATTCCTAAATTAAGGCCCACACTATCAGACCCAAGTTTGCTATTCCAGTCTACAAGGACCTAGTTTATCTAAGCGACATCAGAGACATACCAAAATCACAAGGTTCACAAGTCTAAGGCAACCCCAATCTATCCTAGACTAAGGCCAAACATGCTTTATGAAACGCATCGTAAAATAAGTAAATCATATAGCATGTGGAAACAAACATGCAACCCCAGCTAGTGATGGTACTAGCCTCAAAACAATAGTAATCAATCCTAAATCATGGTTTCTAAAAAGAAAAATAGGAATAACAAGGTACCTGCTCCCAATTCACACTTATCATCATGAATTCATATATTCATGCTTAATATAATTAGAAAGAAAGTCATAGCCTAGTTGTAGGCCAACCGCGCGCACTCTAAATCACAATGCCAGAAAGTTTCCCTTCAGAACAACCTCGGAACACTTCCATGCTATCAAGAATGGGATTACAACGTCAATACGATCGCATAGACAGTAAAATAACCCAAAATAAAGACGGACCAATTTTAGAGTCAAACCGAAATAGTGGGACCCATGCCAGAAATTTTGGAATTGATTCCTCCAACAGGTCTTAGACTATACCTTGAACTTGTGTCACAAAATTAGACACAATTCGAGCGTAAAACAGTGGAGACAACAACACATAATGAAATCACAAATTTAAAAGAGAAGGGGTAGGAGCTTAAACAACAAAATTACCTCAAACGGAAGTTCAACAACACAATTCAATCAAGCACCACGTTTCCCTTGGCAATTATGAGTGCGTGAGACTTTGAATCACTAAAATCAGAGTTCAAATGGAGGAGAAGTCACTAAAATACCAACTGGTGCCAAGGCTGGTCGCGAATCAGCCTTAAATAAGGAGGGCAGGTTAGTGGCCTTCATGACCGTAAGGTGGCCACGCATGAATGCAAGGATGCCGCTCACAAATGCGAGGACACACCCTATCGCTGGCTGCACTTGCAGCAGCCTACACGCACACATAAGGACAATTGGTTGCTCGCAAACACAATAGCCCACGTACGAATGCACACAACTAGGCATCAACTGCTCGCTAATGTGAGGCCACGTGCACGAACGCGAGGCTACCTCAGCTAACAGCAAAGTGCAAGGCCTCCAATCTTTGATGGGGTACCCATGATTTGTTTGGAACCCCATGGGTGCAAATGAACTATGCTACCCTATCGTATTTGGTATTTCAAACTCAATGGAACCATCAAAATTCCCCACACCCAATTTCTATTTTAAGCAAAAATCCACAAGGATTCTCAGAATTAGGTCAAAAGCCTCTGGACCTAAATGAGGGGTCATTCTAGAGAGAACTCAACATTCCAAAGCTAACCACACTGATAAAATTCCTTTTTTACTCAGACTGTTGAATAAAGTCAAACTTAGGCCTCAACTTGAAAGTAAAAATGCCTAATAGCATAGACTCATACTGAAAGCCTTGGGAGTCATGCTCACTATGCTACTAGCCTAAAATGATGCTTTCGGAGCTGATGGAATCGTCGAAATTGGATTATGAGGTCATCTTCCTAAACTTTTGATTAAAAAATGACCATTCAAGGTTTAGAAGCTCTAAAACACTAAAACTCGCATAAAAACTGAACGAACAACCAGGTCACCAAACTTTAAGTCCAAGCAAGTAATAAATAACTCGAGGTAACTATAGGAAAGCTATAAATACTTCACTGGAGGCATAAACACAAAAATGACCTTGAGTTCATTACATGAATGGACTCCGAAAGATGCCAAGCAATCAAAAACATGACGAGAAAGCCAAAACAAGCAAAATGATACCCATATCAATAAAGGAATTCAAAAATGCAAAAACGACCCAAAAATACCATCGTGGGACTTATGCACGGAATCAAAAAATTGACTATATCACAAGTTCTCAAATAGCTCAAGGAACTTGTGCCCCAAAACTGGGCATAATCTGAGCACTGATGAAGCGTTAATGGTTAATTTAATGTTGAATCTCCATGTTCTAAGCTTATTGTTAACAAATTGTTAATCACCTCTTAATTGATAATTTAAATTTCTCGAATTTACTTCTGTGACTAAATCGATTAATAAAACATACAAAAGTCTTGGTAAGGTGAATCCTTCCCTACCATTCCTTGTGGGATTCAACCCAAACTCCTTTTTGGATTTTATATTGATAACGACCACCTACACATTGAATTATAAGGTTTGTAGCTGATCATTATCACATACGCAACAAAAATAACAAAATATGATCACCACTACTCAAGGAATAGAAGGAGATCATGAAGAATCAACTACCGAAAGAGTAACTCAAGGATCTCAACCTTTACCTGAAGGTACTAGTAAAGTAAACACTCAGTAGAACTAATGTTAACCTACAGCTAGAACAAGCCACTAATTTTCCGTAGCCTAATCAAAGTTAGGGTCAATGCCAAGTCTACCGGTCTATTCAAGGTAAATTCCCACATTAGCAAAGCAACCATGGTCTACGCACTAGCGAAGGGTACAAAACCATGACAATTTACAACAAGGAGCAATTATATTAGCTAAAGGATCATTAAAGACACAATACATAGCACTTAGATTACCAAACTATTCTAAAGTCTCAAGTATCATCTCCGAAGAGGCCAACAATACCAAGCTAAGCCATATGTAAGGAATTTCCAACCTAAGCTAAAGATTTTTCTAATTAATACTAGTCTAAGGCTCTTACGAGAATTAAGAAAATAGGAGTAAGTAAATAATTCTTAACCCATGATATACAATCCTAACCTAGATGCAACCTATACTAAGCATAATCACATAGAGCACAATCTAAAATAAGTAGTTTGCAGCCTATCTAGAAGCCAAACTCCAATGTCAGACTATCCACGAGCTACCCAGTTACTCATAATGTCTACAAAATTCCACACCACTATCAATATTGTAACATATCAGTCACTATAAGAAGAACGATACCCATATTGCTATAATACATCCCGGGTCCAAAATCATGTCAAAAGTAGTCCAGTGGGACCCATTAATGAAATTGCAAAATTGTACCGATAAGTAGATCCCTAAAATATTGAGGAATTTTTTCTCCAAAATTGGGCACATTTCGAACCCCTAAACCCATCAAAATTAGTCCCCACAAGTTAAGGTTCAAGAACACACTTTAAAAGGAATATAATGGAGGAATTGACAGAAACTTACGAGAATATCAGAAGATTACCGACCCCTAATGCTCTCCCGAGAAATCCCCACCTCAAACCCTTCAATTCTAACTCAAAACTGAGCCCTAAGGTCTTATAATGGAGGAAAAAGATATAAGGAATAGGCTGAAATTAGTGGGGCTAGTCTTTAAAAGGCCAATAAATTGTTAATTGCTATCACAAGACCAAGGGGTCATGATCACAATGAACAAAATAAATTACTCATTGAGAGATAAGGGGTCACGATCGCGATGAACAAAATGGTTAGCACTAGCAAAGCCAAAACCCAGGTAAAGCTCCGATGTTCGTTGGATGCTCGAGATTCATTCTGGACCCTGTTGATGCAAACTAACTACGTTATCCAACCAAATTTGACATTCAAAACTCAATGGAATCACCAAAACTTCTATTGAAGGTCATCTGAACAAAAAGTGGCCCCACATCACATAGTCCCATTTTAGCTTAAATTCACAAGGAAGCTCAAAATGAGCCCAGAAGCCCTGGACCTGAGTCAAAGATTTTTTTTTACTAAAATCGGTGTTTTAGAGTTTATGTAACAATCATAATTGACTCTAAAGTCTGTATGCTTGAAGTTGTGACCGAAGGCAAATATCTAAACTTCAAAAGCTCCAAAATAGGAAAACTCTCCTAAATACCTAACGAACTTCCCAAAGACAAAACTATCAGAAAGTCATAAATGACTTGGGGCTACAACAGGCTAGCTCTAAACATTGAAAATACTAGACAAAAGAGAAAATAAATTGGAGGGTCATTACAGAATTACAACATACTATGTCAAAAACAATTATGAAACTACATATGTATAAGTGAAATCCATATGTGAAATTCAGCAAGTAAGTGAAATATCTGAGTGTGTCAAAATATACACTTGTAGTTAAACTGACACAAATTAATGCTCCAAAGAAAGCGTTCTCACAGTAAACATCATTATCCTTTAATGAAAACATGGTTATTCCTCTGTAGAAGTGTTAATTTCTATATCCTCCTATGCATGTACAATTGATCGCGAGCTAAGAAATGATCTCTTGGCATTTATGCTAGCCACCATTTATTTGGAGTTCCATTAGGTCGATAAGCAACGTTTAATAATCTCTCACTTGTTTCCTCTTGTAATTGCTTTAGGTAATTCCTGAATTGTTCTGTTATCAAATAAGACAGTCCAACAATTCAACAAAAACAATTAAAGAAAAATGTGAAACCAAACCATATCACATAAACATTTCTTTTGGGAGGACTTTAAAAGCAACAAAATTATGTTGTCATCAACATAGTGAGAAAACAAAAACCTTTTGAACATTTTAAATATGAAATGTTGCAGGCCTTCCAGATAAGAAAAGAGAAACATATCAAATATATTTTTCATAAGGTTGAAAAAAATAATTAACAAGGAATAAGAATAATTACAAGAAAATAATAGAATATGTATTTCTTATGTTACTTTAGATTTTAGAAAGCTCCAAATAATGAGGAAGAGAAGGAGATAGGAGGGACAAAAGAACAAAACCATTATTTTAGATCTAGAGGGTCTGCTTCTTCATCACTAGATATAAATCGAAATAAAATAGGTCAATTTCAATTATTTTTTTTAAAAGTGGAACTCTAGACAATATTTTTGTGTACTAACCTTCCAGTTTCAAGCGATCACCTCTTCTTTTTTGACAAAATGATAATACTGTTCAAGCCTAATTTAAGGCAAAATAGTATGATAGACACTTGTCTTGTATGAGTTTGTATTGTAGAAAATTGTACTTAACCACTTGCGAATTAAACCCTTAAGCTCAATTAAAATAAGACTTTTAAACTCATATGACCATTGATCGAGCTTATTTGACATTTGTTTTGTTGACTCAGTTATAGCTTGTGGCATCATACTTATAAAAGTGAGTGGAAGCAACAAATTTGCTTTTCAAAAAATTAAGTAACAAAAAGAAAAAAGGAAAAAACAACAGTTTTTAAACCTTCCCTTTTCTTCCACTACATCTCCACCCTATTTTGTCCATTGATCCTCCCTCAATGATTGGGTGTTTTGGTGAGTTTTAGCGGTGTCAATGAAGTTTCTTGATGTTGAAAGAGAATTGACCGTCAATGGTGATCTTTTTTTGGTCGTGGTTTGGGTGATGGATGGTGAAGAGAAATTGAGAGGAGAGTAAATAAAATTATTTTTTTCTGCGTTGAACTCTATTTTTGACTATGCATGCTCTTCTTCTTCTTCTTCTTCTTTTTCAAGGAAGACCCCAAAAATGCTCCCAATCTATTTTAGCAGATTTATCCAATTTCTTCTAATAAAGTCATGTCTCCTAAATTTTCTCCATATTTGCAACGCAAAGCATTTACTATCAACAACTCAACCATATATATGCTTGAAACATCACATAACCCCAAAACTAATAAATATTTGTGAAGATTAAATATAAAGGGAACCCAAAACCAATTTTGTGTAATGAAAATCAATGAGTTGTCAAAAGAATCTAGCCCTCTTTTGGCGTGAATGAAAATGAAGAAGAAAAGAATAAGGGGAATGGAGATGGTGTTGACAGTGTTTGTGGGTCAGGTGAGGTGAGATGAAAGAAAGGTGAAAGAAACAACAATTTTATTTATTTATTTATTAAATAGAAAACTTATTATTTTTTCTTTTTATTTTACATTTTTTATTAATAGTTATGAAGATAATTATAACATGAGAATAATATATGCAATGTGGATGTGAAATGTCATTCATGTAAGGGAGAGTGAGTTATACACTCAATGCCCAATGCATGGGGTCGCCTAACAGATCTTACAAAAATTATGTGTTAAATGTTTTAGTTAATATTGTTGACCGTCATAATTCTTGAATAAATGAATGATACTTAATAGTTTTTTAAGCTATCGAAATAAGAAGAATGAGAGCAACCAAATAACAAGTTGTAGTATCACATCTTTACTATTTAGTAACACTCTGAGGGTGATTATATATTCCATAACATTTATCGTAAAAATACATTGCGAAATTTTACTTTTTC